>NW_018164496.1:1282986-1392623 GCF_001263595.1 Phalaenopsis equestris
TTCTCCTCCAAATCTCCTTTCCTCTCCTCTAGCTAAACTTTCAACAACCCCCACAAAACATCCAGGGACTCTCCTTATAGGCAGGGAATAGAGAAGAAGAGAAAAGAAGGCCACCCTAATGTCCACGGCACTCGAATCGGGACAAAAGCCAAAAGAGGACTTTCCCTGCCTACAGAAGACGAAGCCAACAGCGCCTCTCGGACCGAGCGGCCGAGGCCAGTGGCAAAGAGAGAAGTATCGGGAAGAGGAGAAGAAGAATGCCACTCTAGTGTACCAGGGAACAAGCTTCCCAAAGTCAAGTTGACGAGAGAAGAAAACCCACGGCTTAAGGGACTGGCGCGGCATCGGGAAGGAAGGCCGCGGGCAGAAGAAGAACAGGGAAGGACGGACGAGGTCAACGCTTCCCTCGCGTGGAGGAGGAAGAGCTCGCACAGCTCAAGACCGAGAAAGGGAAAGGGCCAGACGCACGAACGGGAGAGCTGCGGGAGACAGAGCTCGAGCGCAGGGAAGACAGGTAGGGATTAAAGAGGAAAGAAAAAAAGATTAACTAATATATATATATATATATAAATATATATATCAAATATATATATATATATAGATATATATTAAAACGATTTATTTGCGCGCGACGACGCGACAAAATGGGTGTCCTCCCCGGGCAAAATCGACGTTCCGGACGCGTTGACGCAGTCCGTTTCGTCATCCGGGGTCGCTCGGACGACGTCGTCGACAATCGGGTCAAAAAGCGTCGAAATTCAAATTTCACAAAATATTGGCCCGTGATCGATCGTCCCAAAAGGTTTACTCGAGCACTCGACAAGTAACAGAGGAGGCAATGCGAATTGCGGTGATCGGACACGTCGACTCTCCGAATTGCGAAGTTGGTGCGCGCAGGAGTGCGAATTGTGCAAAAGGTCAACCTAAGGCTCGGAAAGGTCCTATAGGAATCCATTTTGGGCTTCACCACACACGCGAAACCTCCAAAAGAGGACGGAAATAGGTCGAACTAAAACGAGGCGGGCACCACTTCTAAGGTTCTAAGATAGTCGCAGGAAGACCCCTAAGGCTAGATCCTAACTCCTACGAGGAATACTAGACCTCACAAAAATTGAGGTCAACAGCTATATAAAATATATCATCTATATCGATCGTAGAGTTTAGAACTTGATAACCTTGAGTCTACGACATACTCTTGAATAAGATAACCCATGGTTGCTAGTATTGATCGCAAGTCACCACTCAACTAAATAGATCATGTCTCTTATAAGCATGATGACGAAACTATATTATATTGATGGGGCACATCCTCTCAATCTTAAAAGTAAATTTAATATATTGTTTACCTTTGAATTTACAAGGAATATTCGAATAAGATAATAAATGGTTGCTAATAAAAATATTTTGACAAAGTTAGGTCTAAGAACTTCTTTGACTAAGTAAAAATAAGACTACGAAAAATATAATATGATAAAAGAGGAGATCTTGAATGACATTGTGATGTTTCCCATCATCGTCTATATGTCAAGATAGATATCATCACATGGGATTATGGGTCCAGTACGGGCACAACCATTTAATGGTGTTATTTTATAAGTTCCAACTTTCTGCCTCTTTCCAATATCTCATAAATCTTTTCTCTTTGATTCCTAAAAAGCAATCCTATCATACTTAATGCCTCCTTTGGACCTTAGATTCATAGGTTCCCATATAGGAATCTTTCTAAATTTGGCATTAGTAAACATTGAATATCAAATCCTATATCAAGCATATTTTAAGTATAAGCATCGCTCCTCAATCAAAACTATTTGCGACCATGCTTAGGATATAATTAATCTTAAGAGCTTGCTCATTTGAGAAATTCCAACTATAAAAAATAAACCATATCTACATTCTTATTTCATTTAGACAAAATGTCTATGAGATACAAATAGTGTTCTAATGATCATGTGAGTCTATAGAGTGCATTAGCTAGCAATGATTCATCCTATGTAGAAATTTTCAAATGGCAACAATTTAAAAACCCACAAATTTCTAGCAAGGGCCAAATGTATTTCACATAACATTACATGATGCAACAACTTGTGTTTGTAGCTTCAAAAAACCAAGAAAGCACTTGATATTTTATACTACTACAATGGAATAATCATTTGGCACTTCTATAGCACAATGCAATAAATAATAAAAAGAATACAATCCTAGATAATGCCTCATTCCAGTTAAGATAAACCACCCTACCAAAGAAAATTATTGTTAGACATTGATCTTTCCAATCCAAAAATTGCAACATGCAAGGAGGATTAGTTTTGTCACAATAGTTAATCTTTTATAGCACTTGATGACTCGAGCCATTAAAAACATACTTATCTATCTTTGGGTTATGGAAGGATAGAGTAACCAATCGGAACTCTCCAACCTCATGGAAAAGTACCATACTTATCTATTCTTTTATAGGCTATTGGCACTACCCCACCTATCAATTCTATATGATTAAGCTAAGTGTCAACCAAAAAGGATTATTAACTATGGTTTACCTTGATTAGAACTTGATTTAAGGTGATTAAAAGAGGCAACCATGGTTTTCCTTGACTATGATTTGAGGTTACTAAAAGATGCAGCTATGGTTTACCTTGATTAGAAATTGATTTAAGGTGATTAAAAGATGCAACCATGGTTTTCCTTGATAATGATTTGAGGTTACTAAAAGATGCGGCTATCCATAGCTCATGCAATCAATTCCATTAGCTTCACTAAGTTCTGAGAAGCTTTCTAAAGGAACACCTACACTCCAAAGCTATTGTACAGCCACAACCACCATTGGAGCCCAAGTTGAGCTCGAGATTTGTTCTTCAGGCATCCAGCCAACCATAACCCAATTAGAAAGAGGTTAGTGCCTCGCCTCACTAAAGATGAGAGATCAAAATCAGCGGCTTAACTTGACCACACAAATGATAAACTCAAACCAAGGAACAACCTATAAGGTGTTGATCTATGCACACACTCAAATCATGGCTAATAAAACTAAAGCCACCCTATGTAGCCCTAGATCCCTTTTAGCTTCCAAGTAAGGTAATTTCAATGAAATTTCTTGTAGAACAAAAATTTTTAATAGGAAGGCATCGGGTCAGGCTGTCTTGAAGGCGCCCAATTCTTATGGTTCTAATATAGTGCAGAGAAATGTATATATATCAAAAGCACAATGATGCAATACAAGGAGCTAAAAATGACATATGCCATTCGCACCATGCATGGGAAATAATGCATAACACATGACACATTGCCCCCATCGTGTCTACTAATTTAAATTTTAGGATTTATAATCTAAAATTCAAATATCTATTTATTAATTTTATTTTATCCAGAATAAATTTTACTAGGAAACAGACTTAAATGAGGCTTCTTTACCTATGGGGATGATGATAATGATTCTTTAGACGATAAATTTAATTTATTACAAAAAAAATCATTCTTACCAAAAAATATAATATTTTGAATTTTAAGTAGTTGAGTGCTGGACACTTTAAATTAAGCACCATTTTTGTAATTTTTATTATTATGATAGTTTATCTTTAACAATTCAATTGCAAATTTTATTTATTTATTTTAATATTTTTGCCATGTTTAAAATGATATGTGTCATGCGCTATGTACTATGCTCTACAAAGATCTTTGAGTTATGTTGCATTGTTTTCCATAAATATGTATGGAAACAAAGATGAAATCCTGTTGTCTCAAATTTGATAGCTAAAACTATATTTAGAGTAATTTTAAGGGATTTTAATTAGAATTGGGTGATTACACCTATGATCCAAATTTGATAATATTTTAGTTGGAGATGGATTTGAGTATGAAAACTCAATAAATATGATTTCATGACAATTAAGTGTTATTTCCTAATTTTTGAAAAACAAGTTTTACCTTTTTAAATTTAATTAATAATCAAATAGTTTTCTGAAATTCCCAAACTTTTGCGATAGCGTAGATAAATCTTAATGATTCTCATGTAATTATCCCATGGCATGAGGCCTATAGATTGCATTGGGTGGCATGAAGACCTTAGATTGCAATGGGTGAATTTTTCAAAAGCTTACTTTAGATAATAGAAATGAATGCATGCATTTAAAAATTCTAAACAAGTTTGAGATTATTCCGGACATTGTTTTACACTATCTCAAACTATTTTGAAAATTTTGAAATTAACTTGACATGATCAATAATTTTAAAACAATGTTATCACTATTTTTAACATTAAGCCTATTTAACAATTCCAAAATTTTTAATAAAATTAGGGAAAGTTTCTTAAATTGCTAAGCACCTCCCTAAATTTTCTTGAAATTTTATTTGGTTATTTGTATACGCTTTATATTTTTCAAATGTAGAATAACCCTATTTGAAATTACCAAATGCACTTGAGTATGCCCAAAACCATAGCATGCATCCATGAGTCTCACAGATTTGTGCAGAATAAAAATTTTTTAGAATTTTTTTAAAACATTTTCTATTTTCATAATTAAAATATTATTTATTTTAATTATTTAATATAAGAAAAAAATTCAAAAATGTATTAAGTGTGTTCGATATAAAAAATGTATAAGACCTTAAATATCATTAAAAAAAGTCAAAATATGTGCATTTATGATATCAAAAATATATTTTCAAGTCTAAACACATTATATTAAGTGCGTTCGAACACTTCCAAACTATATAATTTTTTTCAATTGCATTTGATATTTTTACTAATCATTATGATTTTAACAATAATTATAAAAAATTAAAAAATTAAAATAATTGGAAATTTTCATTTCATATTTCTAAACATACGTCCAAAATTGCATGATCTTTGGACAAGCATATCTCAGATTATGTATTTTTCATTTAGAAAAGCCTTCTTTTAATAATGAAAATATGAATTTTAATTTATTTAATTAATTGAGACTTAATTTGAATTTTTTAAGTCAAGTATTATAAAACATCAAAATCCCCATATATTTTAAGACTATTCATAAATTATTTGGCCTTTTTCATAAGTTTTTACACCTTAAATGATAATTATGAAAATAATAAATAATTTCCAAAAAGACTTAGTATTTAAGAAAACATAATGTTTATTTAATTAATTAAAGAAATTTGAAAGCTTATTTGATATTATTTGACCATCATGGGTTAGTTGATTCTTTATATTTTCTGAATTATAGTCTATTATTCCAATTATTCCTTTAATTAAGGGAAATATGATTTGGCTTTGCCTTTGACTATCCCATGACTTAAATTTTTAAGAATTGTAAGTATTAAAATCCTTCAAATTTCAATTTTCAAACATTAATATAAACTTCAAACATATTTAAATATTTTGAATTTTGCCACCTTTTGATAATTTTAAGAATTCTCCATAAATTCTCAAAATTTTTTGCCAAATTCAAAATATTCAAAGCTGAATTTCATTCAAATTAGTACAGATTCTTCAAAGCAAATATTCTATTAGAATAATACGCATGCCTTGCTATAAGAAGTTGACTTTTAGCCAGCCTAAATTGACCTATTTTATAACATTTTTAGAGCTCCTTGGTCAAATGCATTCTGCATTCTGCATTTATATTAGACATCAGTCTAAAGACATTCGGTCATTGCTCCTTATTGCAAACACTTGACATGATTAAATGAATCTCAATCTAAAGAACTGCAACCGAGCTGGACCGATATTGATTTAAGCCATATACTTCACTTTCTATACACACTAATTAGTTTGTCATTGATGATGGGCTAACTAGTGAGGGACTCTAGCTCTTAGGATAAACTACACCAAATTCTAAGTAAAACTTGCCCTAGCTCCCCTAGATCTAGTTAGCATTGAATATCATATCCTCCATTAAAAATGCATCCAAAGTCCATTTTGGTCTGCCTATTTTGGACAGTTTACATGCATACATTAGCTTGATTGATATCTCAATTCAACTCTTATCATAACACTATATACTCTTTCGAGCTTATTCATGCCATTTTAACTAAGCATATCATTCACACTATCATGAGTTTTCCCTGTGCTTCTTATCATCTTAGCATGTGTTTTCCCTATGCTTCTTATCATCTTAGTCATGTTACTTTGGTTGACAATCTTCCAGGACTATTGAAGCTTTTTTTGGTTTAATCTATTCTTAATATAGTCATACCTTTTTTAGTACACAACTTCGTTTCCCAAACTCTTATAATTTGATCCCATCTTCAGTTGGTGACACCTTTTTTATCAAATCTACCCCCATTTTGGTCATAAACTTTTAACTAAACTTTCTTTGATCAAGCCATGCATTTTTTAGTCGAATCATTACCTAGAAGGGTCATGCTCTTTTGACATTACTAGTCTTTGACTAAGTGATTTTCCCTTTAAGAACTTATTTGGACTCCAAGTTGGGTAAGAGTTCTAATTCGACTTGAGCATGCACTTTTAATTGAGTCATTAAGTTGTTTGACCATTCCCTGTGGTTGAAAACATTCTTGCTTTGAACACACATCTATACCTAGGCCATTCCCATCTTTTTAAGTAGATTATCTCAGCTTGAAATTGTCCTACACTTTAAACATTTAGAGTACTTTCTAAATGTTTGGAACCCTTCTATATTTCAAGTGTGTGTACCGTACCATATTCAAACACAAAAAATCATGAGCTTGAAAATTGCTAGTCATGACTATTACCTCTCATATTGCTGAATTTACATATACATGAGATCGATTGAAACAGACTAATTAAGATTGATCCCTGTCATTTTATTGCTTTAACCTATCCATGAAAAGTTGACCATAATTAAACCACAGTCCGCCTACTAATAAAAATAACCTACCATAGCCAGATCTCATACGACTGTTAAGATATACAAACAATCAATGATATAAAATATTAATTGAAGTTTCAAAATTAACATGAATATTTGGGTTATATATAAAGCCAACACTTCTAAATTTTAATGCATACCTTTTGCAAATTATATGCATGTATTCAATCATCATTTAACCTTACCAATATTTTAATTTTAAACAATTCAACTTTAAAGTGATAAGCCTTGAGATGAGCTAGAATGATAGTTCCGTAGTCACACAAGTTTACCCTCACTATATCAAAATTTTTGCATATACTTAGATGTTGTGATAAATCACGACCCTTAGATGCTTAGTGTAAGGAGGATGTAGTTGGTTCAACAGCTTATTTGAGAATCATCTTGATGCATAACATGACTTTGTGTGATGGTTTTACTCGGTCAATTAGCGTACAATTGATGTGACTATTTCTCTACCCTAAATTAGGAATATTTCTCTTGCAGGTGCCAAATGTACAGTTAGTTGTGTATTTTATTGTGAAAATTTAAGAAGATTATGGAGAAAATATCAGAAGATTCTGGAAGATTTGATTCGGATAACTTAGGAGACTCTTGATTGGTTTACTCCCTTCTTATTCTATGTTATTTTATCTTTTATTTCAGAATTATTTTCTTCCCTAGTTTAGGTTAGATATATTTGGTAAGCTTGTAAATTAAAAGGGATTGTTTTCCCTATATATACATACGATAAATATAAATAATAAGGATCAAGGGCATTATTCCTTTTCAAAATCTTTTTTTTTTACATAGTATTAGAGTCATTGGCCTTACCCTAAATCCCTCAATGTCGCCGGACCTCCTCATTGTTGTTAGAAACTCATCTGGACCTCCGCCAGAAAGCCACAACTGTAACCTTTCTTGCAAAAGCAGGAATCTCCTCTACCAAAAGCTAGACCTCCTTCCTGCAGGCAGCCAAAATCTCCTTCCCTGCAGGTAGCCGGAATCTCCAGTCCCTCAGCCGGATTCCTTTCCGCAGACCCCTCTTGCGTCCAGAAATCCCTTACTTAAGGTTGCAGGCCCTTCCGCTGCCGCCTGAACCCCTGCTGACCGTCGGAATTCTCTTCTTTTCTGCGGCCAATCCTCTTCCCTGCAGCTGGCAGTCTTCCTGCGAGTTGCAGGCCCTCTTCAGAATCCTCCCAATAGTCAGGATTGTTCGGTTCTGTTCACTTTTTCCAGCCGGCACCCATTCCCAAAGCAGCAAGGATAGCAGACAGTAGCAACAGTGTCCCTGCAGCAGCAATTTAGGAGTTGAAGCTTTAATTGGCAGTCGCTACACTCTGTGCAAGGAAAACATTCCCTGAAGGTCTTCCTCCGGTAAAACTAATACAGCAGTAGCATCAAAATCTCCTGCAGTTCTCAGCAGCCAAACTCCTGAAGCACGGACAGAACCCTCCTTCAGCAAGCAGAAGCAGCAGCTACAGCAGAAATAGTGGCAGCCCTTCTCCGCAGCCCTTCTCCGCCGGCCGTATGCTGTCCCTGCAGCAGCCAGCAGCTCTCATCTGCTGGTATTTCTCCTGCTCTCCTGGAACTCTCCTTTCCTGCACAAGCCTTTCTTCTACATGCAGAACAGCACGCAGCAGCCCTGCAGACTTGTCCCAGAGCTCCCTGCAGGCTTTCAGACGTTCCTCCCAGCCTTCCTGTCGTACACCGTTGACTCAGCTGCTCCTTTTCAAGCCAGCAGAGCAGCCGCAGCAATGGCAAGCCAACAGCCGCAAGTAGCTTCTTCTGAGCAAGCAGGCCTTTCCGACTTTCCAAGTGTTCCTCCACTCCTACGGCAAGAAGCAGCCAAGAATCCTGTAGCTTGCAGCAGCTCGGAATTCTTTCAGCCCTAAACTTGAATTGGATTTATAACCACGTACATAATGAAAATGTCTAGTTACACTGTGGAACCTAGTAGCTTGATCATACACCAAGATATCATATTAAAAATAGAGGATTTCGACCTTGGATAATAGATTCAGGTGTTTCTGATCAAATGTTACTCTCATCAACTAACAAGAAATCACCAACCCCAAATTTGTTAGACTTGTTGATGGAACTCATTTTAGGATTGTTGGAAAAAGAGATGTGAAAGTCTTCAAAATTATTCAGCTTACTTCAGTACTATATGTCCTCCAACTAGATTGCAATTTACTTTTTATCACTTATGACTTGAATTATGTTAGTAAATTCAATTCTATTTTTTGTGGATTTTAGCTAATGGATTCGGGCAAGCTGATCGATAGTGTTGAAATGCATCAAGACTTATACCTACTAAAGGAAAGTTTCTCTCTAAACACACAAAAGATCTCAACTCCATTTTCTGTTGAGTCCGTGTTTGCAAAAAATCAGGTCTTGTTCACCTGGGTCATCCAAATTTCAATTATGTTGCTAAGTTGCATCAGCATTTGTTCATCAATAAAAAACCTAGTTTCTATCAATGTGAGATCTATGAACTTGCCAAACACACTTGAAATACCTATACTCTGAGTCGGTATAAACCCTCATAACTTTTTATTAATATCCATAATGATATTTAGGAACCTTCAAAGATTAAAAACCCTAAGTGGAGATATATGGTTTATCTCATTTATTGTTCATCATACTAGAACCACTTAGGTATTCCTAATAAAGAAGAAGTTTGAAACAACTCAAATATTCCAAATCTTCAATGGCAAGATTAAAACTCAATTCCAAGCAAAATTCATATTCTCAAAACTGATAATGCAAAGAAATATTACAAGTCCATCTTTGAGTCCTATCTTTCAAAAAATGAAATCATTAATGTGAGTGCATGTATTGATATCTCACAATAAAATGGGATAGTTGAAAGTACTTGCATCTCCTTGAGATATCCCGCTCAATTATGATCTCATCAAGTTCCAAAGCATTTTTTGGAGAAAACAGTTCTTGCTAGAACATACCTAATCGCATCCCTGACCAGTTACCCAACATCAAAACACATCTTCATGTTTTGATGGTTACTTATCCTCACATCAGAGCTTTATACTCTACTATCCCACTTAAAAGCTTTGGGTGTATATCCTTTGTTCACAACCATTCCCAATATCGAATAAAATTTGATCCTAAATTTATCAAGTGTATTTTTTTTTTTGGTATGCCGCCAACAAAAAGGGGTATAAAACTACTATATTGTTACTAGAAATACTATAATTCTATGAATGTCATATTTTTTAAAAATCAATACTGCTACCCCAAATCAAATGTTTAGGAGAGTGCAAATGAACATCAATTTTTGGATGCACTTTATGACACCTACATGGTATCACCATCTATTCCACCGAGCCCTCTTATCCTAGTTGAGGATGCCCAACCAACTCAAAAAAGAACTTTGTGTACACGGTGAGAAAGAAAAACCATGAGTAGGTGAAGAAAAACTTGCAATGACAGAACAAAAACCAAAAACTGAGTCCACATTCACTAGAAAGTTTGGGTAAGGAGTCTAGTAACTTGAAATTTGGGTGAGTCTAGTACTCATAAGTTATCCCCTTCCTATTCTGATGCTGGTAACAAGGAAAAATGCATTAGAAATCAAATTCAGAAGTATGTATCAAATGATGTCCTTGTCCTACAAAGCTTTTGTTTCTAACCTTTATAGTATGCAGATTCCTAAATTCATTCTTGAAGATTTTGAAAATTTAGAATGGAAGAAAGTGGTTGAAGAGGAGAATCGAGTACTAAAGAATAAGGGCATATAGATTCTTACTAAACTCCCTCCGTATGAGAAACTGGTTGGGTGCAAATGGGAGTTAAACATCAAATACAAAGCTGATAGGGGTATCAAAATATTCAAAGCCAGACTTATTACAAAAATTTCACTCAAGTCTTTAGGATAGACTATCAAAAGACCTTCAAACCAATTGCCAAACTTAACACTATCAAAGTTCTCCATTCAGTAACAATTTACAAGGTATGAAAACTAAATCAACTTGAAGCAAAAAATGTCTTACTAGATGGGAATCTAGAACAAGTGAATATAGAGATATCATCTGGACTTAAGAATGATTCCAATAAACACCTAGTATGCAAACTCAGGTAGTCTCTCATTGGGCTTGAATAATCACCAAAAGTGTGATTCGAAAGGTTTGCTAAAACTATGAGATCTAATGGGTATTCTTAAAGTAAAGTTGATCATACTCTGTTAGTAAAATAGGCTCAGAGATAAGATTATTGCAATGATAGTATATGTCGATGATATGATTCTAACAGGTAATGATGAAAGAGAGATTCACAAAATCAAAAAAATGCTTGCCACAGAGTTTGAAATCAATGACCTAAAAACTATGAAATATTTTCTAGGTATGGGAACTTAACACTATCAAGAGTTCTCCATTCAGTAACAATTTACAACGTATGAGAACTACAACAACTTGACACAAAATGTCTTCCTAGATGGGAATCTAGAAAAAGTGAATATAGAGATATCATCTAGACTTAAGAATGATTCCAATAAACACCTAGTATGTAAACTCAGATAATCTCTCAATGGGCTTAAATAATCACCAAAAGTGTGATTTGAAAGGTTTGTTAAAACTATGAGATCTAATGAGTATTTTTAAAGTAAAGCTGATCATACTCTGTTTGTAAAGCAGGCTCAGAGATAAGCTTTTCGCAATGATAGTATATGTCGATGATATGATTCTAACAGGTAATGATGAAAGAGAGATTTACAAAATCAAAAAAAGTGTTTTCCACAGAGTTTGAAATCAATGACCTAGGAACTATGAAATATTTTCTAAGTATGGAGATATGAAGTTCCAATAAAGTCGTCGTTATATCACAGAAGAAATTCATCCTATATCTACTAAAAGAGATAGAGATGATTAAATGGATGACAACCAGAAGTCAAAGAGAGGAGAAGAAAGTGTCTCTGTGGATAAAGGAAGATATCAAAGATCGATAGGAAAATTTATCTATTTGTCGCATACGACGCCAACAAATATTGCATACTCTGTCAGTATTGTGAGTCAACATATGAATGGCCCAAATAAAGAGCACTTGGAGATGGTGTACATGTTGTGAAAAACGACGACAATAAAACAAAAAATAGAACGAAAAAAAATTGCACACAGAAAAACACCAGAGCGACACAGATTTATGTGGTTCAGAAAATTTTTCTACGTTCACGGAGCTGTAGAAGATTTTATTTCTTCGAGGAATTACATCGTCGAGCGCCTCGATGTTTACAATAAAATCTCTATTTTCTTTTCTCACTTCCTCTCTTTTTCTATTCCTCTCTTTCTCTCTTAGAGAACTTGGATTGGCCTTATTTGGCTTGTGGTTTGGCTTATGACAAGTCATAAGAGGTTATTTATAGAAATTATAAGAGCGGTAGGTGGGAGGTATGTGAGCAGTAGGTGGGTGTGGTAGGTGAGAAGGTAGGTGAGATTCTTAATTAGAAAATTAAATAAATTGCGGTGGATCAGATCTTCACATTACCCAATAATTCTCTCACTTAAAGACTGGGACACTGACTGCATCACCTACTGACTGCATCATCTACTAGTTGTACCGACTTTTTTTCTCAAACATGGCATCCTCCACATCTGCAACTCAAAGTCTCAGTCTTCATGTCAGAAGACCAGCTGAAGTCGAACACAACTTCAACTTCTCACGAGTAACACCCTCAGTTGACATATCACCGCCAACATAGTTTTGTACCATCAAGCTCTTTCCTGGGTTACTTCTGTATCTGCTTACAACTTTCACTACATTAGCAATATCCTGCCCCTACTGAAAGCCCTTTTCAACAAGTTCAGTCTTGTACCTCTTACTGCCACCAAGCGCAATCTACACTCGGTACACTCACTTGTTGTGCAATGTCTTCTTCCTCGGTGGAAGTTCTGCCAGATCCTAAGTCTGAATCCCTGACAGGGAATCCGTCTCCTCCTTCTTAGTCAGCTCTCACTTGCTCGAATTCTCATCTTGAAAGATTTCTACATCCTTTATAACTCTGTGGTTCTCAACTATTTATCTGTACAAGGTCCGGTTTTCCTGCCTTTGGCGCTCTGTCAATTTTCAGGAAATTGAACTTCTTCTGTTTCCCCATAATGCACCTCTAACTCATGTGTCATCGTCTGAGTAAATCTGTAGTCATATATAGTGTGTCAATTTTCTTACCCCAAACCAGTATTAATGCTCCTATGGTAACCTTCCAGGTGCTCTCTGAAAATACTATCGAATGACTACCCTCATTGAGTTGCCCAACAGATATGAAATTTTTCTTCAACTCAGGAATGTGTCTGACCTTTTGCAAAGTCTATTTGCTCTTATTCGGGAGTGCAATATCAACGTCTCTCACTCCCACCATGCTCAGAGCTTTTCCATCAGTCAGATGTACATTCTCAAAGTCACCTGCAACATAGTTTCGCATTAACTACCGGTGGGAAGATGTATGGAAGCCCCTGAATCCAGTATTCAGTCATCAACAGAACTGTGAATTGTCAGCAATAGCGTATCCTGTATTTTTTCAGTTACAACATTAGCGACAGCATTCTCCTTAGGACTTTTGCAGTTCATTTTTATGTAGCCAACATTGTCATAATTTCAACAGGTTGTCTGCAGACCAAACTTTAATTTTGATATTCCTCTGTTTGAGTTTTTGTCATGTGATTTTACTCTGGAATCAACATTCAACACAAAGCCTCCCCGGAATCCTTCTTACGCACCTCCTCAGCCAAAATCAAATCATGAATATCATCATATTTCAACTTAGATTTGCCTACAGAACTGCTACTATCATCCTCATGACTTCCCAGCTATTTGGCAATGAGGCCAACAATATCTTTTCAGTAATCACGCACGTATCTCATCATCAAAATCAAAATCAATTTCAACAGACGACAACTGATTTGTGATAGTGTTAAAATCATTTAGGTGTTGAGCAACAGACACATATTCCACCATCTTCAAGTTGAATAACCTTTTCATCAGATGTACATTATTATTCGTCAATGGCTTTTCATACATACCTGATAAAGCCATTATGTGATCTGCAGTAGTCCTCTCATTGATGACGTGTGGGCAACCGGTCTCGACAGGGTTAATCGAATAACCCCAAAACTTGTTGATCCAACAGATTTCATTCCGCCTCATCCATCTTTTCCGGTAGCTTTCCCAGTAACGGAAGATGAAGTTTCTTCTCATAGAGGTAGTCTTCTATCTGCATACTCCAGTAAACTCCAGTAAGCAAAATCGTAAGCAAAATCTGTGTCATTGAACTTCTCGATCCCCGATGTCATCACTTCATCTCCGTCCATCGTCCTTCCTTAGATTCGAATCCAAGGCTCTGATACTAGTTGTGAAAAACAACGACAATAAAGCAAAAAATGAAACGAGAAAAATTGCACGCAGAAAAACAACAGAGTGACACACAGATTTACGTGGTTCGGAAAATTTTCCTACGTCCACGGAGCTGCAGAAGATTTTATTTCTTCGAGTAATTACACCGTCGAGCGCCTTGACGTTTACAAGAAAATCTTTATTTTCTTCTCTCACTTCCTCATCTTTCTCTTTCTCTTTCTCTTCCTCTTTTTCTCTCTTAGAGGACTTGGCTTGGCCTTACTTGGCTTGTGGCTTTTTTTTTTACTCTTATGACAAGTCATAAGACGCTATTTATATAAATTATGAGAGCGGTATGTGGGAGGTATGTGAGTGGTAGGTGGGTGTGGTAGGTGAGCGATAGGTGGGAAAGGAAGTGAGCGGTAGGTGAGATTCTTAATTATGAAGCTAATTAAATTGCGGTGGACCGGATCTTAAAATTACCCAACAGTACATAATTCTGATATTTCTAAAGAAAATTCCCAATTATGCATTAATTTTTGAGAAAGTCAGGAACGTAGATGTGAAAGTATACATTGATGCTTGGGCTGGGGAACTCAATGATAGAAGGTCTGTCACATGTTACTGCTCTTATGTATGGGGCAATATGGTGACATGGAGAAGTAAGAAGCAAGCAATTGTTTCTAGAAGTAGAGCAATATCAAAGTATAGAGTACTCTCTTTAGGAACCTGTGAAGAGATCTGAATTCAAAAATTGTTAAGGTAACTGGGATGTACCTTCAATAGGCCTATACAGATGTTTTGTGACAGTCAAACAACTATTCGTATTGCCAAGAATCATGTACATCATGACAGGACCAAGCATAATGAAATTGATAGACAATTCATCTCTGAAAAATTTAACAAGGAAATTATACTACTAAGCTACATCCCGACACAACAAGTTGTTTGTGTCTTCATCAAAGCTCTTCCTTTAAGCACCTTCTCAGAGTTCAATAAAAATCTTGGTCTCTACAACATCTACGACCTAGCTTGAGGGGAAGTATAAATATTTGAGAAGAAACAGAAAGATTTGATTGGGACAACTTAGGAAACTCTTGATTAGTTTATTCCCTTCCTATTCTATGTTATCTTATTTTTATTTCATAATTATTTCCTTTCCTAATTTAGTTTAGATATATCTGGTAAGTTTGTAAACTATGAGGGATTGTTATCCCTACAGATGTACCATTCACATGAATAATATGGATCAAGAGAAATATTCATCTACAAAACTTGTTCTCTACCGTCATATTAAATTAAATTGTACAGTCCCTTGAGTTAAATTATTAAAAATTTCAGCTCAAACAATGCTGCAAAATAAAAATATTAATGATATGATTTTTTGTTTGATTTTCTGTCATGTTTTATGTTGTACTGTCATAACCAATTATTGTATATTATTAATGTAGAAAAGTTCTGCATGTACAAGTAAGATAAAATAAATGTTCCCAATCATATACAGATTTCAAATCCAAGGGCACCCTAAAGACAAATAGGAATAGAAGCACTCAAGAGGATCTAGATGGCAAAGACTAGAAGCAGAAGAAAATCTTAAACTTGTATCTTATTGGTATTATATTTTTATATAATTTTAAAATTGTGAATATGCAAAACCCAATTGTATTTTTCTTCTTTCCTTTTCTTTTTTTTTTATTTTTTTATTTTTATTTTTTTGCTTGTTTAGCCATCCGATTCCAACAACATGCACTTTATTCTTTTAGACGCCATTATTGCATGCTACTTCGTTTCCTCTTTTGTTTACTTACAATTTACTTGTTTCATTTTGTTAACTGTTTAGAGTAAATTATCTATGATTCATACAATTTACGAAATGATGTTAAGAAAATATTTTTATAAACTTTAATAAATGAATTAAACAATTTAAAATAAATTTAAGATTTTTTTCAATTAAGACTCTTCGCCTAAATAAGGTATAAAATAGAACTAACCAACAATCAAAACTCTCAAGCATTGATGCATATTTTAAATGTATATAGAGATTTTCTTGACTCAAGGATAGTTAACTTCAAGAGCATATTGTGTTCTTTAAGAAGCTTTTATTATAAGAATGATTTTAATTGATAATCTGAAGAGTCTTAGTACGCTAGGTACCAGTAGTCCTAACCTAAACAGATTCTAAATTTAGTTGAGTAGCTCTAGTTATGTATAAGTAAGCTATCTCATTCTCTTCTTCCATATACAATCGCTACATTGCTAGGGATTATTAGTCTACATCTTTCCAATCTATTGTAAAGAAATCTTCTTCTAGAAGCTTTAATTTTCTTTTCTTGGTTTAGAGCATGAGTGATTATAGACAATGCAATTTGTGGCTGTTTGCGGAGTCTCAGAGTTGCGTTTGTTGGACTGCCATCAGAACTAAGTGATCTCGAGTTGGATAACATAGGATGGTGAATACACAATATCCTGACTAAATTATTTCCCCATTTTATGAATTCCTTATCCCTAACTATCACCTTTTGAGCCCATTGTACTCCTTTTTAAATTCCTGATGATTCAATGATTATTATCTCCTCTATGTTCTATGTGAAAAAATCATTACCTCCATTAGTTATGGTGATTAACTTTTATCTTATGAGGTAATTAGTTTAAAAGTACAAACTACTCTATTAAGATAACTATCTTTAAATCAAATTATTATTGATATACTTAAGCAAATTAAAATACATGCATAATTATCAATAATTGAGTCACTTGAGGGATTCCTTTAGTGTAATTAACCTTAGAAGGCCAGGCCTAGTCCTTTTGGTAGACAGGTCAACACAAAATCTCAATTTGACTTGACATGACTTAACTTGAAGTTGATGATTATCGTTATGTATTTTACACAAATTTAGATAAGAATTTTTCTTGATATCTTACTAGATTTTTTTCATGTCTCTTTCTATGGAATCTCCAATATGTGTGAACAACCTTATATCAAGATCATTTTCCACTCCAATAGCTGCATAAGTGAGTTTTATGTTTGTGATTAGAGGTGTAAACAAGCCGAACTTGAGCGAGCCTAACATCTGTTCGTGTTTGGCTCTTTCCCAATTTCTTCAGCTTGTGTTCAACTCGTGTTTGATTAAGCTCGTGATTATAAAATTTGTGTTTGGCTCGAACTGTGTTCGAATCAGCTTGAGTTTAGCTCGTTAGCTCGAAACGAGCCGTAAAGCTAATAGGCATAGGCAGAGGCCCACGGTCCACTACCAAGCGGAACTCAATTTTGCGATTGATCTCCTTTTAAACTGCAATGGGTGAAGCCAATCACGTAATCTTCTGATGTGGGACTATATTGCGGAAGGTGGATTTGTTTTTTTATTATTATTATTATTATTTCTAAAGGCATACAACCCAATTCTTATACAAGTTGGAAATTAGCCAGACGGGAGTGCATGGGATCACAAACGATAATGCACAGGACCAAAAGAGCTTATAGGCATTTACAACATACCATCCAATTCTTATGTATTTACATATAGATACCACCAAATTCTAAGTATTTACATATCAAAACCTAAATGCAGAAAATACACCAACCAAAGCTGGATTTGGAGAACTCTAGGAACATTTACATACATACCACCCAATTTTTATGTATTCACATATTAACATCAAAATTTTGTTTTTATATTTATATAAAATATAATATATATATTAATTAATTCGAGCCTAAACGAGCCGAACACAAGCAAGCAAAACTTTGTTCGTGTTCGGCTCGTTTGCTTGACGAATGAGCCGAACACAAGCTATTCGCGAACAACGAGTTTTTTGACAGCCTTATTTGTGATGTGTTTTTAGACATACTCTATGCATCTTACAGATTAGAAATTTCTATGCTCTAATATCAGGAGAAGTTGGAGAAATATTTTTATGGCTTAAGGACATTTTTTAGATACAATTAATACAAATTGATATAAAGATGAATTGATTTGATGTCAATCTGATGATAGATGATGGACCCTTGTCATACTTTTCCAGATTAATCCTCCTCTTCTTTTTTCCTGCTTTTGAATGTTGTTCGTTTCACCCCTTAAATGAAAAGGATACAGAAGAAGAGGAATTGTAAAGAGAAACAAAACAATGAGTTGGTTCTATTAATAAGAAGGAGCTCCACGTTGCTTATGAATGAGAGAAGCAATGTAAGTTGCAAAAGGAGAAGAGAGACAGAGAGAGAGAGAGGAAGCAAAAATAGAGAGTGATATGAAGTAGCCAGTTAAGAAAATCCATAAAGAGGGACGGGAATGTAATTTTCAAATTCAATGCATTTATAATTCAATAATCGAAATAACATTCTTTCAACCTATTTATAGAAATAAACTTAACAAGAAAATAGTAGATAATTTGAATTTAAATATAGATAATTCCCAAAAATAAAATCATCTATTTAAAATAAAAATAATATCAAAATTAAATAGAATAAAGCTGAACTAAAATATTAAATAAATGTAAATTTACTAGAAATTTCTAGAAAATGCAAAAATATTTTTTATGCCTGTTCTAGGCCAAGTTAGAAGTGTATTCTAACAAATTAAAATTGTGACATGTCTAGTTTTTGAAAAGGAAAACAACTAAAAAGCATTACCAAACCATGCATTAGGCTTTGTTTGGGGCAACAGTGCCCTTTTTTGTGATTGCGTTAAGTTGCCTTTCACATAGTTAAATGAACTGTTCCATGAGGTTGTTCCCCATACTGAGTCATAAAAAAGAAGCAATAAGAGTATTTGAGACAACTTTCAAACGAAACCAACACCTTTTTTTCTATAAAAAAAAGGGTAACTAGAGGAAAATTTACCAAAATGAAGCCTTGGTTTCATCTATGAAAGTTCATGCATTTCTTTTTCTCAATTTTTTCTATATTGACAAATAAAGACTAATTTTTCTCATTCTGCAATATCATCCATTGAAAAAAGATGATTTATCTTTTGGCAAGTTGGGTGTTTTCATTCTCATCATTGCAAAACTGTAATTTCAAATACATCTGGAATATGAGATGCTACAAAGAACAGAACACCACTTGTTACTTTCACAGTGCATTATACGTTGCCAAGTTCAATCCCTCTAGTTACACTAGCCTATTTCAGATGAATAGAGATTGAATGGTTATGAATTGTAGTCTTTGTGATGCTAGACAAACCCAAATGGTATGAATTCTTAGGGCTCGTCATGTTTCCATGCACAGAAACTAGATTAGTCAGAACTATTATGATATAAGTGAAGCTTCTTGAAATTGATGGCATTAGTACTCATTAAACACAAACAATTTTTGCAATTGAGCAGTAACTTATCTGATCAGCACATAACATTCTAACTACAGAAAAAATAAGATATAGGAGAACAGCTTCTCATGAAAAATCAGATCAAAGCCTCTATCTATCCATATGAAGCGAAGTGAAAAGCCAAATGGAAACCGTAAAATGTAAAATAATGTGAAAAGTATTGTTACCAATTGAACACAGATATAATCCAAAAATAATTTATAGTAATCACAATCTTAATTAGTGAATAGTGTGGAGTAGAACAATATTTTAGTAACAAAAGCATGACAGTTTTTCAGGTGCAACACTATATGTTAAATGCAAAATTGAATATCTAGAGTTGAATTAGGATCAGTGTGACATACTATAAGTCATGAAAATATCAAAAAATGAATTATATCCCATTAAAAGGAACATTTTCAAATATAGTTAAGTTCAAGTACAAGGAAAGCACGGGTTAAATTTCTCTTATGCTTACATTCCTTCCTTTTATAGTAGTTAGAAACATCGGGCATGTGATGGATGTGAAACACTATAAATCTTCAGAACAGATATCTGAAAAGCACACATGAACAGTTTTGATAAAAATTAAACTAAGGATTGATTATATATGCTGATATGGAGACACTGTTCTCTCTCGTCCCTTCCGCAGCTCCAATAGATATGCAAAGCTAATGGATAACTGCAATTTCAATCTATATACATTTTAGTAAAAATGGACAAACGAGAATGTAAAGCATGTGAAAATGTTGGGCCTATTCCCATATTAGATAGAACAAATGCCATGTGGTGGCTGGCAATAGTGATTGGCACTCAACAATCGATCATACATGCTTACAAACTGTGTTACCTGCAATCGTACCATGTTGTCTCTCCTTCATACCTCCTTTCCAACTCCTCCCAGCCACCTCACCGGCCGCTACCGACTCCTACTTTCCATCCCTACAGTTTTGCACCTCCACCTTGTTGCCACCAACATCCCTTGGTTGTCATCATCCCTTCCAATCATCCCTACCCCTCTAGCCGGCCTCCAACACCCATTGGGATACATCTTAGAGGCGTTTTCTTGTGTCATTTATGTTTTGTGTTGTTGCATCTGGTTGCGTTGTGTTGTAACCCTATTTCTCTACTAATAAAAGTTTGTTTGTGTTCCCACCACTTTTTCTAATTAATCTGGTATCATGGAGTCAGTGAAAGAATTAGTTTAAATGCACGGAATGGCGCGATCATGAATCTTTGGATTATAATGGGAGGCAAAGTGACTGACGATGGTAAAGTGGGAAGGCTCCCAATTTATATAGCAACTGTGAGCTCTGGTGACTTCACGGAAGAAATTGAGCAAGGAAATGAACATTTGAGTTTTGCGATGTAGAAGAAGTTCAAGAAATAGGGAAGTTCTGATGTCATGAAAAATCTTGAATTTTGCGAAGATCTCTCTCAATGCGGTTCCTCATGGAATACAAAGTTCACGTTAAGATGGAGCCTCCAAATTGAATCTAACTATATCGATCAAAGAGGGGATGGTATTCGGGAAGACATGGTGGATTGAGGAAGATGCAACATATTTGGGATGGTACTCATTTAATCATATTCGAGAATAAGTAAAAAGCAGATGCCAGCAATGACCTAAGACAACAATTAAATCAATGTTAGGAACTCGATCCAAATAAAGCAATTTGAACTTCCAAGCTCCTAGAAAACAAAAATAAAAACATAGATAAAAAAGGGGAAACCAACTCATTAATCATTAAATGATCCCTCTTCCCCCAAATAGAATGTTTATAGAAATACAGTCTAACTAACTACCATACTTATTAACATGAATTACAAGAATGATCCAGATGCTAATCATAGACTAACAACATACTATCAGCTTATAAGTATCATCACTTTTGTGGATTCACAACCAAATGTCATTCCAACAATAAGCAGCAAAATAATCCAAACGTTCCAAAAGAAAGCAGCCCAATCAAGCTAAAAGGGGACAACAAATCAACAGGCTCACCATCAGACTCAAGGCAGATGCGGCAGCACGCTTGAGAGGCCGCTTCGATATCCTCATCATTTATATCATCAGAGCTCCCCTCAGAGAGCGTGGCCTGATTCTCAAGTAGTGGATCGGAATCGTTAGTACAATTCCGCCCATCATGTTCCATGTCAGTCTCCTCCTTCATCAAACCCCTAAGCGACGTATAACAAAACCATCAAGCACACCAACTACAAAGAAAATCGGTAAGAAAGAGTATTTAATGAAACGGAAACCTCAGAAGATCCGATTCTTCGAAGCAGCTGTACAAGAGATATAGAACACGGTGGCCTACCACGGATTCAAACCCTCCGTAGATCGATGGCAAGGAAAGTCGAGATTTTTCTCTGTTTAAAAAGCGAGAGACGACGTGAGCTAGTGAGAAAGGTGGCTCGTGAAGACTACCGGACCGGCGAGTTGAGCCCGCACACCGTAGCGGTTATGCTAACCTGCAACGCGGTAAGCAAGATTAAATACATAAGTTATGAAGGATAAGAGATTATAAAATATGAAGGATAAGTCATTATAAAACAAAATAAGAATATATCTTGGAGATGATAAATTTTAGGGATAGTTACATACATAGCTTCTGAATATTATTATTTATAAAATTAGCATCCATGTATGATATTTTTGAACTATCAAACCGATGTATTTATACGTGGGACGATCAAACTATAGAAAGTTTGATAAAAATAAAAAATATGGGTTGAGGTTTTATTACGTATTTAAACAGACTTTCACTCTCCATCGGAGAGTGACCAAAACTTGAAATTGGAGAATGTTTGGAAACTTGAAGAACTTTAAAGTTTTGTTTGATGATCAACGTTGATGACCAACTTCTCTAACAACAATTATCATTTGCCAACTTCATTCAGCCACTGTCATTTGATCATTATCTAATCAACGTGAGTGATTGTTGTCATCCATTTATTATTGTATGGCCACCATGACACTTCCATCATAGCTGAATCACTATTATCTTATCATTGTTGTTTGACCATTAATATCTGATCATATCATCCAACCACTATCGACTTGTCATCATGACTCATTCAATGAACTAACTAATATTGTCCAACAATGATCTTCATTCGATCATAATTACTGGTTTGCCGTGAACCAATAGCTATGATTCAATTAACATCATCACTCAAGTCTCAAACAGATAAAACACTAAAAATATTAAGAGGATTTACATTCATGACATAAAAAAAATCTTATTTATATTGAACATTTAAACTATTATTTATCCACTATCGACTTGTCATCATTACTCATTCATTGTTAACTAACTAATATTGTCCAACAATGATCTTCATTTGATCATCATTACTGGTTTGTCGTGAACCAATAGCTATCATTTAATTAACATCATCACTCAAGTCTCAAGCAGACAAAACACTAAAAAATTAATAGGATTTACATGCATGACTATAAAAAAAAAATATCTTATTTATATTGAACATTTAAACTATTATTTATGTAGCCAATGACTTTGTTAATCTCATCATATGGATTTCATGATGAGATGATTTTATTGAGTAAGGTCATCAAAAAATTGCTGGCGTGTGGAGTTCGTCACTAATAAGAAGATGAGAGGAAGTAGTTATGAGATATCATCGGAAGAATACTATTAATGGGACAACAAGGTGTGTAAGTCTTGAACTCATGATGATAAAGAAGATGACATGAAGTCATCACAACACTATCTTAATGGGAAACGCCATCAATATGATGGATTGTGTTCAACAGTCTCAAAACCCTCGTTGTTAAAAAAGTGTTGAGGAAGTAGCCAAGTTGGGCAAAGGAATTGAGAAAGTTAACTAGAAGGTGATATTCTTTTGTTAATTAAGAGAATTGAATGCTTTTTAAGCCAAAAAGTTTAGGTGTTATATTGAAAAATTAGATAATTTGGAGTGTAATATATGTAATTCATCTTATAAAGTATGTTATTAGGCATTCATAAGCATAATTATGATAAAAAGTAGTGTGAATATAAAATAATTAGTTCTATAGCCTAATAGCTTAGTTGCATTTGTATTTTAAATTTAGTTATACTGATTAATATTTAGGTTATATTGAGCGAATAACATGTGCAATAAAAATCACTTCAACTTTAGGCAAAATGTATAAGGATATCCTAATAATTTTCTTGTTTTTTTTTTATTTTAATTTACTTCGCATTTACATACATTACATACGATAAAGATTACAAAATTATGATGTTTATTTCTTTTAGTATTTTTCATCAACTTGTGTCTCCAGTTATATTTTTAAGAAATATTGAAAAAATAGTTTATTAATCTATATGCAAATAAAAAAAGTCACTTTTTAAGTTTATATAAAACATTACAGGAATATATGCGGCATGAAGAATTTATACTACATTTTTATATTCAAAATCAAATAAATAAATAATAATAAATGATATAAAAATAGTCTAACAATGTTGCATTTAAACTCTAATATTTTTTTCTTAATTATAATATTTTATATGTTTCAAAACAACTATTATTAAAATAGCATTCTCTAATATTTTTAAGATTTAACATTTTCAAGAAAATGAAAAATTTATATCAGTCAAGTATTTTAAAGTTTTAGATGAAATGCTTCATCTCTTTATTTAAAATATTAAATATAAGAAATTGAAAATATATGATACAACATTCATTTTTTTTTAAATACTTTCTTTCAACACTCAAAATGATTTGGCCTCGAGTTGATTTTATCTTGGCTCAAGGAAAACTCGGTCTTTTTTAACTTGATCCTAAGTCAATCCTTATGCACTAGAAAATTCATTCAGTCAAGCATAAATCTTGACATTTTTAGGATCTCAAAACCATCAAACATTCAAACCAATAGCTTATAAGATCAATCCAATGATCATTCAAACTCCATGTTAAGCAAATTTATAATTGGAGCTAAACTTTAATGTAGAAAACCTAAAGATATCGAAAGCTCCTTATCTCAAGTGCAAATAGACCTAAATCAAGAAATATAAAATCTATTTAAGAAATTAAAGTTCAAAGAACTAAATTATCTCTAAATGTTAAATGCTTATACTTGAAGTAAATATCTTGAGGAGATAAATTCGACAAACTTGAGATTGCTTAGTTTTGAAACCAATAAAGCACAATGATGTATAAAAATAGTGTAGATTAAGAAGAATCATGTGTATCAACTAACAGAGTATTCAAAATTCTAGTTCAGATGACCATGATGCCCCCAACTAAAATCTTCGGGCTTATTTTTACACATTAGAGGGTGTTGGTAAAAAGTTCCTTAAGATGCTAAATGAAGATTCTTAGCAGGGAGAATTCAGAACACTATTTGTGGATAAGAACAACTGACAATTATCATCCATAATTGTTAATGCTTGATGTCACCACCATCATTAATGCTTGATATTGGCGCCAAGGCTAATATCAGCATTAATGCATATCCTTGCCTCTACAATTGACTCCCTCCACAGATTCTAGCATTGATTCCATACATCATTGTCAAAACTGAATCTTATCATCAATAGTAAAGTTGATGCTAATTGCCAACATTAAAGACGAGCCCTTCACAATCATTACTAGTATTTCTAACAATGTTAATGTTACCATTGTCTCTAAGAATGATTGTGACATCATCAACAACCCTAACGTTCATAAACTCTGGTAATGCTTTTGATTGATGGCATTATTAAGATTAAGTTTTGTTATTTCCACCAAAATTAATGTTTATTATCACCACCAACATTAAGAAATATCATCTCCATCATGATAATGCTAACAATTGTCTCTGAGGTTGATGGCCTCGTTTTTTATAACATTTAGAATTATAATAAGTATAAGGTTGTTATTTATTATAGACACCAACATAGATTCTCACTATCAACACCAAGCTTGATATGCATCATCAACATTAACCAAATCCTTATCATCTGCTAAACCAAAATCCACTCTACCAAAATAAATGCTGAGGCTTATTATCACTACTAATGTTGAGATTTGTCTTTGTTAATTGTCTTTATGCACATAATTATTAACAACCTTAATGCTCACAAACCTAAAAAGGAAACCTATCATTTCATTTACCCTTTTTAATAGCTTTAATGTGCATTTTTTTAACATCCTTGATGCCCACCACCCTAAATAAGGTTGAACCCTATCAATAAAGCTAAAATAAGTGCTCATCATTGCTAGTAAGGTTGATGCAGACATTATTCTCACTAGTGATGATAATCATTATCGAGAAAAATCCTAATGCTCATCATCACCAAACATTTAATGCCCATCATCTGCAGAAATAGTAATGTTTGTTGTTGCTAATAAAATTTATGTTTGCTATCAGCACTAATGTCAATTCCCATTATGAACACCAAAGTTGGTGCCATCATTATTTATTACCTTGATCACCATTATCACCAATAAAATTGATGTTTGTTAATGACATTAATGCACACCATTCATACTAATGCTTGTTCTTATCACCAATGACCACTCACATTCAACGAAAAGAAAAACAAATGATATCACTATCAATATCAATGACCATCACTTCAATAGTGCGAATACCCACTATTTGCAACAAAGCATTGCTCACTGATGATTTTAATGTTGAAATACATTATTATCAACAAATTTACTGCATTTAATCTACAATTTTATATTTTTTTTATAATAAAACAAAGGTTATCATTTGTTGCTAGGAATAATTTTGATACTTAATAAGGTTGGAGCCTATTTTTGGCACCAAAGCGAAGTTCCATCTTTTCTACCAATGATAATGCCTACTTTTTTTTAATAAATCAAATTCATATCATTGCTAAGAAGTTTGATGCTTACCATCAACTCCAACATTAGTGCCCATCACGGCCAATATCACCATTGTTTTATGTTTCCACCAATGCTAATACTCATTTTCTTAGTAATTAAGCTCATTTTTATAAGAAAATTTACCTGATTATCAATCATCAATTAAGGATAACTCTAATGCTTTAATAATCATTTATAGTTTATATCTTTTCTATTGTATTAATGTCTTCTTTAATAATGAAAAAATACATCAATTATAATATATGAGTTACACTAACAAAATTATTTCAATTGGGTCGATTTTCATTTTTTTTCCTTCTATTTTTTAAATATAAGATTTTGTTTATTTGAGATTGAATTGGGAGAGTTTTTATAGTTGGTAGAAATAAGCATTTTTGTTAATGTCTTTAAGAATAGCATTATCATTTGCAAAAAATGCAGATAAACTCATGCCTTCCCCCATTTATTCACATTGTCCTTTCTAAATCTTTAGCTTTTTTGAAAGTTAGTTCTATCTTCATTATGACTGTAATTACTAATTCTCCTTTTTTATTGTTACTGGCTATGACAATTGATGATCAGCCAAAAAAAATATCATCTATCTTTTGAGCTACTCACAACCTTTCTATCTATATGTGTAGTTCAATGCTAAGATAATAAACTCTCACAATATTGTTATGAATAATAATTAAATTATAATTAAATCATAACTAAACTCCAATTGTTATAAATTTTTTACATGAAGGTTGAGACCCCACTCCAAACATTTTTGGTAAATTTAAATAATTTTTAAGTTAACTTAATATTTAAGTAAATATTTAAATTAAAATAATTATTAATTCATAGATATAAATCTTAAATTTTCATAGATTGATTCTCGAATGTCTCTTCACTTCAAAGAGTGGTCTTATGAAATATGTGTAATGTCTTTTTATATTATTTTTATTTTTTTCTAAATATAATTTTAAACCTTAAATTAAACTTGAGATAATTAAAATACACTAAAAACTAAGCTTAAAAGTGCATACCTTTTTAGATGTCTTAGGAGATTTCACACTAAGCAAACTAAGGTCAACTTAGATAAATACTTGATCTGCATTATCTAAAGATTAAACATCAAGCAAATTAGAACTGTTAACCTTAACCAGATATAAACTCAAATTAATCTTAAAACTTAAAATTAAAGCTATGGTATCCAACCTCAAAATTCATATATAACATCCCTTATGTTTCCTTTACTAAATCATGAGGTGGTTTATGTAGGTTTGTAGGTTAGTCAAACCACATTATAACTTTGAATTATAACCAAAACCAAAATAAATTAATTGAACTACATTAAAATTAAGAAAACCTAAGTTAGATCCAAATTTAAGTTAAATTCAATCAAAACTAATTCAAATTTAACCTTAACTAAAATTCAAATTTAACCTTAAAGTAAATTAAGATTTATAATGACACAATTCTTATGAATCTACTTAACTTAAACCATAGTTGAAATTGAATAAACTTAACACAAAGTGGAGAAAAATTCAACTCAAACATCTAAAACTTAACTAAACCAATCAACTCAATTAACTAAACTTAAGTCAACTTAGTCTTTTAGGGTGGTGGTGTACCACACATCTCTAAGTGGATTGTTCACCTTATTAGGATAGGGAGCTATGAGCAATATTATCCCCTCTCCTTTTTTAACTTAAGTGTAAATTCAAACGTAAATCAAATTAAAAACTTAAAATTCATCAATAAAACATTAATTAATTGAAGTTGAACTATCGTCAGTAAATCTAAATCACAAAAAAACCAAAATCATAACATATAAAGGACTAAATTAGTCTCACTACGCTATAGCCACACACGCCTTGGATAATTTTCTTGTCCACTAACCTAGATTAGGTTAGGTCATTAGCGGTTGATTGTGTGTTCATCTTAATGTGTATTGGTATGCCTCACTATGTTCAATTGTTTTTTGTTTAGATCGACGCTAGGAGTATACATAGACTTTAACATTAGGGTGATTTTTGTAGCCTAAAATGTTTTTTTTATAGAAGATCGTGCTTAGTGGGGAATGTTGAAAGTAAATTAAGATTTATAATGACACAATTCTTATACCCCTAAACGTGTTATACTATGATAGTTGGCTTGCTACCTATCGGTCTAAAGTTCACATGTGTGCTTTATTTACTGATTATATGTGTGTTTTTTTCTACTGACCTCTATTTTGTAGTTTTTTTTTGTTAAGCTTTTCACTTTTATATATATTTAATAGAACTAGGTTAGAGCATATGAGATTAGGATGAGTGAGGATGAACCATCTAGTCATATCTAATGATACCTGAAGGACCCAAACCATGAAGGATGAACCACAAGAAATAATTACAAATAGAAGATGAGAAGAAACTACAGGCCAATTTTTAGTTTTAGAATTTATTAAGCAATATATAAGCTGATCTTGGCTGCCCCTTTTTTCCTTTCTTCTAATGTATATAACACAACTCAACACTGACATTTTTATTATATATATATTTTTTTTATTTCGATGTGCCTACATTATTTTTTTTATATTATTTGTGTATTAGACATTACTTACTTTATCATAGGTTTCTTTCAGTATTGTTTGCCAAGAATAGTTTGATATTTTTATTCATTAGGCTCTTATGTAAATTAAATTTTCTACCTAACCTAACAACCAAAATATTAAATTTTTAAACAACTTAAAAAAATCAAAATCAATATCCATAGGATATTAAACAGTAAAATCAATTTGAAACCATACTTACAATCAAATCATATGCAAATCACTTGGCCCATTCCTTGATTTTAATGCTTCACCTATTGAACATAAACGATTTAACTAGTAAGGATCACTGCCCCTTCTTGCAGATCTCTGATTGGCTTAAATTTCACCTTTTTTGTATGTGCATGAATATCAAACTTAA
Source organism: Phalaenopsis equestris (assembly GCF_001263595.1). NCBI lineage: Eukaryota > Viridiplantae > Streptophyta > Magnoliopsida > Asparagales > Orchidaceae > Phalaenopsis > Phalaenopsis equestris. The sequence goes on from NW_018164496.1 coordinate 1,312,201, forward strand.
AAGATTAAGGAATAAAATCTTAAAATATAAAATTGTGTATTAGTTAAATGCATATTTTCTCGTGCTTATTAATATTCTGGGTTGAGTTGTAAACGCTATGCATCTTCTTAGTTGAACAACAACCATACTCATTCACTTGTACATGTGACCATATCTAAGAATTTAAAGTGTAGGTGGATTATTTGACAACACTCTCTAGGTGTGGTCAAAAACCCAAAAAAGTCAAGTCGGATTTCACTCTTTAATGGTGGTGAAGTTTATAAATCCCACTTTTGCTCTCTTAGATTAGATTTAAGTTCGGAGGTATCCTTGTTATCTTTTTGCTATAGAATAAGCCTTCTCTTAAGCATTTCCATGACCATATATCATTAGAATGTATACCACTGATTTCTAATAAAAATGAAAAACTTAAACCAATAATTAATCTCAATTTCTACAATATAATCCCCAACCATAAGATAGTTTGAAACACTACTGAGCTTCTCAATATTTGGTTCTCCCTACCTTTCAATCTCTGACACGCGATAACAAGTATTTTAGTTCGAGCAATCTCATTTGAATCTCCAAACAATAAGCTTGAATCTAAACTTTGTGTAAAGCAAATCAAATGTAATAAAATTGAACAGCCTAAGCACTAATTGTTTGTAGGTATTTGTAGTGTAGAGCAAATCAAATGCAATGCTTTTGAAATTTTTTATGTTTGTCTGGAAGAAAAGTAAATCAAGAGTAATTTTTTGAGATATTTGGAATCCCCGTTTAATTCCCCGCTTAATTCATTTTTAGCATATTTGAAATACATATGGCTTAAGGAAATTCCAAAAACACCACATGCATGAAGTTTTGCTCGTCACTGCCCATTGCCACCAACCATTACTAGTAAGCATCAGTCACAATTGTTTGCCACCTATGTCATATGTCCCCTGCTAGTTGACACCGTCCACCACCATCACTCGTCAACCATTTGTTTGTTGGCGCCTGACGGTCGGCATCCCCAGTGCCTAGCCTTTGCTTGGTTGTCATAATTGACATGTTGTCACTGGATGCCACCACCCTTTGCTGGTTACTACCTACTTTCAACCGTCTTTGCCCACCTACCACTGTCATTTTGCTTGAACCTAAAATTATTGGGTTTGCTTTGCAATCAACAAGACAAAAAAAAATTTCTCATTTTCATTTACAAACTGTCAAAAATAGCAAAATGTTTCAAATATGCAATTATATTTTACATTATATTTTGAATAAATCAAAATTATAAATACTTGTTACCATAAAGAAACATTTGTTATATTTTGATATGCATAAGCCTGTAAAAGCAGCCAACCATAAACATTGAATACTAATAATCACAGCTAATTAGGGATAACTTATAAAACACTCCTAAACACATGCCAATTACTCCATCTGAAGCAGATCCGAGTTAAAACAAAGAACTTTCCCCACCTAAGCTCTTGAACAGAGGTAGGTATTCCTAATATCATTTAACTCGGCTGCAGCATCTCGCAAGCAGATTCTTTCCTGTGGCAATTCCTGTGAGCATCTAAGCCCAACCTTTGCCACAGAGACCAAACGTTCAGAAATTCTTCTTGCTTGTTCCAAATTGCTCATGTTCTCTTCATGAATTTCATGAAAAACCATCTTTTGATCCGAAATTTCCAAAATGTTATCTTCAAAGGAGCTCTCTACAAACTTAGAAAGACTGAATTCCTCTTTAAACATATCATCAATCGGTCTTCTTCCTGTAAGCATTTCTAGAAGAAGAATTCCAAAGCTGTAAACATCCCCCAAGGTAGACGGATGACCACCCGCACCATATTCTGCAACCATAAAGATTTCATTTTTATTAGCTGAACATTTCAATGACATTTCAGAGCAAGGAAAGCGAGGAATTTGATGTCCGTTAGTAATAAAAACGCAAGAGATTGCTTACCTGGAGCAACATAGCCAATTGTTCCATTTATTCCACTCAGGCAGGTTGAATCCTGAAGAGCCCGGTTTTCAGCTTCACAAAACATCTTTGCGAGCCCAAAATCAGCTACACGAGCACTCATGTTTTCATCAAGCAGAATGTTACCAGGTTTTATATCACAGTGAATTACTGGTGGGTGAGAGTTATGATGAAGATACTCCAATGCCTCGGCTATATCAATGGCTATATTCAATCTTTGTAGAAGGCTCAAGCTGCATTTTTTGTCGCTTTCATCTTCTTCAGGATGCAGCCATGCGTCCAAACTCCCCATAGGCATGAATTCAAGCACCAGAGCTTTGAAATCGTCGCCGCTAGAATCGATGCTTGCGCAGGATGTGAGAACCTTGATAACTCTGCGATGGCGAATGCTTCTCAGAGCTGTGCATTCAGTCATGAAGCTCTTGTAAGCACCCTGTATTTCTAAGTTGAAAACTTTGACAGCCACAGCTGTTCTTTCGCTGCCTAGATGTCCTCTGTATACTGATCCATATCTTCCTCTGCCAATGAGGTTGGTAGAAGAGAAACCACCAGTAGCTTTGGCTAAATCAGCTTGAGAAATTCTAGGAAATGAATCACCGAAGAAAGAATGATGGGAAGAAGAATTCAAAGATGATTTCTTTCTCAGCTTTCGTTTCTGGCAAAGGAAAGCAAAGCATGTCAAGGGGGCCAGAAGAATCAGCAGGCAAGCAACGATGATCAAAATTTTCATAAGAAGAGATTTATTTTTAGTACTCGGAGGTGCATTTAACACACATTTCTGAAGATGAAGTTCTTGAATTCCTCCACAAATGTCAGCATTGCCTGCCAGAGAGATTGCTGTAGCATTCTGAAAGATCCCATTTTCAGGAACTTGGCCTTCAAAGTGGTTATAAGACAGGTTCAAGTAACTCAGAGCCTTTAGATTTTGAAAAAAATAAGGAATGGAGCCAGAAAAATTGTTTTCCGAAAGGTCTAAAATTTGCAGTTCCTGCAAGTTGCTTAAAGTAGGAGGAACGGTGCCATTGAAGTTGTTGTTCTGCATGTTAATAACAGACAACCTGAAACAGGATCCAAGTGTTTTAGGTATTTGCCCCACTAAATTGTTATAAGAAAAGTCAATAATTTGAAGATTCACCAAGCTCCCAATTTCTGGTGGCAGAAAACCCTCCAAAGAGTTCTGAGAAAAGCCGAGGTACCGCGACAGGGATGAGAGGCTAACAACTTCTTTTGGCAGAGAGCCGTTAAGATTATTGTTACTGAGGCTTAAAAAATTCAGTCTTTTAAGATTCCCTAGGCTCACTGGTATGGAACCAGTTAACTGATTATCACCAAGATCCAACTCAGTAAGTCCTGTAAGGTTGCCCAAAGAGGAGGGAATAGGTCCTGAAAGATTATTTCTGCCAAAAGACAAGGTTTCTAACATGGAAAGCTTCCCAATTTTCTGAGGTATGGTACCTTGGAGTAAATTCGTCTCCATGCCCAACATATTTAAATTGACAAGGTTCTCTATTTCGAAAGGTATGGTTCCTGAGATTTGATTTGATCCGAACGACAGAAACTGAAGTTGGGTGGAAAGATTACCTATGGCTTTTGGCAGTGTACCCCCAAGCCTATTGGAATCAATACTGAGCACCTCTAGATTGGTGCAGTTAGCCAAAGAATCAATAAATCTCCAATCTTCTGCATCATCTGCTTGAAGCTCGTTGGTTCCCAGACCAAGTAAAGTGAGGGACTGCATCCTACCAAATAATGGCATCTTTCCTGTGAATCTGTTAATACCCAAATCAATTTCAGAAAGACTTGTCACATTTGACAGAGCTACAAGGGATCCATTGAGGTTGTTTCCGCCTAAGTAGAGGAGATGGAGATTTGGAAGATGATCAAAAGTATTGATTGAGAACCCACCAGTTAAGTTATTAGCAGTCAACGAAATGGCGACCAGGGATGACAGGTTGTATATTGAATTTGGAATGGTTCCTGTAAGAAAATTAGAATGCGCAAGAAGCCCAACTAGTCTGGTCAGTCTACCAATCTCTGTTGGGATGCTTCCATGCAGATTGTTTTGTCCCAGCCGAAGTGTTGTCAATGAAGAAAGATTTCCAAGCGAAGGTGGAAGGCCACCATTGATGCTGTTGTTTGATAGATCAAGATATATAAGCTCTGAAAGAGAGCTGATTTCTTGGGGAATTGTCCAGTTGAGCCAGTTGCCACTCAGGTCAAGTACTTCAAGTTTTAAGCAACGAGTCAAGTTGATAGGAATTGCGCCATTGAATGAGTTGAAACTCAGGTTGAGATACTTGAGCTGTTGTAGATTGCCCAAGCCCGGTGGTATATTGCCATTGATCCAGTTGAGGCTGAGATCAAGCCATCTGAGGAAGGTGAGGTTGCTAATGGCCGGAGGAAGTTGGCCATTCAAGCCCTGGGAGCTGAGTTGCAATGCTTTCACTCTGTTACCACTGCATGAAACTCCCTTCCACAAACAGAACTCAATGGAGTCATTCCATGAGTGGAGAATGCTCGAGCTATTCTGCATAAGTTGGTTCTTCAAAGCTGTAAGCACGTAGTAATCGCTGCCATTCCCAAACGAAGGCGACGCTTCGGAATAGATTGTGGAAGAGAAGAAGAAGATGAGGAGAAGAAAATATGCAGAGTGGGATTCCATGGACTCATGAATATCTCAAAATCTTATCTTTTGCAGCTCTGCATCATCTCTTCATTGTCTGGTGTTTAAATCATACAAATTCAGAATAATGAAGTAACATATAAAATAAGAGAATTTTACAAAACTATCAATCTCTAGCACCTTGATATTTTTGCTTCTGCTTTTGTCTTTATGACAACAAAACAAAAGAATGCTTAAAGTAGAAGTTTGACGCAGCCATGCAAGGGTTAACTGGTTCCAGTTGGGAGCTAGCTTTGACGCACTGCATGGTTATGGAAGGAATTCTTATGTCTTTTTTTTTTTTTTAAATAAATTAAAGTGGGCTGAGTCTAGCTTTTATAGTTGTATTTATATGAGCCAATTCTTCCCCATTATTATAGAAAAAGTCATGCCAGTGACAGCTTGTCTTTATCTAACAATAGAAAGAGTTTGGTTGTTGGATTCAAACCTATTTGTTACACTATCTAAGAAGAGAAATATGGGAAGATTTTTATTACTTCACTAGGATATTATTGAATTTTTAGTCCTGATATGCCTCTATTAGCTCATATTTGTAGGGTTCTTTTTGAAAAAAAATATTACATTCGGAGTCCGGACGTAAGTTGCTTCCGAACAACGACTGCGATCCACCGGAAGGGGCGGAGGAGAATAAAATACTTTCGGTGGATCGCAGTTATTATTGAGACGCAGCTTGTATCTGGACTCCGTACGTAATATTTTTTTTTCTTTTTGGGGCTACAATAGATGTTACATCTGAATTCAATAGATAAATACAAGATATATGGATTACATATAAGCGATTATAGAATACACATGGTATTCTACTTTGGATGAGTGCCTTGAATGTCCTATCCATAGGCTAGAAGTTGCCAATGAAGAATAGTTGGGGTTTTCTTAGCCCCAAGCTAGTAGTACATTTGGTGTGGGCGAACGCTATCTGAGCCCGAGTCCTTTGAACCGGGCAAGCATTCTTTTGAGCTGGGTCCTTCGAACTTGACGAGGACTTTTGGGGGCTCCCCTTAACCTTGTTCTTGGTGACTTCACTTAGTCGCTTTAGTTTTACCCTATATCGAAAGATAAACGTATTATTTTATAATGAATTCAATCACTAAATAAAAATTTTAATTTTTTGGATCTCTATTATCTAACCATGTATTTTTTATAGTTTATTTTAATATGGGTTACATGTTCATTACAAGGGCAAGTCGTGATCTGTCTCTTTAAATTTCAAAGTTTAGATTTTCAAGATTGCTTTAGTGGAGTTTAAATTGAAAACTGTTGAACTATAATTGAAGAAGGAAAAAGTAAGCAGTGCATGGATACTAAGGAGCTCAATAGCATCAACGTTTAGCTTTACATCTTTTAATCTAAGAGATTTAATTTTATTTGAATTGTTCATTTTATTATAATTTTTTTACTTGTATTTCAATAACATATATCATGTGAAAATCTAAGATGTGAGTAAGTGTTCACATAAAAATGCACCAGCACGAATCTCAAGCCAGATGGGCTGCTCAGGAAGGATGTAAAGACGATCACTCGAAGGGCTACCAATGATCGTTTCCAGATGAGTATTGGTAAAGGAACACCTTATCCGACCGATCGACAGAGGACACCAAGAGAAAGTCTCGTAGGCGATAATCAACCCTCAGGATGATTGATGTGGAACACTCTTTTGGAATATATATTGGCCGAACCAAGAATTGTCAGACGTCGACAACCCTTATCGATCGAATTGACCATAGTTTTATTGTATGCAAATAACTCTGTAATTTCCCAAAAACCCTCCTGAAAAGTTAATAATGAGGGCTAATATGTATTTTTGTAATATTGGGACCTAGGCCTATAAATAGAGGTCCATATCAAGAGTAAAGAACACCTTTTTCTTGTCTAATACTGCTCTCTCTCTCTCTCTCTCTTAACCACTTTCTAATCGAACGGTCCATTCCTTAGATGGGCAATAAGCATGGTGCCTTCAACTAAGATTTTTTTTTCTCAACAATCAGGTGAACCCTCAGAGAGATGCACATTATGTTATCTCAAAGCTTAGGAGCTTTGAGCACGTTTCTTCATGTTCTTCTTAGTTACGATGAAATACAATCCTATCTTGAGTAAGAAATTTTATTTAATAGTAGTTGTTCAACTCAATAAATCAAATATAATACTCACTCGATCAAGCATGTTATTTGGAGGTTTGTTAAATCTAAATGATCCCGATAATATAAATAAGAAGTCTTCCCATTATGGTTTAAAGAGCACAAAAGTTAGTGCATTCATTGTTAGATATATTGAATCAAATAAATTTAAAAAACATGATTAGTTATGTACTTCATAGGTTCATGAATAAAATAATAAAGTTACATGTCTAAGATTGATATATCTTGTTTGGGGTCCTATACATGTCATGAAAATATGACCATTTTTTATGCGAATGGCTACAAATTCCATATAAGATCCAAGTCTCGAGGAAAGAAATACGATCACCTCTAGTGTTTATGTTGAAAAAACACCAATTAAGAGGAAGAAATAGACTATTACGAAATTCTCCAAGTAGTCTAATTCCAATAACTTGACTCTATTGAGACAAGCATTCTTGTTCAACTACGATTGGCTTGATCATATTTCTAATTATGAAATAAAGGTAATAAAGCTATATAATTTCATGAAAGTTAAAATGAACATAAGATATGTTAAATTTGATCTTCAATCTAATAAGACAAACAACTCAGGTTTATTATCTTAAATACCATGATATTGCAATAAAGAAAGTAGATTGGGCAATAGTCATCAAGATTAATCCCTGAGTGACTATTGAGATTAAAAATAGTATTGAACTCACTCATCAAGAAGGGGAAATACTAGATTTTTACATTTATGTTGATTTTATCGAGTAAGACATAATTTTAGAGGATGTTATTGTCAACATGAAGAAATTATTATACTAAGTATGACTTTTTTTATGGTTTTGACGAAGAGATTTTATATTTATTCTCTAGTCACTCATCCGATGATTTAAAATGAGATGTTTATGTAATGTTTATTTATTTTACTTATTTTATTTCTTAATTTAATGTTCAGGGTTTTTTCTAAATTTATTCTTTTATTTAGTATTTTTACTTTTGTTTATTTTATTTACTATTTTGCTTAGATTTATTACTTTTATATCTGATTTTAGTAATGCTATTTTGAACACTGCACTTTATATTTTTATTACTTTTGTTTATTATTTTTAATTCCTCTATTCTATTTTTTTCTTACATGCACCGATCAGATTTAGATTTTTTTTTTTTTTTTTACACATGACTTCAGATGGTAGTGATAATCCTCCTCCTCACAACGATTTAGATTTTTTTTTTCTTTTTTTACACAGAAGACTTCAGATGGTAGTGATAATCCTCCTCCTCACAAGGATGTGATCAACATGATTAGAAGGTATAAAAGGGGAACTACACAACACAAAGTCATATGAATAACCACTACTTTATCTATGACTACCAAGAATACCACTCATGTTGTACATTTAACATAAAGCCCGATGGAAATATGTAAGTAATTTACATTACAAGAAAATACTATTTATTTTATTTTCAATTGTACAAATATTATTTTTTTAAGATTATGTCCATCTATTCAAGTCATTCACATTATTAAGGACATCATATGGAGAAGTAAGATGCTCCGTACTTATCATGGAAGGAGATCCAAATTTAAGTACAAGATATATGATTTAGAGAGTTTGAGGCAAACTCTAAATGAAAATCTTAAGTTGCATAATTTTATCCATCTAATTGATTTTACTCCTGTTGCTGGAGTTCTCTTGCAGACCTGAGTATTGCACACATATTAAGAGGAGCTTTGTGGCTACAGGGTTAGCTCGTTCGTGTAATATGTTTGCTGAAGATAGGTCAACAACCTCTGTGACTTGGGGAGGATGCCTTGATTGAGCTTGGCAAAGCTTGGAACTCTCTTGACCATGTCAAAAAGAGTCGGCAAGTGCAGTAGAATTGGAATTTAGATTATGGGGACATGGGCTCCTCCCATTACATTGTAGAGGCACTTCGACAGCCATAGTATAGGATGAGAATGTTAAGAAATATTTTATACATTAAATTGTAGTTGATACTTAGTGTTTAATAACTTTTATCATATATTGATAGACACCACAGCTTGTGCAGGAGCCCACATCCACTGAACAAATGGGCTAACGGTTGGCTGACCTCAGATCACAGAAAGCACATATAAGTAGTATAATAATTTTTATATTATTACAACTATTCTAAAATTTAATTTTGCCTTGTAGGCAACGGCTGAAAAAGGCTTAGGCTTTGATCAGTTAGGCTTTGACCTCTAGACGACCTCTAGAAAGATGTTGTTGGGGGCATGAAGAAAGGAATGATAGATGACTTGGTTTCACAGTGACTCACATAAGATGCACACCACTCGTTCCTAAGTCAAAGCTTCACATCCTTTGACGTTGGAGTTGGCAGGAAGGTTATAACAATTATTGAGGATACAGATGCCTGATTTGCTTCTCAACTCACTGAGATGGAGGTGAGAATGAAGAGGAACCTCGAGGAGGTGCGACGTGACGCATGCCAGCTACTGAAGTCACTGAAGATGGTTGAAGAGAGGAGGAATGAGGAGAGTGATGATGAGTAGCAATGTTGATAGCTACATTTCAATTGTGAGACAATTATGTATTGGATACTTCATTTACTCTTGTTTAATAGATTGTGATTGCACTTACTTTTTAATTGAAGGACATTTATATGATTCTTGTTTAGTTGAAAATCAAATAAGTTTACGGCCGGATGCGTGTAAATTATAATGAGCTAGCGAAGTTATTATTTTTTTATGCTTCTAGTTAATTTTTCTAACGACAATTCGACTAACACGAGCGTCAGTTATGTTAATACTAACAGGCATGTCCGTCTGTTTCTCGATTCATTAGGAACCGACGGGTTATGACCGTTATAGTTTAACCGACGTTTACGAACGATGGGTGAATCTTCAGAGATTTTCAAGACGTAGGAAAGTCATTATAAAGAATTTTTGGATGGTCGAAATTCTGTCGAAAGGTCTTTCAAACCAAGAAAATACAGACAAAAACCGACGCAAAATGTAATAAGCGGCAATAATTTCCATTCACGACGGACGCAACAAAATTTAATAAACGATGAAAATTTTCATTTAGCGGACGAAATTTTCTGCCATAATTCTCATATTTTCATTTAGTGTTTGCTACAAATAGATTTGAATTTATGGGTGTAAACAAGCCGAGATTAAGCAAGCCTAGTGTTTATTTGTACTCGGCTCGTTTGAAGTTTATTTTACTTGGAATAAATTTGTGTTCAAAATGACTCGTGACTAGCATGTCTGTTTTTAGCTCAATTCGAATAACTTCGTTATTTTCACGTCATGCTCGTCTAAGAATTAACTCAAATTAGCCAAAATATAATAAAATATAATATAAAAAATATATTAAAATTCTATATTACAATTATAATAGCATTATCATTTATCTAATTTTTAAATTAATTTCAGCCAAAATAAAGAGTTTTTTTTTTGTGTTCGGCTTATTTGCTCAACGAACAAATTAAACATGAGCACGAGCCGAACACCAACATTGCAATTTTTAAACAAGCCGAACACGAGCCGAACCTGGGCTCACTCAAGCTCGGCTCATTTACAACCCTAGTCGCGGCCCCATTTCATATCTACGTCTTGCGAGTCCTCCCTCTTCTGAGCTTCTTCCAACGTCCGGATCGATCAAGGCTAACCACAGAAAAAAGGGCGTTTTGCGGCGCCATCAACTGCCACAATTCCACATACTGGAGAATCTCTTGACGAAAAAAACCTCCCATAACGCGGCCGAGCCCCCTGACCAGATCCAATAATCTGAATCATTCCAGAGTACAATAAGATTGGCCGGCCTCACACTAGCATTGATATTTTCTATTATAATGGAGAAGAACTGGCTTACATAATTAAAACTTTAAATACAAGACTGAGCACACTTCAATTAGAAGACAAAACATAAGAATCCCTTACAATACAAATGAAATGCGTCCAAGGAGCATTGTATATTCATATATAAGAAACGCCTCCATAAACCTGGAGCCAGTTAACCCTTGCATGGGTACAATTAGGCTTCGTCTTCATGCAAGATTTTATCTTCACAATGACTACATAAGAACAAAATACATCATGATTTCATGTTTTTATACCCTCAAATCCCCGTTAACAACAATCAAGACTAAGGAAGCAGCCCATAAGATCTGAAAATTTCAATTTGTTGGCCGCAGGGGCGGAATCGGGCTCTTTTTTGAGGAGCAAAGTAATATTTCAGGAGGGGCAAAATATCAAATTTTCGTTCCATATAAATAAAAAATCTGAATTTGAGGGCCCCTGGAACATACCCGGGTCCACCCCTGGTTGGCCGCAATCCAACATGCAGGGATGTTAATGTAACTCGAAGACAAAATTTGGCTCGGATCGAGATCGAATCAAAATAAATGAACGATGCTTTGAGCCAAAACTTTTGATTAAATTTTTTTCAAGCCATACGTGGATCGTTTAGTAGCTCGCTGTTTATTTCTTAATTTATAAAAAATATATATAATGCTAAGCAAAATTGAATATAACTAGTCATAAGTCAATCTTAAGCTGATTTTGAGTTGGAATAGATCAAAATAACTTAATTTGAGCTAGTTAGTTTCAATTTTTAGTTTGATCGAGCCGATTCCAAGCTAAAACAAATCCAAACAACTCAATCGGAGCCAGCTCGTTTTGATTTTAAGCAGGATCGAGCTCGATTCAATTTTGAGCCGGCTCGGCTTGAAATCGAATACAACGAGTCATGAGCCGACTTCAGCCACACTAACTTTATTCGAGCCGATCTCAACTCAACTCAAAAATCAAATCGTTAAGTGTCCTACCAGCACTATTATGGAGCCAGACGTTGATGGTAAGGATAACTGGCTAATTATTCGTTAGTTTAATTTGCTTCATCCTATGTCATCATTTATGCTATCCAATGAAGTATTGATCAAATGAATGAAAATTTTATTTATTTTGTACTTCTGATATATCTCGCTGATGGAACAAAATTTTGTCATGTAAAGAAACAAGTGATAGGACATGGAGAAATTCATATGCCCATGTAAATACATCTCTGCCATATTTGATCTCCTGCTTGTCGTCTTCTTCTCTTCCACATTCTATTCTGAAGCGTCTATCGTCTTCGTTCTATCGTCTTCGTTCTGGAATGACTGCAATTACTGCGCACTAACTTTATTCGAGCCGACTTCAGCCGCACTATCGTCTTCGTTCTGGAATGACTGCAATTACTGCATTCTCAATGTCACATCCCAAGTCTGAAAGGACTAGAGATAAGGCACTCCGGCAATAGAGGGCATGATGAAAGAATATATAGACATATTCTATAGTCATAGAAGAGAAGTGTGTATATAGATAAAAAGAATAATAAAAATAAGCAAGAAAGGTTAAAAATTATTTATTGCACAAATAAGAGACAACTACTTATACAATTGAAAGAAAAACATTTAAGAAAAAACTTAAGAAAATAGAATAGACAAAATGAAAAAATAGACTACTCAACCCCAAATGAAATATGGTGATTGATACTTAATAAAACAAATGCTAAAATAGCCTAATGCTAGATAATATACTCGTGGCAATGTTCTACCAATTGCATCGGTATAACACATCAATAAGTCACTCACGAATTAAACTCAATAAATAATTACTATTTATTAAAACATAGCAAGACATATAGTATGACCAATTAAAAGTAATGATTTAATATGTGCAAGTACTAGTAAAATAATCAATTTCATCGAATACTCACAACAATAGTCGTATAACAATGATAAAAAAATGTAGGTGGTCAATACTGCTTAGATTACAATTATGCTTATGATCATGAATCTATGTGACTCTAACAATACATCACTATGCTATCATTCATATGCAACAATATTATGTGTAATTGAGCGTATAAAAAGGACCGATAATGATCTATTGATCATCAAGCAGTGGTTAGATACTGCTTGGATAACAATAGTCATTCGATTGATCATCAAGCAGTGGAATTGAGCGTATAAAAAGGACGACAACGAATGAGGAAGGGCTCACTCTCGTATTTTCCCAACTTCCAGCACCAAAATCAGGGATTTTCTTCTCGGGAGGTTTGTTCTTAGAGGGAGAGAGGGAACGATCTTGTGAGAGCTTGAAGAGGTTTCAAAACAAATGAGTGCCATGCCTCGACACCGATAATGATCTAACCAACACAAGAGTATTTGCAAGAACAATAATCACTTAATAAGGACTCCTCATGTATAGATTCATCGACCGAAGGTAGACTGCCCATCATATTACAGTAATGTGTCATCTATCTGATAGAATAATCCTCACAGAGAACAATGAATCTTCACAATGTATTGCTCAAAAAAAGGCTACTAAAGATTGTTTAGTTGGTCGAATGAGTTTTTGGTTGACCGACAAATACCGTTTGACCAATCCAAGCAGTTACAAATAAGAAACCATGCCTAGGATGGTTACAGTATGAAACGATGTCAGCAACGGATGCAATATCAAAATATTCCCTAATTCAGTTATAAAATGTAAAGTTGTAATGACTCATAAATAATTGAAATGTTCCCATTAAATAGGGGACAATCATGTAATTTACTTCACTCCTTCATATGACTTGTAAATAGAAGGGTCATTCTTATAGAAAAGACTGAATTTATTCCCATAGAATTTATTCTACTTTCGCTTTTCTATTGCTATCTTTTCATATTTCTTTCATTCGACCGACACTCTATTTCTTGAGCGTAACCCAAAGGATATTTTGGGATTCAACAATTATGAAGCTCAACAATTTTAACTTTTATAAATTGAGCAAATAGAATTAAAGTCATTTAGGTGTTTTAGATAATGATTTGATGATACTCGTTAATATGCCCACTATTATTATATTGAGTTATTAGCTTAATATTTATAGAAATAACTATAGCTGACAAGATAAAGAGGATGAATCACTCTCTCTAACACAAATAAGAGAAAAATAAGAAGAAGAAGAAGGAGAAGGAGAAAGAGAAGAAGAGGAAGAAGAGGAAGAAAAAGAAAATAGGTGGTTCAAAATCTTTCCTTTCTCACCAAAATTTATATAGCTCAACGCTCTCTTATGCTTGAAGATAGCTTTTCTATCTCCCTTTTTCCAGCTTTTTCAATCCCAAAACCCGATGGAATAAGCCCTTCCAAAGAGAAATATTTGCGTACGTAAGACGAACGCAGCGCTGCGTACGTCTGGTAGGTTACAGGGAGGGTATTGAGGGTTATATCCACGTTATACCCTCTGTAACCTCTCTGTAACCTGTCTGTAACTTAGAAATATATGAAAACAAAAGCGCAAAACTTACTAATTACATGGAGGTTACATGGGATATAACGCGGATATAACTTCCACTACCCTCCTTGTAACCTACCAGACGTACGCAGCTCTGTGTACGACGTACACAAATATTTCTCCCTTCCAAAATCTCTTCGTAAGCTTTATTAATGCTCCCCTTGGGCTTGCCTTAGAAGTTATTCTTTTCTAGCCTCCTATATACCATTTCTTCCCATGCCCATGCTAATAATAAATTGGAAAGTGCGGTATAAGTTAGTTAAATATATGAAGGCAACACAATGCTGCCCAGGAACATAGCTGTGATGGACTTAGGGTCTGTTTGGGGCAGCTGCGGCTCATTGAATAAACTGCTGATAAGCTGATTAAAAATAATATGCTGATAAGTTAGGTGCACTGACTATTATAAATTTTTATTTTTTTTTGGAAAAACCAGATCGCTGCCAGAAAACTGTCACCGCACCTAGATAGGTGCACCTATCTAGGTGCGTTTTCAGCGTTTTCAATGCATAAGTTGTCAAAACCCAGTTTACCCAAACAGACCAGGTGCGTTTTCAAAGAGGTCGTGTGTGTTTTCAACATGTCATCGCACCAAATAAGCTGCCCCAAACGGACCCTTAGTGTGCACGCGTGCACATGCTTCCATGGCTGATGCGTGTGCAAGTGGTGCAACATATGAGCTTGAATGGCATCAGATGCTCACACATGTGCTGGTGTGTATGCACTAGTCGCTTGCGACTGCGTGTCAATGAATATAATACAATTATTTTTGGATATGTTTAATCATGAGTGAAAGATTACCTTAAAGAGTGTAAACATAATTCAAAAATGATTTGCATCAAAATTGATACCAACAAAGCATTCTCCTATTTTTTTTAAGAACTTTCTTAGGACACCTAATATCATAATTTAACAAATAAAAAAAAATATTGTGATTTTTTCATTCTTTTGACATTAAGGGTCTGTTTGGGGCAGCTGGCTGCAGCTTATTGAATAATCTGCTGATAAGCTGATTAAAAATAATTTGCTGATAAGCCAGGTGCGGTGACTATTAGAAATTTTTATATTTCTTGGAATGCTGCCAGTTCTGCCAGAAAACTGCCACCGCACCTAGATAGGTGCACCTATCTAGGTGCGTTTTCAAAACACATAAGCTGCCAAAACACTGTTTACCCAAATAGTTTCGGTGCGTTTTCAAAACGCCACCGCACAAAATAAGCTGCCCCAAACGGGCCCAAAGTTTTATGGTTTAGGATAATTTTTTGCTTAATTTTCTAAAATTTTTAAAGAAATTTGTATACAATTTTTTAAATAATCTAGAAAAAATTACTTTAAAAATAAAAAAATTTATATAAAATTTAACTACATACTGTATTATTTCTAATTATTATAATCCAAAAAGAATTCGCATACAAAACATATTATATATGTCTCGATTATGAATCATTCAGGCATAGATGCGTAAATGAAATTCTGTTTATACTCATGCTTGTATGTATATTTGTCCAACTAAATGTATGGGTTCATGTGCTATGTTTGATTAAGAATATCCTCAAGTTAAATAGCCTATCAAATAAAATTTAAATTCATATATATGCATGTAGCATGAAACAAAGTTAAGTGTTGCTCAAATGAGAATACTTAGGTGGATGAGTGGCTTGAAACTTAGAGACAAAATGCGAAATGAATATAATCGTGATTGTGTTGTTGTAGCTACAGTGGATGACAATATTAGAGAACCGTAAAACAAACAAGAAAATATATATATTACTAGAAAGTCAATTATAAAATGATATTGAAATATTAATTTTTGGTAAAATAGTGATGAATACATTGACCGCACAACATTAATTTAAAGTGTGTGAAATCTTTCTATTTAGGTAAAATAAGGGCCAAGCCTAGTAGGATATCATTGTAATAGAATTTACTAGCAAAAGCCTGATTTGAAGCGTCTGTAATAAAAAAGAAACTCTAAGAAACAGTATAAACATGAAAGAGTGTAGATCATTCTGTGAAAAGAAGACCAACAAAAGTACAAAAAATATATCATTGGGCTCATTAGACTCCCAAACACATCTAAAGAGAAAAATAAGCAATAATCTCCGACCACAATGTTGTTAAGAAAAATAGAAGTAACATCATATATATGGCTCACAAAACTAGTAAAAATAATCATTGAAACCATCACAATTCTTATATGATATACATGTAGTATACAAAATATGTGTTCTATAATAATAATTGTGATGAACCTCAAGAAAGAGCTCATAATTGCTTAAGATGAAAAAGAGGCAACATAAATAATGAAATTAGAATTTAAAGAGATATATCCACGGGAAGTGATAATGAAGTGAAATTCTCCAGAATCTCAGAAAAATCATAACCCTGTAACCAATGACCAAGACAAAAAAAAAATCTGAAAGATCTATAAAAACCCAAGAACCAAAAACAAACTCAAACATTCAAAGGAAATAAAACTAAACAGAAATTCTCTAAATCATTACTATTATGTGGTATAAACATGAAATAAGAGATAGCCATAATAAAACATAATCAATCTATTTTCAATTTCTTTCTTTTTAAACTAATAACCTTACAAATATCATTATAAAGTTTTTGGATGGAGGATTTGTTTTTATTGACAATTGTATATTTTATTTTCCACTTAGATATAAGTTGCACATCTATATTTATACTATTATAATATTTATACTAACAACTTAAAGTATGAGTTAAAGCTTGGGGAAATGAACATCTTGCCACTTAAAGTATGAGTTAAAGCTTGGGGAAATGAACATCTTGCCATAAAGAAAGAACTGTTTGTCACACTAGATCTAAAACTAATCATAGAAATATGACATTGAAATAAAAGATGTAAATGAATTCCCTCGTATTATTTAAAAGGAGACACAATATATTAATATCAAGACCAAAAGCTTTAAGCTTGTTTTTAGTATGAAGTCTAACACCTTCTAGTTGAAACATGCAACTTGATACTATAACCTTTATAACAAATAAGTTTATACAAGCTAGCATTCTGAATATTATTGTATAACATCAAATATAAATCCTTCAAATTAAAATCAATTTTACCAAACCAACTCAAAGAAGAGCAATCACTATAAATTGGAATCATACCAAAGGCCATAATGAAATATCAAACAAAGGATTATTCAAATTAGAAAGATTTCACTTATGATTCACAATTCTGACAATCACTTTAGAATTTAATGGTTCGTGAAAAAGAGATAAAGCTTGAGTTCCCAACATGTCAAAAATCGAATTTTCATGAATCTAAGGATCCTTATATAGAGAAAGAACATAAATACTCTTACATAAAATTGTTTTATTTTAAAATTTATCATCATAGATTTTAAAGTTTCATAGGTTTAATGCATACAAGTTTGGTTGAAACATTGAAATAAGAAGAAATATGCCTACAATATGTGCATAAGCATTGTTTTCACTAGCCCTACCATTAGCATTCTTAGGCTTTATTCTTGGGGGCATTAATCTTGAATTCCAAGCCATCATAAATAATGAAAACCTTATGATTTATTAAAGCTAATTTTCGTTTTGCCTTTTGCTTATAATTTTAATATATATATATATATATATATATAGTGTCGTCAGCCGTGACCTGTTAGTAGTGCAACCTCTTTGAAGGTCATAAGTCCCCTCTGGTCGAGCAAATATTACATTTGGACTCTGGATGTAATTTGAGTCTAAAGTCTAATGGTGGAGCGCCAACTGTCAAGTGGGCCCGCCACAATACATTGAAATTGGTTTTTATATGGTTCACTTGACACGTAGCGCCCAACTATTGCACTCCGGATATATGGTTCTTATTAAAAAGGAATGGTTGGAAGCCATTATACCAGTTAGTACATCGGTAGTGAGAGCATTCCTCAAATAGTTAATAGTTAGATACATGAGGGTATATATATAATTTTATAATATTTTTAAAAGCAAATATCTCACATATCTACCCAGTGGCAACATGATCATTGACTTCATTGTCCCAACAACCTTATAACTTATTCAATATTTAACATTAAAAAAAGCATTTTTAAAATATTATTGTATATATTTTTTATTAACACCATACATATGTACATATGTATATACATCCTCATAAAATTTGGCGACAAACGCAAACAGCCATACATCACTGCCAAGATTTTCTTTTTTTCTTCACAGCAGTGCTGATTTATAATTCCCAATAAACAAGTAAAAAATAAACTTAAAAAAAAAACAACATAAAAATAATTTTGAAATCCCATCGTCATCATTTCTCAGTTACCGTATCCAGATCCTCTGCATAGATCGCTTGCAAGGCGGGAGGCGATGGCTGAGTGATACATAGCGTCGTGGAAGGTCTCCGTTTCCGACAGCCTCATCCTCATCTCCCTCGCCTTCTCCTCCGTAAACCAAGCACAGATCCGCGGCGAGCTCCTCCGGTTATCCATAGCCAGATCTGGAGCTACTACCTTTTCCTGCGAATATGCATCGCCGGAGTCAATATAGTCAGGCTGCGATCCCCAGCCGAACAAAGGCGACCACCACGCTCCACCGCCGCCGCCGCCGATTTTCCGGCTCCGATCGATTCTGGATCCTCCGGCCTTCGCCTGGATCATCGCTGGCCGGAAAGCGATTGCCATTTCAAGAGCCATTGGGAAAGGTAAAGTGAGGTATGAAAGCCAGTTATTGGGAAAGAGGTTTTAAAGGAGAATAAAGCGAGGGGATAAGGGCGGACGTGGCGTGGATGTGGAACCCTAACCGAACTTTTTAGGTTTTTCGACTGTTTCCGCCGTCTCCTTTGTCGAGCAGAAAGCGAGTTCTGCTGTGCATCCACACCGTTGATTTTTGTAAGAATTGATCCGTACGAATGCATCGATCACGTGATTCAGCGCGTGAAGGAAGATGGAATAATGCATGCAAAATCTGCGAGAAAATTTAGAAGTCTAATCATCGGTCATCACGTTGTCATACATCTTGTGGGAAATATGACGTCCGGTAGTTAATCGTCGGTACGTCCAGACAGAATATTTTCTTCTACTAAAAAAGATAAATATTTAAAAAAATTTAAGTTAATTTTTGCGAAAATTTTTTTTTACGTGAAAGAAAATTATTTTTTTGTTTTTGAAAAAAAGAGAAATGCAATTTTTTTTAATGTTTGTTTATTGTGTCCACCACAGTTATTAGAAGATTTCTATCTAAATGATTAGTTACATCATTTAAAGAATAATAAGCTGTTCGGAGAGATAAAAATATGATATCGAATAGATCTATCCATTTGAATAAGAAAAATTTTAAAGATTGAGTTTATTTTTATTCCGACCGTCTTCTCAAAATTTTAAATAGTATATTGAATAGATCTAATTAAAGATTTTTACGCGGGTAAGATTTGAGTTTCTTTTAATCTGGAGTTTGGTATGTTTATAAAGGCAATCCATCATAGTTAATTAGATCTCATGAGTTGTTGCTCTCGATTAAAGTATCGACTTATATTATGAAGGATAACTGAATTGGTGTCTTCAAAATTGATGTTTTAGGACTTCAAATTGATAGACTTAGGGTTTGAAAAGATGTGATTTTAGAATTCAAAGATTGAGACTTATAATATAATGATAATATGTCATCAGAAGTCTTAAGAAAAGGGTTAGCCAACTATGAGAAGAGTGCATATCTTAGGGATTATATGATTGTTGCAAAATGTTAGCTTTTGATTTAAAAGGTTGAGTTTGATTTGAGCTGATCAATTTGATTTGAAAATATTTGACTTGAGCTAGAATGGTTTAATTAAAGTTAATTGATTGGAGTTGAAAAAAGTTTAATATAAGGTTTGATATTAGTTGTAATGGGTTTGATTGAAGTTGATTGATTTGAGTTAATTAATTTGAGTTGATTCATTTAAGTTGACAATTGTTTGATTTAAAATTTGACTTGAGATAAAAAGAGTTTCATTGAAGTTGATTGATTTGAGTAAGGTATATTTGAGTTAATTAATTTGAGTTGATTGATGTGAGTAGAAAAATGTTTAGTTTGATAATGTTAATTTGACTTGAAAATGCTTGATTTGAATTATAAAAGTTTAATTGAAGTATGAATGTTTGATTTAAGATGTTGAATCATAGATTAAAGGGACAAGAATGGCTGGATGAATTTTTAAATGGAAGTAAAACCCTAATCCTAAAATAAACCTAGACTCTATAAGGAGGTTAAGTAGGTGTCCTAACTTAATTTTTAAGTATAACGCCCCGATCAAGATGCGTATGGATTTTCATCTTTCCAGGTTCATTGGTATCCTTAGACTATTAATCCACATATAGTTAGATATCTCTGATACCATAACGATGGTAAATGTAAACAATCTTAATGTTAGATGGTTTTATGTGTCTTTGTTAGTAATCATAAGTTATTTTATCTTAGGGTACATACATAGTTTAAGGGCGTAAATTTTATATTTTTTATATTTCATAGTCTTTAGTACTAACTAAGGGTACCTAGTGCTCTAACTTAGTCATCTAGAATGAATTATTTTAAGGAATGTGTGATCCTCAGTTTTATTTCAAAGTTGATTAGCCTAGGGTTTACGATTGATCTACCTAATTGTGGTTTCTGTTAACTTAGATTGGTGAATTTTGGATTTATTTTGGGGTTTGATATTTAATTCAATATTTGGTTTAACTTCTAGTCTGCGCCTAGGGTTTACAGTTGATCTACCTAATTGTGGTTTCTATTAACTAAGATTGGTGAATTTTGGATTTATTTTAGGGTTTTATATTTAATTCAATATTTGGTTTAACTTCTAGTCTGTCAGTCAACATGAGAATGAGAGTGTTCTATGTTCAAAATTTTGCATTTGGTTTCCTATCCTAAGTTGGTGTTCTCCTTTAGTTTTTCTCATATATTTGGCGTCTATTGTTGTTTTATTATTCTATGGTGAAGCTCACATGTCTGAAAGGCCTTATATATATGTCATTCAATTCTTACATTTTCAAACTTAAGTTTGATATACATACTTAATTTTTAAAATTTTACTTTCACCCGCATGAAAAATGTAATTTTGGTATATATATATATATATATATATATATGACACACTAAGATACTATTAATCATAAGTTTGAAATTACTCAACATCAAATTTTCTTCAAAAAGTTGCCTATCACACATTAAGCTACTAAACAAGCAAATATCCTTATTTTTTGTAATTTTTATAAGAAAAATATGAATATTCAAAATAAAAATTAAAAGCTATTAATATAGGCTAGATGTTAATGAATGAAGAAAGTTCTTTCCAATAGTTAACTCTAGAGTGATCATGCTTCTAAAATCATTTATAGTGAAGGATCATTATAGTCCTTAAGGAGAAGATCACCATGCCTATTGTAGTTACATTGCATAACTCAACTCATTTCTCTTCATTCAAATAAGTACAAGTGATTATATAGGATTTTTAATATATGTAATTAAAATTTAAAATTAAAAAGCCACTTATATTTTTTAATTAAATTAAAATGTTACTTTTATTTTGAAATAAGCTAAGCTTAAATTTGATGATCGTTATTAATTTTTTTGAGTTGATTTAATCAAGTCAAGTTTATGTATATCAAAGGTTATGATGCGCTTAGGGAGAAAAAAATCCTGATCACCCGTGTCTGTATCGTTCGACATACGCACACCGACCGTACGTACGTAATATTTGCTCCTAAGGTAGACTTTTGAATGAGGAGATCTCACGGGTGGCAAGTTAACTGTTTTGAAATTTTTTCCTCTTATCAAATAACAATAATAATAATAATAATAATACATAATACTTCAATTTTAAAAATGAGAGACTAATTCATAAACTCAACAACACCACAAAACTTCCAATTATTGTCTTGCTTCACTATGACTAGGGGTGTAAACGAGCCGAACACGAGCTGAGTCGACTCGTTAAAAAATATCATTGTCCATGTAATGTTTGTTTATATTTCGAACACAAAAAATGTGTTTGTGTTCGGCTCGTTTGCATAACAAGTCGAACGCGAACTGGTCGTGAACAAAGAGTTGATAGCAAGTCGAACGCGAACTGGTCGTGAACAAAGAGTTGTTTTGTCAAACCTATTCACGCAGCCATAGAATGTTAAGGTTTGTGATACGATTTAAATTTTAGTGTTTATATTAAAACATCATTTTAATATAATTTAATATATTTTTGTTCTATTTTTCATTTAATAATTTTAATTGATTATAAATCTTTGTAGCCTTGTAGTCAATTAATTTTTTTTAAAAATACCACTCATCATTATATTTATATAGAGTTAGTGCTCGGCACGTTTATATATCGAGCACAAGAAAACATTCGTATTTGGCTCGTTAACTTAGCGAACTAATCGAATACAAGCCTTTTAATGAGTCGAGCACGAGCTCTTCATGAACAACGAGTCGTTTTGACAGCCCTAACCGTGACTATAACATTTTAACTATTTCTAATTAAAATATAACTCGCAAACAAAATAAATTTTAATGCAAATCCAAAAAAGTGAACAGTCTACGAAACATGTTAAAATAATTAAAACTTGATTAAAATACATCAAGCTGCATTTTTATACTAAAATTTGAGCAGAAATCTCAGCAGCTTTCATTGGGTAAATAATTAAGGAATAGGGGGGTATTTTTGGCATTTCGCAATTTGTGAGCAATGCAAAATTATTATTTCAAGCCCAATGTTATGCCTCTAAAAAAAATATCTATTGGATTATTTTATCATAAGTTTAGATAGGGGTATTTACATGCCTACCAAGCAATTACGGTAGTGGGAAGTGTTTGTCGAGTCTTCGATCAAGAATGACACTGAAATTCAACTTATTCTCGAAACAACACCAGGCCTAACTCTTCATCTGGTTCAAAGTCTAGGTCTCATTTCATAAAGAGGATATGACTCTATTTTAAAGTCTCAGAGTAGTCTCCCAGCAAATAAAGAAAAAATCAAGACCACTCTATGTTTTCGAGATGCTCGATTTGACTAAAACATGCCAGATTTGTAATCCATTTGACATTTCAATTAGCCACCCAAAACTTCAAAAAGTCGTTAACAGCTTGATTTAGACTTGATTTAAGTCAGATCAATTTTGACATTATTTAAATTTTTTCTAAAATTTTATTTTTAATTTTAGTAAAAAAATAAAAGTAAATGAAGGAAAACATTGCAAAACATTAGCTCCTAATCACATGCCGACCACCCAAAACTTGCTATTTACAAATCAATCATCCTCTTTCATCCATTCTTCGAATTCTCACTCAAATGTCAATATTCATGATAACTAATATTTTTCATTTTTATCAAATTCTCCGTATTTTGATCGCGACACGCATAAATACATCAATTCATCAGTTCAAACAAATCACCTAAATGCCTAATTCATAAATACCAATATTTCACGTGATTTATATGTAATTATCCAAAAAAAAAATTATTATTTATGTAAATTTAATTTCTCTTTTTACAAAATTTCAACAAAACAATAATATTTTTGTTCAAATTATATTATCCTTTAGTTGTGTACAATCAACCTTACACAAAAAAATATTACATCAGTACTCCGCACGTAGAGTTACCTGTGAAGTCCAATAAAATTACGTATTAGGTGATCGACCCGGTAACACCAGGGAATATTCCCCTCGGGTTATTTCGTATTATTCAGGTGTTATTGTATGTTATTCAGGTGTTATAGTGTTTTGGGAATATTCCCGGTGTTATAATAACACAATAACACATCAATAATACTTAAATAACACACAATTACCCCTGAATAACACACAATAACACCTAAATAACACATGAGGAATATTTTCGAATATTTTCTTGTGTTACTGACAGATTTTTTTTATGTGTCGTGATTTTGTTGGACTCTGCACGTAACTCTACGTGCGCAGTCCTGATGCAATATTTTTTCATCTTACACGCCATCATTTCAAAAAAAAACAATATCGAATAATTGCAGAAGCAAATTATAATGAAAAAGGCAAACGAACAAACAAATCTTTGTTTGTGTTCGACTCCTTTATATAACGAGCACAAGAAAAACATTCGTATTTGACTCGTTAACTTAGCGAACTAGTCGAACAAGAGTTGTTCATGAATAACGAGCCGTTTTGACAGCCCTAACCGTGACTGTAGCATGTTAACTAGTTCTACTTGAAATATAACTCGCAAACAAAATAAATTTTAATGCAAATCCAAACATGTGGACAGTCTACGAAACATGTTAAAATAACTTCTAAAACTTGATTAAAATAAATGAAGCTGCATTTTTATACTAAAATTTGAGCAGAAATCTCAGCAGCTTTCATTGGGTAAATAATTAAAGAATAGGGGGGTATTTTTGGCATTTCGCAATTTGTGAGCAATACAAAATTATTATTTCAAGCCCAATGTTATGCCTCTAAAAAAAATATCTATTGGAGATCTAAAGTCTTCGGTTTATTATTTTATCATAAATTTAGAAAGGGGTGTTTACATGCCTAGCAAGCAATTCTTCTGTATTTACATATCTCACCAAGTGATTGTCGATCGTGGACACCGATTGTGGACACCAAGCAATCGTTGATGGCGGTCGGCTACTAAGGTAGTGGGAAGTGTTTGTCGAGTCTTCGATCAAGAACGACACTGAAATTCAACTTATTCTCGAAACAACACCAGGCCTAACTCTTCATCTGGTTCAAAGTCTAGGTCTCATTTCATAAAGAGGATATGACTCTATTTTAAAGTCTCAGAGTAGTCTCCCAGCAAATAAAGAAAAAATCAAGACCACTCTATGTTTTCGAGATGCTCGATTTGACTAAAACATGCCAGATTTGTAATCCATTTGACATTTCAATTAGCCACCCAAAACTTCAAAAAGTCGTTAACAGCTTGATTTAGACTTGATTTAAGTCAGATCAATTTTGACATTATTTAAATTTTTTCTAAAATTTAATTTTTAATTTTAGTAAAAAAAAATGTAAATGAAGGAAAACATTGCAAAACATTAGGTGTTAATCACATACCGACCACCCAAAACTTGCTATTTACAAATCAGTCATCCTCTTTCATCCATTCTTCGAATTCTCACTCAAATGTCAATATTCATGATAACTAATATTTTTCATTTTTATCAAATTCTCCGTATTTTGATCGCGACACGCATAAATACATCAATTCATCAGTTCAAACAAATCACCTAAATGCCTAATTCATAAATACCAATATTTCACGTGATTTATATGTAATTATCCAAAAAAAAAATTATTATTTATGTAAATTTAATTTCTCTTTTTACAAAATTTCAACAAAACAATAATATTTTTGTTCAAATTATATTATCCTTTAGTTGTGTACAATCAACCTTACACAAAAAAATATTACATCAGTACTCCGCACGTAGAGTTACCTGTGAAGTCCAATAAAATTACGTATTAGGTGATCGGCCCGGTAACACTAGGGAATATTCCCCTCGGGTTATTTCGTATTATTCAGGTGTTATTGTATGTTATTCAGGTGTTATAGTGTTTTGGGAATATTCCCGGTGTTATAATAACACAATAACACATCAATAATACTTAAATAACACACAATTACCCCTGAATAACACACAATAACACCTAAATAACACATGAGGAATATTTTCTTGTGTTACCGATAGATTTTTTTTTATATGTGTCGTGATTTCATTCGACTCTGCACGTAACTCTACGTGCGCAACCCTGATGCAATATTTTTCCATCTTACAAGCCATCATTTCAAAAAAACAATATCAAATAATTGCAGAAGCAAATTATAATGAAAAAGGCAAAATCCGTCAAAATAATGAAAAAGAAGAATTGCAGAATGCTTATTCTGTTTGCATCATAAAAAAATCATATTATTGTCTCAATCATTACAAGTATTTATGTACAAAGGCCGGCAAAATCATGCGCCCAATGTTCTGGCAAGCTCGCTACAGGCCAAATCCTTCTGTTCACGCTCCGAAGTTGTAGGCCGAGGCAGCGAGGCCCATTGCTGCTTCCCTGGGCCCCTTACCAAGCCTCACTGCTCATTCGGGCCCCTTAGCAGGCTTTGTCTAATTTGTTCCCCGCCGCACATGAACTCGCCCTTTTATCGGCTCATACGTGCCGCTTTGTTCTCCGCAGCTTTTTTCTTTACGAGAAAATTCTCATAATTGCTGCAGCAGTTTTCACTACGTGTGTTTTGGTGAAAAAATAGACATTCTTTTGCGCAGCTGCAGCTTCTTAGTTTTTAGCTGTAGCCTAAGAAGTTGCTGCAAGGAAGTTGTTGCAGGAAAACTGACTGTTTGTTTGGTGCAGTTGTGTGAAAATAGCTTTAGGGCAACTGTTTCTGGCAAAATGACTATGCTACCCCTGTTTGGTAAGATTGTTTAAAGTAGAACCGCAAGAGACATAATTGATACTTTTGAAGCTAAATTTAACTTCAAAACAGTTCAAAAATTCAGATGCTCAACTAACTTAACGGTGAGTACGGATAGTGATGCAGTTGACTCAAATAGGTCCTCAATGTCTTATAACTTTTTATTTTATTTTTAATCAAGTATTTAAACTTGTAATAAAATTTTTTTGATCTTAAAATGTATAAAAATGCTTATTGAATAGTCTGATTTTGTTTAATGTTGGCATTTCTATAGACAATATGCCTTTTTTGTCCCGGTCCATTAGCCTACACAATATCAAAATATTTTTATCATTTTATAACATTAAAATGTTATAAATATAAATATTAAAATTTTGATGTTAATTATGTAAATACATAAAAGTTAAGGTCTGTGCATGCATGTAAAAAATTTCTAAAATTTAATCTTCATATTTGAACTCAATATTTAATTCCCAACCCAATTCTATTTGCCTAATCTTAGGCAATGAGAGGAATGAGATTATATTGAGAGTGGGCAAGTGATGGCCGACCATGCTATCATCAAATTAATTTTTCTCATGCAATAAATTCTATGCTATGATTGAAGAGCGATGGGGCCCTATAACAAGCATTGTTTGTCATAACGTTATAACAAAAATACAGTGCCCTTCTCAAACTGGATGGAAGAGATCTATCATTTCAAGTTTGCCTTCAATATCTTTAAAAGTTGAGCAGTAGAGTCGTTTGATGAATTTGTAGGCCAACTGCTTCATTGTATGCATATATGTAGTGCAAATTCATTCACTTTCTAGTTTCTCTTTTATGAAGTTTCTATTAATCTCAACATCCTTAGCACAATAACATTGTATTGAATTTTGTACAATACAGATAGAAAATTTATTATCATCGTATATTTTATAGATTTTTTTTCATTTAATTTTTAAATTCTCTAATATGAATTGGATCCAAAGATGCTCATAGATCCCATAGGCAATGAATTTGAACTCAGCTTAGCACTTGATCTTAAAACTACATGTTGCTTCTTACTTCTCCATATTATGAGATTCCTTGAAGTAGACCTTCTATCCACCAATGATTTAACACAGTGTGCATCTATATGTTCATCAATTTGTAAGAAATCAGACATTTTGTAATAAATTTCCTTGGTTTGATTTAAAATATTTAAAAACTTTATAGGTGGGTTAAAAGTGTGACTCCTTGAGTTGGTGCATGAAGACTAAACTTACTTTAAATGTTATATCAGGATGAGTGCATAATAAGTGGATTAATTTTCTTATTAAATTGTGATATTGCTCCTAGTTCATGTTAAGTCCTTCTTCATCAAGGTCCATATTTTATCTTGGTTTAGTTGGATTTTCACATGGTATACATATCATCATCTTAATTTTT
This sequence comes from Phalaenopsis equestris, assembly GCF_001263595.1. Lineage (NCBI taxonomy): Eukaryota > Viridiplantae > Streptophyta > Magnoliopsida > Asparagales > Orchidaceae > Phalaenopsis > Phalaenopsis equestris. Next base: position 1,340,048 of record NW_018164496.1, read on the forward strand.
TTTATATGTCCATAATTTAAGTATGATAATGTGAACTTAGAACCGAGATACGATTCATGGGTATGTTACTCCTAGTCCTTATCATGTGATTACGCACATCATGTGCCCTTGGAACCCATGCTCGTACCTTACTTTCAATACATACTCCAACCTATGAACTCTAAGAAAAGCATATATAAAATTCAAAAAAGAAGACGCAACCTAAAATTAAGATTTAACACGGGTTATGTCATGCAATGTATAATAAAACCATGTCTAGAGAGAGGAGAGATAAGAAACACTCGCATAAAAGACATTAGTTTAAATCATAATTCTCCTCCATGTTTGACATGAATTCATGCAAGAAAATTACCCATAACATGCTAATTCACAGTTCTCACACCCAATAAATACTTTGAAAGGCAAGCACATGAAATGTCTAGCTAGGCTCAAATATGGAACAATAATCATACATATTAAAATCTTAACTACAACTTACTCTATTATACACAAGCATCTAAAAAAATGTGCCCTAATTACATAAACCTAAGTGTGTATAAAAAAATTTGGCAAAAGCTAGGTGTATGAATTTGATAGGGTCACCATGACTAGTCGGATCCTAAAGATTGAAGAAAGCTAAAACATGTTATTAAAAAATGATGAATTAAGCAAATAAAAGATCAAAGATTGACCTTACTTATGTTCAAAATTATAAATGCTTTAGTTTTAAAATACATATAAAATATGATGATAGATAATATTAATGCATTTTTTAATTTTAAAATATGACTTCAAATACTGTTGGCATTATCTTTCGATGACATAAGCATAGGGTGTCCATTTGACTGGCTCAGGATGATTCACTGCTCATTCATAGCATCCATAGCTTAAGAAACCCATCTGTCACCTCTTGGTACGTGTTCAGGACATGAAATCAGGGTCTGTGATGATTCGACCTTACCCGGAGAATTTGTCGTTGGACAAACTAACAAAGAACATCAGATGTATTTGATGTTCATTCTAGTGTTTATAGGTCCCTTGGTATCCGTTCATAGCTTCCATGAGGTCCATGGAAGTCATGAATCCCTTCTACATATGCTATAACAAAGTTAGGGTTCGGAACACCTTCCCTGCACCGTAGACCCCAGAGCCCGTTAACAACAACAGATTTTCTAATCAGCGAACGAGTAAAATACTCATTTTTGAGGTTAGGGACATGCTATAACAAAGTTAGGGTTTGGAACACCTTCCCTGCACCGTAGACCCCAGCGCCCGTTAACAACAACAATTTTCTAATCAGTGAACGAGTAAAATACTCATTTTTGAGGTTAGGGACATAACTTACTCGTATGTGCTCTCCAATAGTTTTCAAATTGAGAAAAACCCCTGTCAGGCTCTCTCATTGTAAATTAGAGTTTTTGACAAATGGTCAGAGCCGAGCCCTTAGAGGTCTAGTGTTAATTTGTGTCGCCTAGACACCAGACTGGGCACCAGTCCCAGACGCATAGAAGCCCAAAATGGCTCAAAATTGCTCTTTTTTGAGAGAATAGAAATTAGGTACCACACTTATGGCACTTATGCACAAGAGCCCTAATGTCATGACACCATAATGGGTGCCTAGGCGTTATGGTCACAGTGCCTAGGCTCCAATCCACTTTCAGGATGTGATTTTTCACGATTTTGGTGCTACCCAAGTGCACCCCTAATGGGCTAAAATCGCAAGGATCTCCTTAGGCTTGATGAGATGTGCATGGTGGGATGTAGTGGCTTGAGTTTAGCCTCATTTGACATGTCCTGAATTCCTTATATTAACCATTTTTTGCCAAATCAAAGGGTTATGTTTGGCATTTGCATGGCGAGGCTGGATTAAGCTCTCTTCGCCTCCTCATTTCAGAAATCTCCTCTTCATCTTCAGCATTCTTGGGTCTAGGGGGCTGTTCATCTTCTTCCCTCTGAGCTTGGAGCTTGGAGCTTGGAGCTAGGGTTTTCTCTTGGGAGTTAAAGAAAATTCTTGAAGTGGAGAGCACTAGAGAATGGTAAGGAGTAAGGCTTGTTCCATGAGCTTTTACTTCCTCTTCTCCTCATTCTTCAATAGAAACTCTTCTCTTCCTCCCCTCCATATTTCTCCACCACTTGCCTTGAATGTGTGATGAGAGTTTGGTGAGGAAGAGCTTGGCTAGCAAGGGAGCAAAGTGCCAACTCTTCTACTCTAAAGGAGAGCTTCATCTTTTCTCAGGGAAGGATTGCCAGAGCTTTGCCAGAACTTCATCGGAGCTTGAAACTTTGTCAGAGCATATTCATTTCTTCTACCACAAGGAGAGCTTCATCTTACGCGAACAAATGTAGCCTCAAATGCCACGTTAGTGAGATTATCTTAAATCCCTTGTATTTTCTTTCTTAGCTAGCCATAGGAGTAGCTGTTACTATTTTTCATGGGTATTGGTCGCCCACACAAGGTGAGTTTGACCGACCAACCAGTATCATCTAGCACAATCAATGTCTGTTATCGGACGATGTGCTTGGCCGACAACGTCGGTCAGCCTGGCCATACGCATTTTGATTAGCCAACTTTGTGTTGTCATTGTTGGTTCAGTTGCCCATAATAGGCAGGTTGGTCGGCCAACATTAGTCGGCACAGCCATACACCTATGGATTAGTCGTTTATTTCATAAAGGAAGCCCTAGGTTAGGAATCACATTTGTGGCCAATCCCCTGAGAAGCCGAGCGAAGTTTTCGTGATAAGCCTTAGACCTAACCTATGCGGGTTGGAATCCCAATTTCCCCTCGCTCTGGCATTTCCAGCCTTCCTTGGAAAGGTTGTGATATTTGGATTTTATAAAGTGAGAAAAGCTTTATAGCTAGCTCACTTTGTAAAATTATGAGTTGTGAAATGGGAAAAACTTTATAGAAAGTCCATTCCAAAACAATGTGGAGAGTTTCCTATTGGAAATTTGAAGGTGAAGCTCCCCAACCGCCTCGCCAAAGTAGGAGGCGCTATGCCACATATCCATGTGCTAAAGCCTATGTTCCTATGTGAGGTAGATAGGACGAGTTTGACTTGTTCTCTAAGTCTTTTGGGTTGCATTGTTTGTATACTCATTTGTGGCACTTTGCATTTTGTATGCTTGATAGCATGAGCACTTTGGTTCGATCAACCACCCCAACATGATCGATCATATGCTTTCGGTTTGATCAGTTGTTCTGAGCTGATCACCCGCTCCTTGGGTTAATTCGACCGTCCCGTATTGATTACCCGCTTTGGGTTTGATCGGTCGTCCCAGGCCGATCACCCAATTCTTTGGGTTCAATCGACCACCTCGTGTCGATCACCCATTTTGGGTGCATTCGATTGACCTGGGTCGTCACCTGATCATTTAGATTCAATCGATCTCCACTACGGTTGTAAATGAGTTGAGCTTCAGCAAACTCAGGCTTGGCTCATGTTCGGCTCGATTTAATATTTTTTTTTCGTGTTCGACCTTTGTTTGGCTCGAAATTGGCTTGCCAAAATTAATTTAAAAAAATAGATATAGAGTGTTGGTTTAGAACCTAGACCAAATCTATACAAAAGAATGCACATAATCACATTACCACACAAGCTATTAAGATTTAAACATAAATATATATATAACGTGAATCAAATGTATGCAAAAGAATACACTAACCACATTACCACACGAGGTGTTACGATTTAAATTTAGAAATAAATATATAATATATTATTATATAAATAATACATGTAATATATTATAATATAAATAATTATATAATTTTTTTATTCTGAGCTAAAATGAGCCGAACACATGCGAACAAAGAGTTGTTCATGTTCGACTCGTTTAAAATTTGACATTAAAAAATTATTCGTGTTCGGCTCATTTACTTAACAAACAAGCTGAACAGAACCTACTTATTGAGCCGAACACGAGCTATTCACGAACAACAAGCTTTTTTAAAAGCCTTAACCGCAACATGTCTATCACCCACTTTGGGTGTGATTGGCCTTCCCGTGCCAATCACTCGGTCCTCTGGGCTGCGATCGGCTGTCTCGGGCCAATGACGCTTTCCTTTTTGGTTTGATCGGTCGTCCCAGGCCGATCACCCATTTTTTTAGGCTTTATCGTCTTCAGTTCGATCACTCACTTTTTCTCTGAATGGACATCCCGACTCAATCAACCCATTTTCCGGGCTCGATCAGACCCGATCACTCTATCTCTTGAGTTTGATTGATCACGTGAATTCAATCAACCCCTTCTGGTATAATTGGCTGTCCTGAATCGATGGACCCATTTTTTGGGACCAATCTCTTGTTCAATCCCCCGATTTGGGTCTGATTGGCCGTCCCGGGCCGATCAACCCATTTCTCATGCTCGATCGGCCGCCTTGGCCTAATCGCCTGATCTCTTGGCTTTGATCGATCACACCAGTTTGATCACCCGCTTTGGGTCCAATTGACTGTCCTTGGGCTCGATCGGTCATTCTGGATCGATTGCCCGATCTTTGGGGTGTAATCGACTGCCCTGCGTGGATCACCCACTTTGGGCCTGATCGGTCATCCTGGGTCGATCACCCATTGTCAGGTCTGATCGATTGTCTCAGATCGATCGACCCACCATTTCGATTCAACCGGCAACCATAATATGGTTAACCGATCACTTGCATGCTTGTATGTTATCTTACATGATGCATGTTTTTTATATTTGTGTATGAAACTTCTTTTGACTTGGTGTCTATGATTTATTTAATTACGTGTAAAATATTTTTGCCTAGCATGCTTTACATGTGGCATGCTTGGATGTCTCTTAAAACATCCATGTTTGGAGTCATGCTTCACAACCACTGGAGTCCTGTGAGGCACAATATGTGTCCACCTAAGCATGTGGTTCTCACCCATATGAATCACATGATATAGTATGCGAGTTTGTCATCCGAGTATCATTTGTACGTCGTATATTTGATATTTCTCATATGTTTGTCGCATTTCTGTATGCTTAGCTTGTCTCATTTGTCTTGTTGCATATCTTGCATGTTTGCATTTGTGCCCCGCGAATTCCTCTCAGGTAAGGTGTAAATCGTTTTCATAGGTATACTTTTACTCAATGTAAAATAAATTTTACATAAAATTTATTTTGTGCAGATATTAGGTATTTTATTTTTTTTGAATAAAGGGTTAAAAGAACATAGCTTGCATTCAAATAAAATAGAGTTATATAATCCTTAGTCTAAAGGGCTAGTTCTTCCTTATGCTCATCTCACCTTGAATGAAAGGAGAGTCTCTTTCTTAAGAACGCCATCTTAGATTTGGAAAGTCCAAAACACCAAAATTGCATTTTAATGATGTACAATAATTGTAATTAATTTATTTTAAACATTTTTAATATTATAATATTTGTATTAATATTTTCAAACTAATTTGAAATTCTACTAGAAATACAATAATACCTTGCTCCGTTTCGCCCAAGCAGCTTCTGACCAAGATTTTGTAGCGAATGTTACCCGCGCTAACAGCATGCCCAGACGACCATCCAGATGATACGATCACATTTGAACCGTCATCCGATCATACGAAAATATTATCCCACGATGTTATCCATTAGATATTGAAATAAAAATAATGTTTTTATGTAAACTCTAACCATCCCTGGTCACCATCATTCTCTTTTTGTTCTTCCTAACAATCTTCCATCTCCATTGTTATCTCGCTTTCAGCGCCCATCCTCCTTCCCCTGCATGGCTCAAAATCACTCTCCTCCCCAAATACTCCCACGTGAATGACGTGGAGCTTGAGAAGCTAGCCATTAAACCAGCCCCACACCAAACAACCAACAGCCCCAGCCCCCCTTCATGTCCCACATCACATGCCGCCGGTGAGCCCACATTGCATTGTGACAGCTATCCCGTTTCACTCTTCGTCACCTTCAGAGCCAATCTTTTTTTTTTTTGAGGGGAACAACCTGCCCCTAGTTCTAAGCTCGTTTAAAATATCACTATTCGTGTTTGACCTGTTTACTTAGCAAACCGAACATTAGTTGTTTACGAACAAAGAGTCGTTTTGACAACCTTAATCTCTGTTTGCTTAGCGAACCGAACATGAGTTGTTTACGAACAAAGAGCCGTTTTGACAACCTTAATCACGTAGCCGTAGAATGTTAGAAGTTGGGACGAGATTTAAATCTTATTAGTTTTATTAAAACACCATTTAAATACAATTTAATAAATTTTTTATTTTATTTTTTAATTAATAATTTTAAATGATTAATTTTTTTTTTTTTTTTGTAAAATACTACTCATCAATTAATGTAATTACTTCGAGTCAAAACGAGCTGAACACGAACGAATAAATCTTTATTAGCAATCGTCGTTCATTTATATATCGAGCACAAAAATATGTTTGTATTATGCTCATTAACTAAGCGAACAAATCAAACACATGCTTCTTAACAAGCCCAACACGAACTGGGAGTGAACAATGAGTTATTTCGACAGCTCTACCTCGACCCAACATAGGAGGGTCTAGAGCAGCGAATACGAATGATAAAATGATATTTAAGAAGGAGTTTAATAAGTAACAATGAATTTGAGGCCGGCAAGTGGAGTTAAAAACTCCGGCAAACAAGAAAGCGGTGGGGTCGGCAGCCCCATCCAAGCTCCGGAAGCTGGGTGGATGGTCGGTTGGAGGTTGACGGTTATTAATGTGCTACAGGCCATGGACGACGTAGCTATTTGGATGGAGAATGGGGAGGAAGGTGGAGGGTTACCGGTTTGCACTGAGAGCTACGCGGTCTGCAGACGGTCGGGACAGCTGGTGGGACTACACTATTACGCCGGCCGGTGCTGTCACCGGCGGCCGACCAACGTGGCATGCGTCGCCAGGCAATATATTTATTACATTCTTAACGTGCTGCTCTCCTAACGTTTAGAAGCTAAGTCGTCATTTTATCGTTTGTTGAATGCTTTTGGAATTTTGAGTTTTGTAGCATCTGTGGCTTCATATAAATCGGTGACAAATGAGAATGGAGATGTTCTCCAAGATTGAATTTTTCTCATCTCTAGTTATCTTGCTCTAGTTGAGTGGAGAAGATGATCCAATCTCCATAAAAGAGCGCGAGAAGGAGAAAAGGAGAAAGGAGCGAAAGAGACCCTGAGATCGATTGATTAATCCCCCTCAATACATAAAGGGAAAGCAATATTAAGTTATGATCCGTTTGGTACGAAATCTATTTGTGATGTCTTGTTGAAAATGTTTGAAAGGTGGGTGGCATGCGGCTTATAAATAATATCGTGGCTCATGACAAATCTTTTCCATGGCTTTTCGACTCTACCTTATTGCTGGTTTTAACCAAGTTAATAATCGACAGCTACAGGCGTCGGTTATTAGCAAATTACTGTTGGTTATTATAACGTGAATATTCTGATGATTAAAGATTGTCGATTTATAAAATGATATGAACTGACGAAACAATTAAAAAAACATTCACTAAAAAACTACATATCAAATTAACCGAATGAAAACCATAAGTAAAATAAATCGTCGATAGCCGTTGGAAAGTTAACAAAAAATTTCGAGTAAAAGACCATATGTTTTTCCAATAACCTTTTTTAGGTCATTGTTGTTGTTGTGAATACTATAGTTTGAATTTTTGTTATGATTGTTGCTTCTGTTGTCATTTTGTTGGGAATTACTCTTCTGGTGACCGCCACTATTGTTTCATAGGGTTGTCAGGTTGTTTTTTAATAGGTTGTTTCTATTTATCAACAACAGGCACATTCTTAGATCTCTTTTCATAAGCTTTGTGTGGGTTTTGTTTGACTTCTTGACTTAGGAATGGTAGCTGTTTAGCTTACTTTTGTATGTTAATTGTCTTGCTCGATAATTTTTTAAAAGTTTTAATGGTAAACCCTTTTATGAGGAAGGCAACTGATCCATGAATGATCTTGAACATAATCTCAATAGCAAGTTTTTTTTTTATATATAATTGAGATTCAAACTTTAAAGTTAAGTTCCTCCATCTTAGGATATAGTATACCAAAGTCTCCTTAGGTTTGTTTCTCAACAACTAAGTTTCCAACAGTGATATCGTGATGAGCTCAGATAAAAACTATTTATGAAAATCCCTTTCAATTCAAAAAATATCTTAATTGACCTGTTGGGCAATTCAACATATCGATCAAATATTATCTCAAATAAATTGCTAACAAACTCATCAAAAAGTAGGGCATCACTTCCCCTAGAATTATGACAGCTAGCCCGAAAACACATTAAAAGTTGGTGATACAAATTCTTTAGAGTATTGTTCGTAATCAAACTTCTTATGATTAGGCCGTCCTTTAGGCATCGATGAACCACCCCAGGCTTGAGCTAAAATATCTTTTACTTATTGCTCGATAAGTGACTAAGTTTTTATTAGAATTAAAAAGTGATTCTAAGTTTATATTTGAGAATTTCTGCTCAACTGTTTTTTTTTTGTTATCAATTATATGAATAGCTTCAAATTCTTTACTTCCACAAATACTGGTACTTGAATTCGAGTTCGTTATTGGATCAGGCGTGCTGAAACTATTAATTCTTCCATGACCTAGCCTTTTTATCTGCTCATCTCCTTATCTTAATTCATTATATAAACATTGAGTTGTGTTAGGTGGTAAACCTTCCTCAACTACAACATCTTTATGATGCGCATATACTGGTATCAATATTGGAACTGATTTTGACTTAATTGTATAGAATTTAATATTTTTTCATCCTTTTCTTCAACATTTTTATTTGTTAATCCCTATACATATACTAATTTAAACTATATCGGGCTATATCTGGTACAACACCTTCCTCAACCAAAACATCTTGAAGATTACCATCATCTTGTTGCTCTCTTAGTAAAGCTCTGGTCTCAACCATCATAATAGTAGCACTTTTCTTAGGAGTTTCTAAAGCTTCATTTTTTCTTTGAGTTTTTTAATGATACCTTCTATTTCACTTAATACTTCATCAATTTGTCGATCTCTATTATTCTTAAGATCAAATGGGATGTACTTCAGTACTTGATTAGTATCCATTTCTTCTATTTTATCATCATTTTCCTCCATACTTTTATCCTGATACTGAGTGATATGAATGACATTGATATCTCTGATTTTTATTTTCACTCCCTTTAGGGTGCTTTCAAATTTTGGCTATGCCATTACTTGAGATTGTTGTACCTTCCTTTGACTAGGTGAAGTAGGTTGAGAGGAGATTTCTAATTCAATATCATCTAATAAAGGTTACACATTTACTTCAAAGCATCATTTTATCAATAATGGAGACATCTTCTTTTTAGTCTTAACACTTGGAGATTTTCTAGAGGGACTTTCGAATGAAAAGGAGCACCTAAGATGATTGGCAATGCACTTTCTGGGTATTGTAGAGAAACTTTGAGATAAAGGAATGTGCTTATGGTGATAAATGGTACACGAGACACACTGAAAAAGATTGGTCAGAGGTCTACCTTATTCTTTTGCACCAAATTAACACAATACTATCAGTGGTTTTATATTCAGAGTATACATAATAATGTTTATTCCTGTGAACTTACGTGCAGGACCTCATTTGATACTTACATTATTTTCTCGTGAAAATAACATTCTTCAAGATTTTCTTCTTCTCTTCTTTAAAAACTTTACCCCTTACTGAATCAAGAACTTCCACCACATTAAAGTTTTCACTCTTTGTTATTCTTTCAAATATTCCATGTAGACGAGTAGAACACGACCTCTTCTTTCTTTAATATGAGACTCATATTCAATAGGATGCAGAAGTGAATAAGCCTTTTTACACACATATTCTTCTTCTTATGTAGCAGAAAGTAAGTGAAACCTACTTCCTTTTAGAAAATGAGAGGTTTCAAACAAGTTAGATCTATTTTCATTAGCATTCCTCTTTTTACTTAATTTTTTTTTCTTTATCAGCCAGTATGTACTTCTTACTAAGCCTCCTATTCTTATGCCTTTATTGATTCTTAGTTAAACGAGAGGTAGTCTCGGAAGATTAGCCAACTTCAAAGACTCATGGGCCATCACAAATTTCTTATGCCTTCATCAAGCTGCCACTTATTTTTCGCTCCTTACTAACTCATCACCCTTTTCTTTCTCACCCACTTAAACTTATTTGTAAAGTCCAACAAAATAAATCTTATTTTATGTATTATATTATAAGTTGCACATATTTAATTTATTCATGGTTATGTTGGAAGCACCATATTATTCATTTGTGTGCATCTATTTTAATATTTTTATTAAATCAAAAGAAAATTTAAATACTTGCCATAAAGTTTTTATGTATTTATACATCTAATGCCTAAGTTTTTATATTTTATTTTATAAAATTTTGATGTCATAAATTTATGCATGGAAAGATACATTTTACTTGAAAAGGATAAGTAATAAAGATAGTTTTTGTGATGTCTATTTATTCACGTATCTAATACTTAAATTTTATTTTTTCTATTTACATTACTCTAAATTTAATTATCACAAAAGATATCATCCTTAAAATAATGAAAGATAAATTTTCATGTAAATGCTAAATGATATACACGTAAAGATGAAATTTAAGATATTAGATATGTAAATATATATTAATTAAGTGGTAAAGCTGTTAACGATCGAATTTAAAGATGAATAGGGGTCAACCAAAAAAAAATCAATTAAATTGATCTGATCTTAATTCGAGGTAAAATTCAAATCAATCATTGTCGTCTCTAGGGCTGTCAAAACGGCTTATTATTCACAAACAACTCGTGTTTGGCTTGTTAAATAGCTTATGTTTGAGACCAGGGGCTTTGGATCTCACCCTCCATTCCTGAATCAGCGCTGAGACAGTTATCAAGGTGGGTCCGAAGTGGGTCAGAGTTTGTTACGGGCAGCGGCTGAGAATTTGTTTTTTTGGTGCGCACATGCAGTTTTTATTGTTGCGTTTTGATTGTGTTTGAAATGTCATAAATGCTCATGTTTAAAAAAAAAGAATAAATGAAATAGGTATAAAAATTTTATAGCTCAATATTGATAATAAAGTGTTGAATTTTCTTAGGATGTAGGATTATATATCGTTCGTAAGACAATTTAGTAAAAGATATGTTTCATGGAGAGAGCAATGGAGAGAGATGGATGGAAATCTTTCAAGAGGACCCTGAGAAATATATTAAATTTTGATGTTTGGTAGGTTAGAGAGAGGTGACACCCTTGGGTTACAGGATTCGAGAGATAATAGTGATGGAGAGCAAGCTTTGAGGAGGCAAGAGGAATAGTAGATTTAGGATGAAAAGGGAAGGAAGTCCACCCTCTTCGATATGAGAATTTTAGCAAGAAATGCCCATATATCTGCATTTGTATATACATTTAGTTTCTTGATTCTTTCATTTCTTTGATTGGATGTTCGCGAGAAGATTGTGTTACTCCTTTGAGACCTTCGAGGAGAGGATGAGTTTTATCTCAATAATGAATCCTTCTATCCTTGGGGGCTCATCGACCTGTCCTGTGAGAAATTAGATCTCTTTGTTGTCAACAACTTTCCACGATTGTGTATGGGGGTATTCTCAGCTTCTCCTACAAAGAATAGTATCTAAAATTACTGTTTTTTATTGGAATATCCTATTTCTTTGGATATCTTGATTCTCTTGGGAAAAGGATCCATTCTGATTTTACCCATCTTGCCTTTTAAGGTCTGCTTATAAAGATCCTATTTAAATTCCCTTAGTTGACTATGCTTTGAGGAAGTGAATACATGCTGAAAAAGTGAGTTTCAACATGTTCCTTCTCGAAATGTCTTCCATGTTACGTTTTTTGAACTGTTTGAAGAAGTAATAACGAGAGTTAAGTTAGATAACATAAAGGGTATTGACAATGGTATTTATTCAAACTTAAAATAATTATACTCCCTCAACATATTTATAAGGCCGCTTAGGAGCGCAGGTAGATCCCTACATGTTCTATGAGACATTTCTACCATCTAACAATGAGCAAAGTTCTTCTCGAAGAGATTAGGGCTACTCTCATGTGTAGAAGAGGTTCTTCAAAATAGAGGGCAGAAGACACGACCTAGGATAGAAGAAGAGTCACAATCAAAATCAGAAGAAAGCTAAAATGTCGGAGAAGAAATAAATCTAGAAGAAGGGATCCCCTGTAAACTCATCACGGCGAATTGTGGTTTCTTATTATCCATCTGAGGCAGCCTTTCGCAGAGAAGGCTCAGTAGAATGGGCGTACCCCATTGAATCAGAGGTTTGGTTGCTCAGAAAAGTGCCCCCCTTGAACTAAACATGTCGAGGCTCATCTTTCTATCATATTGGAGGGGTCAGAACAACATCTTGTTGTGGCTCCTATCAATTTAAACATTTCTAACGAAAAGCTTTTTTTATGCTCATCTTTTATTCTTTCTTTTTTTTTTTTCAGTTTTTTCAACTTATTTCTATTAATTAAATATCGACTTAACAATTGCTTTATGACATGTTTACTGTTAATTATTATGAAATTAAAAACCAACGGGATCATTTAATGACTACCATTTATTAATTGACTAAAAACCTACGTTTTGGCTTTTTGATGATCTAAGATTGTCGCTTTATAATTTGTTAATAATTGATTGTCTTGACCAACGGTTAATATTTCATGTTCTTTAGTTACTAAATTTACTAAATATCCATGGGCATAAAGAAAAATTTGTTGGCACGCTTTTGACCATTGATTTTTTCACTAATTAATACCAAATATATGATAAAAATTAAAATTCCTATCTCCACCTAACTCAAAATGAAGCAACTTGTAGTTCCCTTGCTTAAAATCATACTAGCCAATTTTAGGACCCGTTTGAGGCAGCTTATAAGTGCAGACGACGTTTTTAAAACGACGCCGTACCGTTTGGTTTGCTCGTTTCGTCAGCTTATTCGAAATAGCGTTTGAGTTTTTACACTAATTGTAGGCCGCGGGTCGAACCCTGCAGCCCTTCCGTGAGCTGCGTTTCAGGATAAACAGCTTATCATGAGACACACAAGCTACCCCAAACACAACCTAGAGCTTTTGGTGTCATGTAAAGGAAAGGTGAGGTGGTGGATGACAAAAAGGGAGGTAGAAACTAAGGACGTGTTTGGGGCAGCTTGTGCGTTTTAGGATAAGCTGTTTATCTTGAAACGCAGCCAGCGGGCGGACCACGGGAATTTTGAAAACCAAACACAACTGCGGCGTTTTGAAAACGCCGCCCGCATTTATAAGCTGCCCAAACAGGCCCTAAGTTTTTTCATTAGCCCCAACCATTAAAAAAAATGTTATCTTACTTACAATGTGATAGTTTTTATTTTATTATTAATGCAATTTAAAATAGTAACACCAATACTAATTTTGTATTACCTTTATAAAACAAAACAACCAAGTATTACCACATAATGCAACTTGTTAAAATAAGAAACTTGAAAACTAATATAATTGTCAATGTCATTGATTTAAATAGTCATTGGAGCTAATAAAATATGATGTACAATATTTTTTATTTTCATTTTGAATTATATTAATACATGTAATTATTTGAGAGACTTAAATAGAAATAAAATACCATTTTATATTAATGGAAAACCCCATTAAAGCAAAAAAAAGAAGGAAATGGGTATGAGTTTTGAATTTAAATTATGATTTTTTTTTATTGAAACAAGAAAAAATATTATTGCTATTATTCTTTGAAATTTGCTTGCTCAAAATTTGAAATGGATAAAGGTATTTATTTATGCATGAATAAAAATATTAAATTATATAAATCCTTAATTATAGTTATTAAAAGCTAAATTTACTAAAAATTTCAATTGAATAATATTTTTTTGCAAACAATCAAAATGTAACATTTTATAAATATTTATTCTAAGTTTTTAATCCATTTAAAATAGCAATATCAAAATTTTATGAAGTAATAAAAAATATTTTTACTTTTAGACTACATTCTTGATCTAATATAAGAGAAAATAAAATGTGGCAAAATATTTTCATAAGTTATAAAATTAAATTACTTAAATTATTTTGAATGTAATAAATATTAATGATATTTGTGATTTTATTGTTATAAAGCAAACCAAATATCATGGAATTAAAATTAAGGGTCACATTTACCAATATAAAATTAAATATAAATATAACTATTAATAAAATGAATATTTTAAGGATCAAAAGTACTCGATAAAACATTTAAATAATTAAAAATAGTATAAGTACTAATACAATATTAGAATTTGCATAAAATATTCTCAAGGCATGTTGTCTCGTTGGGCACTATTTTAGGAAATTGTGAATTCAGTTGGATAGGAATTTAATTATTTAAAAAAGATTTCATCAAAATTAAAAAAAATAATATAATATAATATGATAAAAAATTCAAAAAACCCTCAAAATAGTTTTAGATACTATAATTAGGTTAGTGGTGAGCTTGATGTCACATCCCAAAAGAGCCTTTAAGAGAGTTAGGCAGCCGAGGACTTAAATACTATTTTTCGGTCATAACATAGCCAATGTGACACTATTTGTCCGTGACATTGAGCTCAAGATCACAATATTGTAAAGCTAATTTCACCAAAAATATTAAAAAAGTTAAGTATTCAATTAAATAAATTATTATTAAATCTAATAATTAAAAAAAATCGTAATAAACCAAAAAATAGAAATATTATTAAACTTGAAATTCATAATAAACCAAAAAATAGAAATATTATTAAACTTGAACATATAAGTCTTCATAATAGAGAGAGAACATAGAAAATTTAAAATCAAATTTCATTATAAAAATAATTTTATAATTTTAGAAATTAAATAATTTAAAAAATTCATAAAATTTTCATCATAACATCAATTTTTTATGGTAGTGTGGGAACAACTTATTAAGTCATCTAATAAATTTCCATAAGATTTTAAAGTCTTTGAATTATAAGTAAGTTTTATTAAAAAAAATAAATAAATTCTTACAAAATTTAAATTCATTTAAATTAAACTCAAAATTTTATGTGTTGTAATCCTAGTCTCTAGGGAATATTCTCATAATTTTTAGGGCAAAATTTACTATTTTTAAAAACTATTATTTTAAATAAAATAATAATTAATAATATATAATAAATAAATAAAATAATTATCAAATTTTCACAAAATGTTTCAAATATCTTACCTAATTAGAAAATAAGTTCATGAAATTTAGAGTTATGCAAACCCATTAAATCAATTGTTTAATCAAGTTAAATTTTAATTAATTTAAAATTAATTAATTATAATCTAAATTTTATGAATTTTTAAAAAAATTTAGTAAAGTTATACAAATTTTGTTTAATGAACCTTAGGAATAAATAGAACTTTAACATAAACCCATGACATTTTGAATAATTAAAACATAAATAGATGAAATAATTTCTAAAAACTCCAAATAATTTCAATTAAAACCTATATAATCAAATTTTTATGAATATTTTTACTTGCTTGAATTTTAAATGATAATTAATAATAAATTACTAAAAAAAACCCACATTAAAATAAATTTGGCCAAAATTTATATGAGAGGCTTTTATGGTATTTCTTTCAAAATATATTAATAAATATTAATAATTATTAAATTTTAAAAATTCACAAAAATTTCTTGAAATGTTGTTGTGATTTGTTATTCTTGAAATGTTACTTATCGAACGAATCGAACACGAACTCATTGACGAACCGAACACAAATTGTTCACGAACAACGAGTTTTTTTTTTTTTTTTTTGTAAAAATTAGGTGTAATAATTATGTTAGAGGTTAAATATATAATTAGATTATAATTGTGTGGTGTGCATATAAATTCATGCACATTTTTAATTTTCATTACTAAAAAAAGTATCTTAAACAATAATTAAAATTGAATCTTCAAATTAATGAACATATCGAAGCACTAAACAACTTAATTTGCAGTGGGGCCCACTAATAAAAAATGGTGGGGCCGCCCTCACTCCTCCATGAAAAACTATATATGATTGATCGTAAGAGCATATTGGTAAATAAATTTCTCCCCTTTCTATGCGCATCGTTTGCATCATATTCCTTCTCGTTTAGTGGTAGTAATCAATATAATTATTTTATTTTTAAAAATTAAATTTTAATTATATAATATATATATATAGTCATATTGGTAGACCAGCCTTGTAAGTTTCCGCAGGTCACGGGTTCAAATTCATTTATGATCAGTTTGGAGCGATACTCAAATAATTAGGCACATATTATAGATATATATATTTATATATTATTAAAACTTTTTTCAATTATATTAAAAATATCATTATTATTTATAAAAAAACAGAGAAATGCACATGATAAAAATACAAAAAAAAATAATAATAAATAAAGTTTATATAAAAATATAAACACCATATATTGCAGCGATAAAAAGGCTGGAGAAGCCAAAAGGTGGAGGACTAGGCTCTTATTCTACTATTAGCACCTTTAGTGCTCCTGCAAGAGTCATCGGAGGAGCAAATAAAAGCAGAGGATCTCAGAGAAGAAAACGACAGGAGAAAGGAGGCGTTCGGAGATGTGGGGGTGGCTATGGAGTTGGGTGCCATCCATGGCGGCGGCGGCGGCGCTGTGTTTGGCGGCGGCATTGAGGCTGATAAATATCTTATGGTGGAGGCCGAAGAGGATCGAGGAGCACTTCGCAAAGCAGGGCATAAGAGGGCCTCCTTACCGTTTATTTATCGGCAACCTTAGGGAGATGGTGAGCTTGATGCTTGAGGCTTCATCGAAGCCAATGGCGCCCAAGAACTCCCACAACATTCTCCCTAGAGTTCTCTCTTTTTACCACCACTGGAAGAAGATCTATGGTACGGTTCTCTGCTTCCATGAATTCAACTCCCCAGTTTTCTGTTTTCATCATCATCTTCTTCTTCTTCTTCTTCTTCATGGTTGCTCTAAATTTTACTGCTCTGTTTAGCTTGCATTATTGATAAATTTGCTTCATTGTGTTCACTGCTGATTTCTTGTTTAAAAAGGCATGTTTTTGCATAATAATTGTTTGTGGTTACGAACTGTGCATCATTAACCCAACAAAATTTGAGTATTTGCTGATCATGGTAGTTTTGAAACTGCTGAAAATGTAAAATTTTTAACTTGTTTTGGGTACCCTGTTTCTATTTTCTTCTCTTTCACTTTCTCTGCGCAAGTGTTCTTGGGAGGCTGTTCCAGGCTGTGGTGGCCAATATGCGTCTCCTGCGCGCTGCTCTTCCCCACACTTCAATTGGACTTGCTCTGCCGCCTAACTCTAGCACCCTGCTTCACTGCATTTAATTTTACAGCAGCCTGTGTAGCCTGATCATCTAGTTCCAAGTTTGGAACTTTGGAAGTTGTTTATAGTAGTTATCTTTCGTTTTCTTTGTCCCCATTCTGCGACCTTGCCGGGATACCGCTAGCTACCACCGCTCCCTAATCTCTGAAAGTTTCAGCTTCCTGTCGTCTAGCAACGTACCCCACCAAGATTCTCCTTGCCCCTAACGGACAAGCTTCTTATGTCTACCTTCAATTCTATATCCATGCCGCTAACCGGTGTTTCTAATTGGTGTTTGTGCTGATTTCTGATGGACCCTCCCTCTTTTTTTCTTTTTTTTTTTTTTGTATTGCAGGTTCAACTTTCTTGCTCTGGTTCGGACCCACAGCTCGGCTAGCCGTCGCCGATCCTGAGCTCATCCGCGAGATCTTCATCTCTCGCGCCGATTTCTTCGACCGTTACGAATCTCACCCTTTGATACGGCAGCTGGAGGGCGAGGGCCTTGTAAGCCTCCGCGGTGAGAAATGGGCGCACCACCGCAAGGTCCTCAACCCCACCTTCCACATGGACAATCTCAAAGTATGTCAGTCCTCTGTTTACCAATTTAGAGTTTTTAAAATCCTCTCACAAAACGAATGGTATCATTTAGCTGCTTAATGGTGCTCGCGCAGCTGCTGATTCCGACGATAGGGAAGACAGTGGTGGAGATGCTGGAGAAATGGGCGGCGATGTCATTGTCCACGAGCAGTGGCGATGTGGAGATTGAAGTCTCCGATTGGTTTCAGGGAGTAACGGAGGACGCCATCACCAGCACAGCTTTTGGTCGGAGCTTTGAGGATGGAAATGCGATCTTTCGCCTCCAAGCAAAGCAAATGGCTTTTGCCTCCGAAGCCTACAACATGGTCCTTATTCCCGGATACAGGTAAGGCAAACGATGCAGAACTCATTGTGATAAAAATCTCTTTTTTTTTTTCTTCAAAATAAAGTCCAAGAGAAGGACTCAAAACTGACGTTTTGAATTTGGAATCAAAGATTTTTGCCGACGAAGAAGAATACGAGCTCGTGGAAGCTGGACAAAGAGATACGTCGGAATCTAGTGCAGCTAATCGGGAAGCGGAAGGAGGATGCCGCTGCAGACGAGGAGAGGAAAGCCGAAGGTGCTGCAACCGTATCAGCTAAAGACCTTCTCGGGCTTATGATAAATGCCAGTAGCGGCGGGCGGCCGCGAATCGGACCACCTCCGGCGATCTCGGTAAGAGACATAGTGGAGGAGTGCAAAACATTCTTCTTCGCCGGAAAGCAGACTACTTCAAACTTGCTCACATGGACGACGGTGCTCCTCGCCATGCATCCGGAGTGGCAGGGGCGCGCCCCCCCCCAGGGCGCGCCCCCGGGGGGGGCGGGACCGCCCCCGCCATGAGGTCCTCCAGATCTGCGGTTCACATGATCTTCCCACCCGTGACCAACTCTCCAGGCTCAAAACGGTACGCCGGACACAATTATTTAACAAAAAATTGTTAAAAAGAATTAATTTTTAACATCAAATTGTTTGCTTTTCAGCTGGGGATGATTCTAAATGAGACAATGAGACTGTATCCCCCTGCGGTGGCAACAATCCGTCGGGCCAAAGCCGATGTTCAGCTTGGAGTGTACAAAATTCCACAGGGCACTGAACTGCTTATACCAATCATGGCGGTTCATCATGATGCAGGGCTGTGGGGTGCTGATGCCGCTCAATTCAATCCGGCACGCTTTGCGGATGGCGTCGCACGAGCAGCCCGGCACTCCACAGCCTTCATCCCTTTCGGGCTTGGGGCTCGAATGTGCATCGGCCAGAACTTGGCTCTAATGGAGGCTAGGCTCACTCTGGCTCTCATCCTGCAGCGCTTCTCTTTCCGTCTATCTCCTGCATATGTTCACGCACCCACTGTGCTGATGCTGCTCTACCCTCAGTACGGTGCCCCCGTCCTCTTTCGCCCATTATCTCCATCAAGCGCCGGCTGCGGTCTCTGTCATGATGCATCATGATGCTGCAGATTCCTTCCATACCAATGCTACTCTGAACAGTAGTTCCTCGCATCTGTTCTCACACTAACGTTTTTTCTAACCCAGACGAAAAGATGGAAAAAAAAAATACAGCAAAAGCAAAATGTTTGTTTTAACTTTGTGCTATCACTCTGTTATTCGTGCATCTCATCAATCACTTGCCAAGATTTTAATTTTATCCGTGAAGAAAGACATTTAGGGGGTGTTTAGTAGCACACTCTTAGCACGATTTAGTCCTGAATTTGATTTAGCCAAACACCAAAATAGGTAAAATCAAATTCAACCCTCCAATTCTCTCTGATGGGTCTGTTTCTCCCCCCATTCATCTTATGTGTGACGTAAATCTGAATTTATCAAATACAACTGTGAGGCAGAGTACACAGATTTATTCCGCCGGATTTATCAAATCCAACTGTGAGGCAGAGTACACAGATTTATTCCGCCGTTGCTTGCATGCTCCATCTGCGTCGCGAGCTCACAAGATTTTGCGAATTTAATAAATCCTATCAACAAGATTTTGCGAATTTAATAAATCCTATCAACGTAAATCCACAACTGCAGCAAAACAACCCTTTAATATCTCTTAGGGGCTGTCTGGCAATGGATTTAGCCCAAATTTTATGCTGGATTTAAAACTGTCAATTAAATCTGGATTCCATGGATTTCGGCTGAAATTCCTGCATTTATTAAATCTCAAAGTTTAGATTTAACCTTGTGTAAATTTTATGGGATTTATAAAATTTTAATATCTTGAATCTCATCTTTGCCAAACAACACCTTACAGTTTTTGGGGTTCGTCGGTCTGAGCTAAGAGTTTGGTTGAGATTGGAGAGTTTGGGTGAGAAAAAAAAATTACGTTCGAAGTCTGAATGCAAGCAACATCTGGACAACGATCAGGCAATACATCGATGGGAAAAAAAAAATTGCAGACTGCATCATGTCGTGTTGGTTGTCTGAATGCATAATCCAAATGTAATATTTTCTCTTAGATGACTTAGATGGGGTTCCCCCACATGCTAGCGGCCGTTTCACCTCATCATCACTCCTGTGCTTTTCCGATGCGTTTTGTCGTGGTCTCCAAGTTGCCAATCATATGGGCAGCAAGCAAACTGTTTGACCCCACAGTATGTGTAGCAGTTATATATATCAGAATTCATGTCAGTCGTGCTCAAACTGCTCATACATTGTTTGAAATCAAGTCTAAAAATTACAAAGGATCGGGGTTAAAAGAAATTCTTGATGGGTATATATGGATTGGGCTGTGAATGTAGCTAAAGACTGTTAATAGCTAATAAATTGATTTAAATTTTGGCTTGGATTGAGATCAGATCGATATAAATAAGCTTAAGTTAAGTTATGAGCTGAAATTTCGTATCAAAATTTTTTTGAGCCAATTTCGAGCAATGCATGGATCTCGCTTAAACTTACTCTAAATTGACTGTGTTTTTTGTTTATAAGAATTATATATATAATGCCATGTAAAATTAAATACAATGAGTCACGAGTCAATTTGGAGCTGATTTCAAGCTAGAATGGATCTAAATAACTCAATTTGAGCCAACTCCTTTCAATTTGGCTTATGTCTCTGTAGTTTGTTTTGCATATTTAATATAGGAATTTAGAGTTTAAGTTTAATCACTTTTTTCATCAGTTGTTATTTTAATTTATTTTGCATATTGGCTTATGTCTCTGTAGTTTGTGTCTAGGGCTGTTAGAACGGCTCGTTGTTCGTGAACAACTCGTTAAGAAGCTCGTGTTTGGCTAGTTCGCTAAGTTAATGAGCCGAATACGAATAAAGATTTGTTGATTCGTGTTCGGCTCGTTTTGATTCAAAATACTACTCGTCAATTATATATATGTGTGTCGCGTACTCAAATCAGTTGGTCTAGCATCTGTTTCTGCTTGTCAGTTGTAAGTCTCTTCTAGTCCTGGCTCATTAGTTTTGACATTTGGTGTAAGTCCTTCGGGTCGGGGATTCTATCCATACGTTGGATCAAATTACACACCTTAAATGATGTTTTAATATAAACATTAATTTTTAAATCTCACCCCAACCCTTAACATCTTATGGCTACGTGCTTAGCGTTGTCAAAACGACTCTTTGTTCGTGAACAGCTCCTGTTCGGTTCGCTAAGAAAATGCTAAGTAAATGACCCAAACATGAACACTCTTTTTGAGCTCAAAATATAAACGAGCTGAACAAGAGCTTACACCTCTTGACTGCTCGTGTTCTGCTCGTTTACACCGCTGTGTGTGAATCTATAGGTTATTTTTCATAAAAATCATATTCTATTATTGTGCCTTTTAGCTTATCTTATTGTCAACTACTTTTTGTACACATTAATTGTACTTATTTTGTGATTGTTAGTATAGAGCACATATTTAATACTAAGTTGTGCAGGCGTAGTTGTAAACTTATACCTTTTGATCTTGAAATTAAAAGAAATTGATACAAAATTCAGTAAATAGAAATAGTCCTAAAGTATGTTGAGAAAAATGACAACCCATATAGTGAAAATGATCAACCAAGATCATTTAGGAACTTCACAAACCCGATGGTAGATGACTTCATCAGTGTCAAAATACCTACTATAGAGACAAACACTTTTCAGCTTAAACCCACTATAATTCAAATGGTAAAAAATAATCAACTTGGAGGGTTAATTGTAGAAGACCCGAACTTGCACATTATGAGTTTCTTGAAAATTTATGCAACCTCTAGGTATATTATTATCTTTAGTGATACTGTTAGGGTTTGGCTGTTTCTATTTTCTTTCAAAGAAAAGACAACTTTGGTTACACTCATTCCCCCAAAGATCTATAATCACTTGGACTGATTTAGATCATAAATTTTTAGCCAAGTATTTTCCTCCTTCCAAAAATACTAAAGAGTAATATCACTCTCTTTTCCTCTTTGTTGAGTCCATCGGAGATTTACGGATTTACTTAGGAAATACCCAGATCATGTTTTACTAAATTGACAAAATATAGAAACTTTTTCTATTAATAATATATGCTATAATAAGGGGGTATTTAATGTCCAAATGATGAGGCTCATGCATTAATTGAGAAGATGTCCGCTAGTAATTTTTAATGGCATTTAGAGAGAGTTAACCTTAAGAATGCAACTAGTGCACATGACCAAGATGTTTTGGCAATTCAAACTTTAAGGATATCTATAATATCTAAGAAATTAGCTAATTTAAAGATAATTTTAATATAAGGATCTCTAATAAGTGATCAGAGTACTTATATAATATTAAAAGATATTATAATTTCAACTATGAAGTTAATGATTGTGATCAACCATAAACCTAACAAACCTTATTATAACACCTAAAATCTTAGTTGTAAAAATACTTAAATTTAATTATAATAGCAACAAAAGTATATGAAATAACCAATGTGTTAGCAACTAACAAATTTCTCTAGGCAATTGGAACAATCAATGTTGTCATTTCTCCAACTCCATACATAATTATCCCCCTAAATTCACCTCAAATATTCAATTCAAATAAAATTAAAATTTGAAAGACTTAGTGTTGCCAATAGGAAATAGAACATAAATTCAAGTTGTGGCCATTATAAATATTAAATAAAAATTGAATCATTGGTGCTTTATATTTGTAGAAGTGTTCAAAAACCTTGCCATTAACATGCCATTTATTGAAGTTCTTGAATAGATACCAAATTATTTTGAATTTTTGAATACATACTAAATGAAAAATATAAGCTAGAAGAATTTTAAATTGTAGCTCTAAATGAAGAGCACAGTGACATTATCCAAAAAAAAAAAACCACCCCAAAAGCTGCAAGTCCATGTTAACTTATACTGTTTCCTCCACTATTGGATACATCTTTTAAAAAAGCGTCATGAAACTTAAGAAATAGTATCAATCTTATGCCCTTAACAATTTTCAAGAAATTGGGATAAAGAGATATTCTACAAACAATTATTGCACTTTATTGATCGATTCTTGACAAATCCTAGAGAATAATTGAAAATATTTAGGTTAAGGTTTGACACGTCTTTAACAAAATTTCATCATCCAGCACAAATCTCGAAGCATGACATGAATCTCAAGGTAAGTTCTTGAGTAAGAAACATTCAAACTACAATAAAAAGTCATCCAAAATTTTAATTTTAGCAAACTTACAGTTAAACTGACTGACTCAATGGGATGGGCCCAATGATACCAAACCAATCCAATCATAGTGAAATCAAGTCTATATTAAACAATTTTTAAAAGCATCACAGTCATAATTGGAACATCAAAAGTAATTAGAATATGTATGTTTTTATTCAAATCAAGCATTTTGTCAAAATAAATCCAACAAGCCCAAGATCACTCAAATTTAACATCATTAAGTCACTCTAATATTCATCAAACATCGTTTGATTAAAGGGATCTCTATGGATCATCAATAAAGAGTGGTTTGGATTTTTTTCGTATTTGTAACCTGGACTGCGCAAATAAAGCCCTACCCTCCTCATGAGAAAAGGACGTAGACCCAAAGTAAGGAGAGTGCTAGAGCCTGCAAAAGGAAGAGTTGCAACCTTGCATCCTACACTGTAGATTTGACGTACTCTGCTCATTGTCTCTGTCGCTGCTTCTTATCACCGATGCATCCTACCAACTTTGGCTGCCACTTCTGATCACTGCCACCTCCGACTGTCGTTGCATCTGATTAACTCTGCCCTCCACACCATTCTATTGCCGCTACTTCCGATCGTCGGCAGTGTATTTGACCAACTCCGACCATCACCACGTTTTGGCTAACTCTTGTCGTTGATGCTGCCTACTGCCTCTACCACCACCTCGTGTTGCACTGCTTCCGGCCACAGCCACACCAGGCAACCATAGCTCTCGGTCGTCGTTGTTGCCTTTGGATGACTGCAACCACTGCCGCCTTCGGCCAATTTTAGTCGTCGCCGCCATCTGCGGGCCCCACCGCCACCACTCCGACTGTTGTTGCCTCCTACCAGCTCTTGTAGTTGTTACTGCTTTCGGCCTCCGTCACCGCCTTGACCTACCGCTGTTTTCGGCCGCTTCACTTCCGACAACTGACCCCTCCGACCAACTATGGCAGTTGTTGCCCTTCGACCAACTCTAGTCTTTGTCGCCGCCTGCGACTTTTGCTACAGCCGCTTCCGATCATCACAGTCTCCAGTCGCCGCCACCTTGGACCGTTGCGACTTCAAATTGTCACCATCTCTGACAACTACAACATCCGACCAACTCTGACGACTATCACATCCAGTTGCTGCTGCCTCGGCCCGCCACCACCTCTAGCCAATATGTAATCAACAACTCATCACATGGGCAAGGCCCTGTGATTTCTTCACTTTCCAGGTTTTTTTACGTAGAAATTTTTGGTATCACTACTAGTTGCTTATTTTTATCTGAGAGTATGTTGGATTCTCTTAAAATGCTAAGACAATAAATTATCATTCTACTTCTGTTACTGCGAGTAACATTCAGGCTAGGATTGATGAGCAGGAGCCGGCAAACTCTTATAAACGACTACTTTGCCTCTATATTCCAATGCATTCTCCTACAAAAAAATTCCCTTTCATTCGATCAATAGGCGCTCGACTCAGCCTTGACCGCACTCTCTCTTAAACTATGACAGATCTTTTCCTTCAGCCATTGACAGGCAGCCAAGACGCAGCTTTTCATGTTGCCCGCATATTAATATTAGAACCTGATTGATTGACTTGAGCGCTGGCTTTCATTTCCTTACCAAACTCAGCATCATGATGCATGATGCTCATTATTGAGTCAATGCAAAATCAGTCCTCACTTGCGTTCCTGTCTCCTTGACATGAACACATGCTGCATTATTGGCTGAAGCCTTCATGACTGCTGTATTAATGTAAGAATACTCTTAGTTGTAATATATTATATCAATACACGATGGCTTAGCATTTAAATAAGGGAGCATCATGTTGATATTGTTTAATGAATGTTTATCTCTTTGGGTTTATTTAATTAGTATTTGGTGGCATTCTGTTGCGAACAATAAATACAAGTAATGATGGCTCACGATTCGATCAAAAGATATTCAACTCAGTTTCATGAAGACTCAACGTTCCTTCCATGTGGGGGATAAAATCTGACAGAAATTCCTACACTTTTTCAGTTCCTAATGATGAAGGAAAATGAATGAGATTTACATGTGTAAACCTTGTGATTTTTATGTAGGATAAATTTGTAAAATAGTTGTCTTTTATTGATTTGAATTAGGTAAATTGGTAAAAAGGAAAAATTTTAAAAATGTGTATAGTCGCGTGAACTATTGATGACTTGGCCTCCATGTATTTGAGGCTAGTCGCTAAGTCATGAGCCGACTTGCACGTATATATAGTTTTAAGATAAATAAATAAAGTACTTATCGCTCAATTTTCGTCTGATTTTGACGGTTTTGATATGGTTGAAAAGATAACAACATTTTCTACAAATTTTGTTTTGACTACTTTTGAAGAATCTCGATAAACAAATCATAGCTATAATGGATGCTCCAAAGAAATGAACTTGTTACAATTAAGTAAATGCACAATTGACTACTTTTGAAGAATCTCAATAAACAAATCATAGCTATAACGGATGCTCCGAACTCATAATAATTTTTTAAAGAAATGAACTTGTTACAATTAAGTAAATGCACATGTTACACAGATTCATTAGCTAGTGAGCCGCCCAATGTCTAACCTTTAAAGAGCTAGCTACTTCTCAAGTCCATTAGCTAAAAATTTGTATGAGTTCAAATCCTTGATTAAGATATATTCCTAATGTACTTTTATTTATATAGCCCATTCTTTAGTCATTCATACAAGCCCGACAGTTTGATTCTCACCTATAAATAGGGAGGCTTTAGCTAGAGCTAAATTTACTCGAATCTAAACACACATTCCAGACAATTGTGGCCTCAAATTTATTATATTATAATTCACTTAGTTAACTGCTATTTTTATTTTCTTATGTGTCTCAATGCTTACTCCTCTCATCCCTTAAACATAATTTTTCTTTGGGTTGGCATACTTTACAAATAGACAAAATAAGATCCAACATGTGTGATATGTTGGCATGTAAAGACCCACCCTCAAAAGTAATAGCAAGATTAATAGAAAATGTTCACCATGTTTGCAATCATATGCTCATATACTTGGAGAATATTTCTATAACCTTTTTGTGCCCTAAAGATGAGGACAAAGGAGGATGACACACTTTGTTTAGCACTCTCTTTGAGAAGGGACCACACTAATAATATAGTCATTCAGACCAAATCAATATAATCATATGGAATAATTAACCCAACCATGGCTTTAAATCATGCACATGTTACACATATTCATTAAAGACCATCTATCCATAGTTTTATAGTAACAACAAAAGTGATTCTGTTTGCTTCAATGTTTTAGTGATAAGCATCACCAATCTTTTAGTTTTATAAAATTGTTCTTAGGGGCATTTACATACATACCCTACAATTCCTATGTATTTACATATTTGGCCCCTAAACTTTTTTTTTAATATTCATGCTGCCTGAAATATAACTTTTACATTTAGACAACATTTGATGCAATGGTGACAAAATCAAATTTTTTAAATATTTTAAAGACTAATTTTTTAAGTAAAAGTTTCTTCTGCAGCATATTTGTAACTTCTATCAAATACTAAAAGTTAAAGTTTGATGTTTAGACTTTTGAAATGAAAATACTCATGAATAACATGGTGTGTATGTAAATCTTACTCTCTATTAAACTAAAAAAATTTGAGACATGAGAAAGGATGGCATTGAAGCTCTTTCTTCAAGATATACTCTGTACAGACAAGACAGTACATAATTGTTCGTCATAGGATGTCTTCATCATTTCCTGAAGATCATTTACCTTTCTTCAACCCACGAATTATTTTGTAAGTAGCAGTGTTGTCCTTCACATCTTTTAAGGTGGGTGTAGAGGTGGACGTTGTTGAAGTGTCATACACAGAGTAGCAGTGTTTGGTATCTGTAACAAATAATAGAAATATCTTTTGTTTTTGTTAATTCTTTATAAGTCGTTTTAATAATTAATTATGAGTTGTAATAATATTTGTATAACATAGTTGGTCATATAGGTCATAGTAATAAGTTGCAATAACATTCGTAGGCCATAAATGCTGAAGTTTGGAGTTGCATGCGGTGTGAGCTACTTTGGTAATAATTGATCACATAGGTCGTAGTGGTGGTTATAGTAGTGTCAGTTAATCACCGAGATCATATGTAGTTGAAGTGAACCATATAGGTCATAGTCCGTTGTGGGGAGTTGTAAGAAGAGAACTTCAAGATTTTGAAGACGGTCATTGTATTTTGACAGCGGTGGTTGAAAGTAGTTAATATGGGGAGCTATACTGTACTTGTAGTACATCATTACATTGTCTTTAGGAAGTGTCGTTACACCTCATTCAGAGTGCATCATTACAACATATTTATGGTTCCTCATGACACCATTTTTTAGGGTATGTTGTTACACCATCTTCAAAGTGTATCGTTACACTGTATTCTTGGTATGTCATTACACTGTCTTTAGGTGCGTCATTATACCATCTTTGAGATATATCATTACACCATCTTAGAATAGCATCGTTATACCGTCTTCGTTATGTGTCATGGCACCATCTTCAGACTGTGTCGTATACCGTAGAATTCATCAACTTCAACGAGCAAGGGGCGGTCGATGGTGATTGACGAAGACTAACGAGTGGTGGTCGACTGCTGCGGGTCGGGGGCATAAATGTTCGTTGGATTTTCCATCCAAAATAATATTAGAATTCGACTTATTTTTCTCTCAGTCTTGCTTTATATCCAAGCCCCTTCCTCCGCCCCCTTTTATAAAGGAAA
The DNA here is from genome assembly GCF_001263595.1 of Phalaenopsis equestris. Taxonomy (NCBI): domain Eukaryota; kingdom Viridiplantae; phylum Streptophyta; class Magnoliopsida; order Asparagales; family Orchidaceae; genus Phalaenopsis; species Phalaenopsis equestris. Next base: position 1,368,232 of record NW_018164496.1, read on the forward strand.
AATGGCTCTATTTATAGAGTCTAAGAGTGACTTCTTTTGTAAATTAAGAGAAAATCTAGATCAATCCATTGAACGACCCGTTTAGATTTCCACGATTAGAGGGCATATTGTGGACATTTTAATGTCTTAATGATATCAAAATTGAGTGATTTTGGTCTTGTTGGATGTGTCTCATTGAGACATCTAATTTGACTATAATCTTATCCGATTTTGAATCTGCTTGACCTCCAATTAGCCGCTCAAAACTTCCAACAGTGAGTTAAGGCCTTGATCTATGGTTAATTTGACTCGGATTGGACCAGTTTCGATGTTATCCTGTTCGGCTCATCGAACCAGTCAGTTTGACAGTAACTATACTAAAATTAGAGTTTTGGATATGTAATGAGTTTGATTGTTCCTTGCTTAAAAATAATGCTCCGATATTTGTGCTAATTTTTTTAAGATTCATGCTAAATAACAAAATTTGTTGGCGACGTAACAAATCGTGCTATACTAAAATATTTTTTAAAATAATAATTAGCTATAATAAAAAAGAATATGGCAGTCATTATCATCACAAATCTCATCATTAAGAACTATCTATAATGGCCCTTTCAATAAGCTTGTTTCAAATGCATTGAAATTAGACATAAGTGTCATAAATATACACTACAATTACGTTGTTGTTTCCTTAAGATTAAGAAGATCTTTGTGACGAATAAACAATCATAATTTTGGATTAGATTTGCAACTAGACTTCACACAAAACTATAATGCTACCTAATTGCCTATGATTGGCACCAGCCGCGATTTGATCTCAAGAACTTACCTAACAAAAATGATTGTACATAAAAAATGCGCCAGAATGAATCATGAGAAGATCCAACCGTTCAAATGACAGAAAAGCATCACTAAGAGGGGGCCACCAGTAGAAAACTAGGAGGCCCATTTATCTAGCCGGAAGCAGCATATTGAACTAAAGTCAACGCCAAAGCTGACCAGAGGCAATCATATGAACTGGAACCAACTTGACTAAAAACATACAAATGGTCCAAGCCTAAATCCATCTGACCAAGACAAGACAAATAGACATGTAAGCCAACCACTATAAGAAGGCCTATCGAAACTGGCAATCAATTTTTTGATAGACCGGATCTTAGGAAAGACTCATGAACACCTCATACTAAAATTACTTTGCTTTTCTGCAAGTGCTTACTAAATCTTGCCCCTAAGAATAGTCTATTAGGATGCGAGGCCAGACATTTTGTGTGCTAATTCCATTAAATTTTCTATACTTGCCTTAGTTGTGATGTATTTTTTATGTTAACCATTGTTTTGTAGGGTTTATATTGCGCATAGGTTTTACATTCTCTACAGTTGAGTCTCTAAATAGAATTTGGGAAAGTGTATGATTTTGTTATGGCTTATGGGTGTTCAGAAGCTAGACCTACACTTATACTTGAAGACATACTTGATGATGAACTTGAACCTACAATTGAACCTAAAGATGAAGCTAAAACTAAACTTGAAGGTGAACTTAAGTCTAAGAATGAGCCAGAATGTTTTCGAAAAAATGAGCAAGGAAGAACTTGATTGAACATTAAAATACAAGTTATTTTAAGTGAAGCATCATGATGCCTAAAGAACCTAGGATGAGAAGCAAATGGCCCCACAAACCTAATGTCTCTATCTCTCTTAGAACTAGGCTAGATTGTATGAAGGGTGGGTGCTCAACTACCCCATTTGTTTCTTTTTTCATGATGTATAGCAGAAGCCGACCGTACCAGCCTTTGTCTATGATTTTAATACTATTATAATTTTATTTTCTTGCATTTCTAATTGTGTTTATTTTCTATGACTACAAGATTAAAAATTGTATATTCTTTTTAAGTTTTTTGGTGGTTTAAGCTTAGTTAGATCTATGTGTAAGGCTCTTAGGAAATTATGCTAACTTAAATCTTAAATGAAAATTAATTTAAAATTTAGGGTCTGTTTGGGGCAGCTTCAGCTTATTCAGCTTCTGTTGATAAACAGCTTATCCTGATAATCTATAGATGAGCAGCTGATCCAGATAAGCTGGCTGACTCTTTGGTTTGTGCGTTTGGAAACAACTGATTCTGGATAAATGACCATTTTGCCCCTGTTCTGGATAAGCTGTTTGGTTTGTGTGTTTTGTAAACAACTTATTTGCATATTTTTTTAGTTGAATGAATAATCTGTCACGCAGAATTTGTTATTTTCTCAAATGTAAAAACATGAAAATGCAAAAGAGTTGAATTACATTTATATAATTCAAAAAGTTTCAATTACATTAAATAAGCACATTGATATATACGAAAGTGAAATACACATTCACAAACTAATATGGAGTATAATGAGACCTAAAAAAATGTTAAAATTACAAAGAAAAAAATAACAATATTGACTTTAAAATGTAAAAGCATATCACAAAGAATGTTGCCCGGTTTTGATACCTCAGAACCCCAAGCAAACCTGCCTAACTGGGATATCGTAGAAACAGACGAACTCGAACCACATGCGGTAAAACACATATTACCCAAAATTTTCATTCTTTTTTTAATTGATCCCATTTATTTTTTTTGTTTCGTCCGATCGTAATCCCTTCCAGTCATTTCCATGAATTTAGTCATAAGATTCATCCAACCTTCTTTATTAAAATAAGTGGTCGGTCTATTACCCACCTCGACCTCCCTCAGGCAGAGATCACAAAATATTAGGGTGGTTTTTTTATCCCACATGGCAGATGATCCAAATTCTTTACTTTTACTCATATCGACTGTGACAGAAACGAGTTAGCATGAAATTAATAGCATTTAGAAGATACACAAACAATCCTTAATACATCATTATTAGAGTACAATGAAGCTAGGGCAAGACAATAATTGGGTATTCAAAAACATCTTCTCTACCTTATACAACAAAGGCGTAAATTTAAGCTTCTTCAACATTTACAATGGGATTGGTTGGAGTACATGAAGCTAAACAGAAAAAATAATACAGTAGATAAATATATGGCTCAAGAATATGTCAATAGATTGATGTCGTGAGTATCTCCAGTAAGCTTCACAATCTCCAGAAAAGGTTTATAAAAAAGAAACACAAACTCCTCAAAGTACCATAACTCAAGATACAATTTCCCAAAATAATATGTAAAACCTGAACATTTTTTGGTGCAGTGTTTTTAAAGAAATTATTGCAATGAAGAATGTGGTCCTTAAAACCATTTCCATTCCATCGAACTCTTCATGAATTACGAAAATTGGACAATGAAGAAACTTTCCAAATCTATGAAAACATCAGAGAACATAATAGCAAGTGACTGTAATTTCCCAATTTCCTGGTATGCACGAACACATCAGTGCCAGATCCGCAAAGAAAAATTTTAATTAGATAATGAAACACCAACGTTTAATATGAACAGACCCGCAGAGAACCGTCCCAATTTCCAAGTGACTGTTATTTTTTTCTCATGAAACCCTCCTAATATGAACAGAACCGCAAAGAACAATTTTTCTTTTAAGTTTTGTTCTAAAGTTAATATGGGGTAAAATTTCTTTTAGCATATATGAACAGATCCGATTTGAAAAATTTTGTTCGTATATGTTTTCATGAAACCCCCCTAAAAAATTTTTCCAGTAGCACCACACTAACCAAAAAACCATGAACAACACAGGAATCGTTCGCAATGCTTCAAATTTTTCGTGAAAACATCAGATCTACATCTTTACCTGCTTTGATCATTCTAATCAAAGTGGATCTAGCTTTGTAGACATCTCATATCAATACTTCAAAATAAACCGTAAAATTCAGCACACAAGAAGGCTTTCGGTAGAGGAGGGAGGAGAGGAGGGAGGAGCGGAGGGAGGAGATGAGAGAATGCCTTACCTGCGGAATAGTTGTAGCGACGGAGGCAGGATCAACGCGACAGTGGAAAGGCAGGGCAAAGGTTTTAGGCTTTTCGAGAGGGCAGTGGAGTAAACATTGCCAGGCCAAACACGGATCGGCGGGTATAGCGGTTCACGTGTAGTACAAATTATAAAATGTAGTTTGACAAAATGCCCATAAAACGTGCGAAACAAACATTAATGCGGCGTTTCCAAAACGTCACCACACTTATAAGCTGCCCCAAACAGGCCCTTAAAATTGTTTAGTTAAACACATAGCAATTAATTAATTAAATTAAATTAAAATTTATAGGAATAAATAAATTATTTATCCTTGCATATTTCATTCTTGCTTTCATATTGGAACTTCTCCCATTCATATAAATGAGAATCTAACAAGTGAGAATAGCCACATTTCTTGTGAAAGTCTGCCTAAATTTTGATTGGATTTTGACTTTAAAATTAATTCATACATTCATGCATTGTTCCATACCTATTGGCTTTCAAAAATGAATGGAGTCAAATAAAAATTAATAGATTATAAAAAACATCATTAGCTATCAATATTACACTTCATACACATGTAGCCAACTAGATTATAGTAATTGCTCTATCTTAACAATCAACAACCTATCCCATCTTGCATTGTATAAGATTGGATCATATCTTTTTGAGATGCTTAACTAGGTTACCTTATAGTCTTTTCTAAGCATGATTGTAAGTCTATTCATATTGGACTTATTTAAATATTCTATATGATTGAATTATAGTCTTTTTGCATTTATTTAAACGAGGTTCAAAATTTTACTTTATTAGTATATATATCATCTTAATTTTAAGAACTAAAAGTGATCATTTTGCTACATCACAAGTCCTCATCTCCAAAATGCATTCATGATCTTATGCCATTGAAATATATATATGTCCTAACATACTAATAACTTGATAAATTCAAAATAAAAATAATCTAAATTTTAAAATTAGAAAGTCCAACCTTAGGATAGTTGAAATTGCTTGAATTGTTTGATAAACATAATCAAATTCTTTAATGTAAGAAGATTAATAAAACAAATAATAAATTTTAATTGATGTGAGTGTAAATATTTAACAAATAATTTGTTAACACAATATAAAATTTACCATTATTAGTTTTTTTAATAAAATAATTCTATTATAAATATTATACACTAAAGTGCAGGGGGCAACCCTATTAACCATAAATCATATATATTGAATAAAAAAATAAACTAAAAGGTATTTTCAAGAATTACTGGATTAATGTTTGGGACTGCACATGATTGAAGAATAATAAATAAACATATATAATATGGGAGAATATCATGTTCGGTAAATCAGACCTGAGCGCATGGCGTCATGCAATCCATGCGTTCGTTCTACTGGATTAATGTTTGGGACTGCACATGGTTGAAGAATAATAAATAAACATATACAATATGGGAGAATATCATGTTCGGTAAATCAGACGTGAGCGCATGGCGTCATGCAATCCATGCGTTCGTTCACATGTCTAGATGATAGACATAATAATTTCTCCTATAACACAAATAAATATATGTTGCATTCTCAAATCAGTTGGTTAGACATCTAGTTGTCAGTTGTAAGTCCCCTCTGATCTGGAGTTTGAATCCCTCCGAGTGCAGGATGTGATACTCAAATTATTAGGCGCTTTCGGAATGATCGAAACTCATATCATAACCTCAGGCTATTCAGCTATTCTTGTGTGTGTCTCTCTCTCTCTCTATCTCTCTCTCTCTCTCTCTTGGCTATTCTTGTGTGTCTCTCTCTCTCTCTCTCTCTCTCTCTCTCTCTCTCTCTCTATATATATATATATATATATATATGCAGATATGTTTTGAGGCAATAAACATATGGCTGGAAACAGCTGAAAGCATGGATCTGGGAGATGTTGATAGGGAAGTGTGGATTCTAAGAGATAAAGGAGATTAAACAATGTAGGTTGTGTTTTTCATGAGTACGGTCCTTATAGGTCTCAGTCCTTGATGAGCTGGAATCCGTTGGAGACTGTAGAATACAAGCATGTCCAGTTCTGTCTTATCTTCTTTTCTCAGGGAAGGAGAGAGAGAGAGAGCAGGGATATGCCATTTATAAAAATAAACAGCTGTGCTTCCTTTGGTCGGATGGCTGTCTCATGCTCAACGACCAACTGGATGCATTTGTTGGGTGTATTTACCCCAGCTTCTTTCTTTGATATTTTTCTTATGGATTTCTACTATGTAAAGGTTAATCTTAGAAGAAAATATTATGTCTGATTAATTGAAAGTGTGGATGACAGTGCGAGTCACATCATTTTGTATGCTCAACAGTATGGTGTGATTCACACTCTCATCCTCTTGTCCATCGTCCGAACAAGAGGATGAGTTATACCACGTTATGAATTCAACAGTATAGTGTGATTCACGCCTTCATCCGCACATCCATGTCTGAACATAATATATAGTTTCTCCAACATAAGAGAAGAGAGTGGAGAAATGTTACGATAGGTGCACCACCTCTTCTGAATGTATGTGAAGAAAGAGAGATCATTAAGTGAGGTTAAAAATGTATAGATGATCAATAGTTATTACACTTTAACTTGGAACACATTTGCAGCGTGATTTATTTATTTTAAGCAGAATTATATATTATTGATGATTGCGAATATGACAAAATTTAGTACAACAAGGCTGAGCATGAGCTTATAAATTAATGGAGAAAAGAAGGATTATATTTCCAAAAAAACTAATAAACATAACACAATAAGACTTTTATATGAGATCATGATTAGCGCCATCTACCCTGCAACTCAATGCTGACTCAACAATATCGTGGACTGAGACCCTAATGGTGGTAGAGCTTTCTGAAGCTAATCAACTCCTCCATGGTTGCCCTAATAGTGTCTAATTTAAGATCAAAAGAGAAGAAGAGGAGCTCAGTTGCATTTGATGATCAAAAGTTTTTACCAGCACTGAGGCTTAAGAAAGATGTGAAAAATCTATTATCCATACACTATAGGAAACTAGCAAATTTGCATTGGCCAAATCAGACGCTAATCAAACGTAAATCCGACGATATTTGAGGATTATCATCGGAATTATGTATGATTTACGTCCGACATTTTTTTAGGGTAATTTGGGGGTTAGTAATGTTGATTCTGTCAACGTTGCGTCAAATGTCTCGACGCAAAATAATTACCATTGCATTTTACATCGTTCTAGCGTCAGACTTCAGGTGAGTTAAATTTTGCATAATACCGTTGAATTGCTGTTGATTTTTCGGCCGGTAATATCGATGAGGTATGCGTCGGATTTTTGGACGCAAAACGGATGCAAAACTCAGATATAGAAAAAAAATTCAAAATATCAATTACATTTCCACAACATGCACGCAACATTTAATCCATATCACAGCAATATTATATATCAGCCATATCACAGATCAAAGCTTTTAAAAGTATCAATACTGAAAAAGGCGATATTGCCACAAAACTAAATTATAAGAAGTTTACATCCACAGCTTCAACATAAGTCTAAACATTTCACAGAGTTTTATTTACAATGCAATAGATAATGCTAAGGAATTAATAACACATAACCTAGGAGGAGAAGAAGTCACTTATAAAGAGATTTGTGATATGCAGCTGGATGTTCTCTCTAATCTTAATTTCAACATGCTGCGAACAAATCCACAAGTCCTATGATCATTATACAAATAGATGAATTGTTGGCCCAAATGAAAAAACAACTGCTTAATGAGTATTTAATTATTATTTTTTTAATTTCTAATTATGTAATTTTCCTTCAAATATAGTTGAATGGTAGATCCAATTTAATGATAGTACCCTAAAGCAATAACGTTTTGCTATTAAAGTAATAGGACTTACATGCTCATCATTTAGATAAGAGTGTAATCGGAGCACATAAAATCAAGTTCATACAAAAATAAGAAACTTTCTAACTACTTTAAAGATGAATTCTTTGATTTATGTTTAAGAAAGTGAAAAATAGAAATAAATAAGCGGTTTGAAGGATAATGAGAACCCTCTTTTATGTAATGACATGCCATCAAGTGATGAATGATTTGTAAATAAGGATAATGGGATCACACCCATTTAGTTACACTAAGAATATATGAATGTTGATTTCCTTGATGTTAATGGGAACAAACATAGCACACCCAGCACTAAACAACAAGAGATAAAAAAAGAAATAGCATTTTTAAAAATTTAAGTATTAGACTTTTGTTAATTTTCGACCTTTTAATTAATCTTTTACAACAAAATGGGGGAAAAGAAAGATGACTAAAATTGAAGAAAAAGCAGAATGGGAACACTTAGACTCAACTAACAAAGTAAGGTAGAAAGATAGATGTTATGATGATGATTCCAACAAAGACCCCCTCAGGTGATTAGTGCTTAGAACTTCTAATTATTTTTTTAGTTTATTTGCAACTATGGTTGATACTATGTTATTCAATGGGAGTGAAAAATCTTTCATGTTAAACTTATCTTTACTTATATATATTGTGCAAATTATCATTTTTATCATGTTATGATGTTAAATATGTTTTCTTGTCATATATTTATAAATTATGGTATTAAATATTTTTTTCACTTATTTATTTTGACCATGCAATTTGAGGCATACGCCTCAGACCGCCTCGAGTTTTACATCTTGTTTCATGAATAGAAAGCATCTCAATGCCTAAGTGCGTAAATTTAAACATTGGTGGAATGTATATAAATCTCCTATAATATTTGAATCAATGTCAAGAACATCAAAGAAAACATATAACAATGAAATTGCAGCAACTTTCATTATCACCAAATGTAAAGCATAAATGAGGTAATCTTATCATTGCATTTTAATATAGTGCCAGATTATGGGCATTTACAATCAAATTAAATAAGAAAATAAATTTCTGCTGAATTTACAGAACAGCTATTTGAATAGCGCTTTGATCAATCAGAATATACTATATTTATTTTACAGTAATCAAAAGACAGATTCCTCAAATGAGCTGCATCTCAAGGTTTATCTCAGCCAATTATCATTTATCATAATAGATAAAATAGGATGTTAATTGATTACTCTATATCCAAAGATATATGGCAAATTATTTAGTGATTTACTCAGAACTTGTAGACCATTTCTTCTGTGTAACCCAGATCCTTCAGTAACCCAGAAAGCTGCAAAAATAAATAAATAAAAAAACATAAAGTGGTTAAAAACCATAATAAAAAGAGCGAGCATTTACGTACATTCCACACAATTTTTATGTATTTACACATCTAACACCTAAACATTTGTGTTTATATGCATACCAGTGAAATCTTTAACATCATATCAAAAACACTACCAACAGTCTTTTTAAAAGTAAAATATACAAGAGAATTGTGTGGTATGTACATAAATTTTCCAAAAGAAAATTTGAATTCTATGAACATACTAAGATAGCAGTTTGATGAGATTATAGCTCATTGTTGACAAATCTTCTCTACTAGCTACATGATGGGCTTATGTTTTGGTTCTTATGAACTTGAATGGATCAAGTAAGAAAAATAAAGATAAAAATACCTCACTTTGAACTATAGCTCATTAAATAATTTTGCCATTGAAAAAAAAAATAAGGGATATTTATAAATATAACACACAATTCTTATGCGCCGATATATATAACACCTAAACTTTCATCTTAACATTTATAATGCTACGGTGTCATAAAACTATACGTTCAAATGTGTATTCTACTTTTAAAAAGTCGGTAATTGTTACATTTTATGTGGTATATATGTTAAAAATATAAATACTGTTATATGCAAGTAAATGTCCCCAAAAATAAATCTTGATAGCACATGTTGCAATATAAAAGTTATTTTTTAAAGTTATGGTTACCCTTAGTGCTTCTTTTACAACAAAAAATACAGGGTAAAAAAACTCTGATATTAAAGTTTGAGCTCTTAGATGTCAAATGCTTCAAATGCTTATGAAGGGAAAGGCAGACAAAAACAAGAAAGAACATTGTGCACAAAAATCTGTGTAAAATAGACTTAGCGTCTCATGCAGAACTCAGAGATTATAAGACAAAAAGGCTTACTTCGCCTTGTGTTCTATCTTTTGCCTTGTCGCCTGATATGTGGTTCATCAAGCCAGGTGGTCCACAGACCTGATTAAATATAGAACAAAGCACTAATTAATATTAAAAAGCAACATGATAAGTAAAGAATTTATCATACTACCAGCATGCCTCAGTAAGACAGTGATAGCTCAGTTCTATCCAAAAAGAAGGGGAAAATATTTGAGGCCTCAAGAAAAATTCAGCACAACAAACATAGAAATCAAAGTTTTACAAGCTCTTTCCACAGTACTGTTAAATAGAGAAAGCATGATTTGGGAGCAGCTTGAAATGTAGTATTGATCAAGAAAAAACATGATTTTTTAACTTCTTTATGTAATCTTAAACATGGATAGTTCATTTATAAACAATAAGTGAAACCCACCAATATGAGTGTATCCTCAGAAGGACCTGGCAATCCCTTCAGAATCATATCATTTGATATAAAGCCCGCACCACCTCTCCATGACTTGGTTGGCTTATCAACAGTGTAGAAAACCTGAAGTTCCGACCGAATAAAAGTAAAAAAGATACATTAGCCGGATCAGCTAATTATTCACAAAACATTTAAAATGAAACTGGTAGTAACATAATAAAAATAAACCACCTTGAAATTTGGATAACTAGCTGCCAACCTATCAAGCTCTGCCTTCAGCAAAACATCATCTGGTGACACATTTGCATAAAGCAACGATACCTAAACAATGAATTTAGAAAAATCATTAGAACATGATCTAACGCTAGATATACCACTAAAATCCTGCAAATAGAAGGGATGGAACAGATATAATCTGGCTACAAATTAAAGAATATATTTTGCATAAACTTAGGTCAACATCAACTGAAAAAATTATGAATGGAAAGGGTTTCATAAAGCTAACTCAATCGTTGGAATATGTCGATGATGATTAATATTTATAAGAAATCAATTTCACATTAGATTTAAGAGTTTCTATCATGTATCTACACAGTAGTTGCTGAAAGAAGTAAAATATGGGCTCGAAAAATTTATGTCCAGCTCTTTCTAGAGAGTTTGCGAGTCCGGATCAAATTTTTATAAAGGAAACCTATATTTTAGATAAGATATCATCAAGAGATTTTGCCCTTAATTTATAAGGAGTTTATGAACTGATTCCAGGTTTCTCGCAAACAGAAGGCCCAATGATAAATTACCCCTCCTAATGACAAGACAAAACATTTGATCAAAGCTAACCGTTTGACACAAAGTAATTAGCTTATAATAGCAATAGTTTTTATTTTAAATTGAGAAAATTCACCACCTAACGACCTTTAGCTTGAAGCTAATAGCAAGGGAATGATACAAGCCCATAAAAGATCTCATAGTTCTATCTTCCAAGATCATGAATCCTAATCTACTGAGTCAAAGTTGTTAAACGACCCAACTAGAACGAAAAATTAATGTAAACAGCTATGGGTTGCATTATTTAAAGACACCTTGTAGACTTGACATAGATATTTGTCTAGGAAAAAAAAAGCCAAGTTGATCTTAGCTAACATAGTTTTCTGACCATTAGAGAACTTATGAGCTCTACCGTGACTGTTATTCAAATCTATCATTTCACAACAGGCCACCAATTAGAAAGCACTTCCTTACTGAAGAGAGATCCTTGAAAGTGATCATACAAATACACTAATATAATATGAGCTCTTTATGAGTTTATGTTAAGCTTAAATTTATCACCTTCGATAAACTAATGCAAAAGAAAGATGGATTATTGATCTAAGTTTAGGAGTACAAATTTTACTTGACTATTAAATTTTATAATATTCTCAATACATTTTTATTTTCAAATAAATTTTGGTCTATAGTGATTTGCATGAGACTTGGGGAAAAATTTTGAAAATAAAGTCCCTTCAGGTTGAGGTTAGCTTTCAACATGAGTATCCTTAGGATATTCAATTGAGTTTAATTGCTTTAAACTTTATAAAGTAACAAGTAGGGACTGATGCTAAAAATTATATTTTAATGATTTTTATAATAGATTAAATATTAAAGAGAGTAAAAAACAGATGTATAAACTATAAGAAAAGTAAAAAAATTAGTACAAATCAGGTGTAATAAGGATGAAAATCAAAATATATATTTATAGATGAGGATATTCAACATTGATTGGTGAGATATTTTGTAACCATTTTATAATGTACTTAATGTTTCAATTGCAGGTTCTACTCCTCCAAGCCACCCATGATGCGTGTCACGGAGATCATCCAAAACAAGAATGATCAGTCATAACTCTCATGGAAGCAGATCCCTATTGCGACTCGGGTTATGTATTTTAAGAAGTTTGAGTTATAAAATTCTAATTTGAAATAGAAAGCTAATTTCTACCTTTTTATGCTAATCAAGCTTATATGATTTCTAATTTGTTGAGATCGTTTTATTGGTTGTTGAAACATCACCAGCAGATCCTACTGATTTTTGTGGTTCGTGTCCAACATAGGCTCGGGGATATATTCACTACAGCGTGGAAGAAGGGATAGAGGCCCTCATGGATTGGTGAGGAAGCCTAGGCTGAGTTAAACCGAGCATGAGTCTCTCCGGAATACTAGAGGAATAGACTGACAGATTAGCAGAACGGGACGAAGAAAGGAGTCAAAAGGATCGCACTTCACATTGGAGGTTCGATCCCCCACACAGAGCACTACCAGAGACCGGTAAGGTTATCTCAAAATTCAGAAGCTTACAAATTTATATAATTATGTGACTTGTATTTGTTTGATCATGAATACAGTCCAAAAAGCTTAATCGAGAACCATCCACTATAAAGTTGCATGTCCTCACATATCGACGTCTGAGCACATAGAGTGGGTATCCGACCACTCGCGGCATGTCAATATAAGTTAAAAAAAATTAATTTTCTATTTTTTGGGGGCTTTTAGTATGCGAATTACTGTTTAAAATGCAAATTAATGTTTGAATTTTATTATGCATAAGTACGAGCAGGGCCAGAGTAAGAGTAGCTCCTACAGAGATAAAGGAAGATGGCTAATCAGACCACACCGTCTGCCAGCAGCAGTGGTAGTCAGTCCACCATTACTCCGTCCGATTTTGAATTGTGGATGCAGACGACAGGGAAAAAGAAGGGAAGAGTGTTCGACTTCAGAACAAAGGAGATAGAATTTGAGGCCAAGCGTTCCCGAGCAGCTATAGGCGGCCCTAGCTCATTAAAGGTTCAGCATAAGGAGATTGTCAGGCAGGTCACGATGATGGATGAAGAGCTCCGACAGGTGCGTGAAAGCCAGTAGATGATTGCAGATAGTCTAGCACGCCTGACAGAGAGTTTTAATCGCCAGAGAAAGCGGCATATGAGTGTTGTCGAGGAGGATGAGGAGCATAATGATAATAAGAAAGATTAAGATTTTTATTATATGTTTGATGAATTTTCCACGACAGAGGAGTTGATTATATATAATATATTTGTGTTTAATCAAACTTTTAGTTTATATAGTTGTGAAGATTGAACACTTTGATCATTTTATTTTTAATTTAATTTGGTATCATTATTTAGATATGTTGGGGATTTCTTTTATCAGTTTTGATGATATATAAATGTCCTATTATGTCGGTTGTGTTTGCTTTGTGCAGATGTGAAAATCTAATAGTCATGTTGTATTTTTTTTCTTACATATTTGTGTTGGATTAGCGTCGAAATATTATGATGCTAATGATTGCAATAGTCTATTCAATAGATGACACTGCTAATTCGACACGTTAGAGTCAAACCTGGCCGACGCTAAACCCATGTTGATGCTAATTAGCATCGGTTAGGTTCGACGCCAATGTGTTGTTAAGCTAACGTTGCCTGTTTTTTCGATGTAAATTAATAGTGAAGCAATTTTTTGACGCAAATGCGGACGCAAATAAAAATTTGACATAAATATCGACGCAAAATGAGGGTGCGTTTGGGGCAGCTCCTGCTTTTTCAAAAAATAGTTGTAAAGTTGTTTTCTAGAGAAGTAGTTTTTCAGGAGCTCTCAGAAAGCTGCTGATGAATAAGCAGATGTCTGTTCGAAAGATCTGTCATGTTGTTGTTTCTGATGAGAAAAACTGTTTTGCATTTATATATGTAATATATTGAAATAAGTGTAATTTTCAAAATATTCAGAACTAAATAACACAGAGATTGTACTGCTAAAAAAAATAACAGTACGGTCCAAAGTACTATAATACATAAGAAAAAATTAGTTATTTGAAGCAAATGACTACAATAATGAGGACAACAACGGTAATCAACAAGCTTAAAACAATGTTCGTCTTGAAATTCTAATGATCAAATCTTCAGAACATTCTCATCTCAATCCCTGCACCTCCTCGTCTGATCACGATTTGGAGGTACCTCGTCAGTGTCATCAACCTAATAGAAGTAGTCGCAATCTGTAGGAATCTTGTTTTTGAGACAAGATTAAAATCTTCTTCCATAGCTACCTTCCCTCATGAATTGGTAGTGAATACACCTATCGCCACAATAACCGAGTAGAACTTTCGAAGTGTTTGATGATCTTGAGCTCATATTTTCTGTTATTATAATACAATATTTCTCTAATTAAAAAAATTAAAATTATATAACATTCGAGAAATTCTAAAAAAAATTATAAACAGACTTAGAATTAAGAATTGAAGTTATCGGTGCACAAAAAAAAAAGGTACAACACAGGTTGTTATATATATTTAAAAAAAATACATCCAGAGAAAAACATAGAGATGAAATACGAATCATCAACTACAAATAACTAGGTGATGCTACATAAGTAAGGTCATTGCATTCACCAAAGCATCAGTAATCTCCTCTCTCAACCGTAACATCTCCTTGACGTCTTTTCCCTCAGAAGTGTTGTACTTGTCGTCCTACATTCCTCTTCTTACACTGAAGGTCGGGCTTTATGTTAGCTTCCACAGGCATGTAGGTAGGATCATTATCTAAGACCCTGAAATCGATATCATCTCGAGAAAGATGTCTCTATATAAAATTATGGAGAGCGGTTGTTGCAACAACTATTTTTACCTGTTTTTTGAAAGAAAATGTAAGCATATCTCGGAGTATGACCCAATTCTTCTTTCATACATCAAATGTTCGCTCGATTACACTACGTAATGACGAGTGTCTTTTACTGAAGAGCTCATTCTTCCCTCTAATCACTTGGTTGTTGCGCTCAAAATCAGTGAAGTGATCTCATGTCCGAAAATAGCTTCAAAAAACCTATTGAAGTGGATATCCCGAATCCACAAGATAATACTTTCTTGAATAATGATAACATTAGTAGATTAGTTCAAATGAAAATATAACAGTGATAGATTAGTTAAATGCACCAACCTTGCAGAGCATTAGGAATTTGTATTCGGGCCATAGGGTTGTAAATTTAAATATTTTGTTGTCTATGCACTCACTTCCCAACCAACTATCATGAATGTAAAACACATATTGAAATCACATACTGTTAATATATCTCGTGTAATAACTTCACATCTACCGATATAAGCTATCTTTTCCTCGTTCTTCACGCATGCATCAACATGCATTCCATCAATTGCTTTGATTCAGTCCTTACTATAAAAAAATGACAATATATGTTATTTATAAAAATTCTTTAATCTATTGAAGTATGAATATAGAGTGAAATCAATACCTTGAAAAATGGCATGTACCTCGGATCGTTAAGAATTTTCTGAGGTGTTTGAGCAAAAGATGGGTCCAATGGTTTGACGAGGTTTGTAGTCATTATAACCAAAGAGTTAACCCCAACATGGAAATATCTGTTGATTGTCTCTATAGAGTGTTTAAAATGCTAAGAAACAACACGAATGGACTTATTGTGCGACTTGATGAAGAGCGTGATAGTTAGAACTTCTCGAAACATAAATCACGAAGAACCATACAAACCATATTAGGATTGCAATTCATCTAATAAATCACGGAAAATAGCTTTTGAAAGCTGGAACAAGTTGTAATCATGCTTAGATGAGCTTCCATTAATTCACCAGCTCATTTGTCATCCACAAATGATGATGAGACACAATGTGTCTTATAAACATGTTTTTGGTAGTACTCATGAATCAGACAAACTGTGCTGGCAATGACTGTTGCTTGCTTAACTATCTCTATAATCTCATCATCATTTGATGGCTCCATTTGTCTGAAAGAGTAATTTTAAACTTATTTCAAAAGAACACGTTATTTTCAATGCAGGTAAATGCTTAACTTGCGCGCGATCAAAGTAGTTTCATTACAAAAATCCAAAAATAATGAAAAGTCAGAAATAGTACACACAAACCATAGTTTACAATATTAATGTCAAATTCTATAAATAGTGAATCTGTTATAGTAGCAACAAGTAAAAAAAAATGTGCAATGAAATCCTCCATTCATGGAGCAGCACGAAGAAAGCATCTTCGCTTGTTTTGATCCTTCAGAAGTTTTACAGCAAATAAGTAGAGGGGCATATCATCAAAAATTTCTGGAATTGGGTCAAGTAGCTTAAGAACATCTGTCATTATTGGGTATGCATGGAGAGCAGTGCGAGCACTTGAAGTAACATTGGTGCATTTAGTCACCAACTGTGAAATTAGTTGGGATAAATAAGCTACCACAACTTTAGTTTTCTTTTTCCCTTTCTGTGTCGAGGGTGCAGGTTGCTTAGAGTGATTGGACTCCCCCTGGTCTATTTCATCTAGTTGTTCCTCGTAGACCTCATTGGAATGAGCACATCCAGGCTCATAAATTAGGGGTTGGCTCTTCTGTTGTAGCTTAGACGTTGACCCCTATTGCTACAATACCAATTAACATAGTATCTAGTTTCTCCTCCAGCTCCGGGTCAATGTCAGTAAGTCTAAATTTTTTTGCATCCAATAAAGCCTACAATTGATAATCTTGATTTTTAAGAAACAGAATTTTAAAGTAAACAATATTGAATGTAAGATGTTCTACTTACTTACTGAAATCTTCTCTTGCCACAACCACTCAGGTACATCAACAGTTTTTCTAATAGGGTACCATCCTAAACCGGTAGACTCGCTATTTAGCTCCTTCCACAACTTCCAGTCCTTAAGTTGATCTCACTTATTTTTCAGTTAATTTTTATCGTACAGTCTACCAGTTCTTTCTCGAAAGATTTTTGTTATATTTTACCAACATTTCTTATTTAAATGTGTAGTTGATCTATTGCCCTTTTCTACCTCTCTCAAGCATAAATCACAGAAAATTATCTTCAAATCTCTATCCCAAATAACAGATATCTCATCTGATATCTTTGTTTACCCATATGATATCTAAGTAAAAAAAAAAGAAATCTATCAACATAATTTGACATGTCAAACAACAATACATGATCCTAGAACAAAAATATGACAAATAAAAAGTAATGGTAGAGCTCATAATCAATTCATAGATATCAAAAATAACTCCATCCAGGATCATCAATTGTGTTCTCCAGGCATAAAGAGCAGGCAGTATCCATGTCAAATTAGCATGACTGTTTTTTATCATATTCACAATTGATAATCGGTTGAGTATTTTATTCTGTTTTTCCATCATCACTCAACTAACATTTCATAAGGAATGTGAAATGTGCCCACCAATTCACATTCCAAAAGCATCATCGTAAAAGAAAACCAAGCAACCAATGGCTCCATAAAACATCTGAAATAGTAAGATCATATAAATCTCGAGAATTATTTTTGATAAGTTAACAACATTCACTCCACCTTAACATATCTCAACATTGATAAATATATGATCATTTTTTTACAGTTTCTCTGAGAAATTTTATTTATCTTTACTCTTTCCTACTCTGTGTAGAATAACATTTTGGGAGGAGAATGTTGAGCACTGCTTCCTTTTTTTAAAAATTTTACCAAGACTTTTATAAATGGAATTTGCATAAGTTTTGTTGCAAAGTTGTAGTTTTCATGAGATAAGTTAGCAGCATTTATACTTATTCTCATCAACCAGTAAAAGCTATGGAATAAAATATATGGGCATTGCCTATTTATTTCTTTCAGAATTTTTTGTATACTTGTTTTGCATATGCATGCACTAATACAAACCCTTAAATTAGATGTCAGATAGGATACCAATAACCAAATTTTTGTTTCTATCGCGCCAGCTAAATCGGGTCATCGATGCAATAATTAGAGATCAATGAGATCTTTTAACCAAATAAAACTCCATCCATAATCATTGTTTTCCCAAATCAAATAAGCACTTGAACATATTCTCTAGCGACATGTAGCATCTGTGGGAAAACAACTTCGTTAATTTAAAATTGATAAGTGGTGATTGATTGAGCCCTTTGATAGTTATTTTTCATCATCACTCTAAATAACATTTAAATAACAACTCTAAATTGATATCTTATCTGACATATAACCTAAGTGAATGCATATGCATGGTAAATACTCATAAAATTCTAAAAGAAATAAATTAACAAATGCTCAAATATATTTCATTTCATAGCTTCTAGTGGTTGATTAGAATAGGTGAAGATGCCGCTAACTTATCTCAGCAGAACTAAAAAATTTTATTTTTAAAAGTATCCACAGAATTAAAAACAAAAATAGTGCTCAACATTCTCCCCTCAAAATGCAACTCTACACTAAAGAGGAAAGAGCAAACAATTCGACCAACAAAAAAAGTGTTTATAGAGGCATGACAATAAAATAAGTAAAAATAAATTCTAAAATAAAAATATTAACAATGCTCATATATTATTCCTTTCATATCTTCTAATGTTTGATCATGATTATTATAGATGTTGTTAACATATCTATCTTGCAAAATTCAACTTTGCATCAAAGCATATGCAATTTTATTTCTAAAAGCCTTAACATAACTAAAAAAAAAAGTAGTGCTTAACATTTCACTCCCAAAATGTTAATGTACACTAAGGAGGGGGCAAAAGCAAGTAATTCGACCAACAAAATTTCTTATAGAAACCAATGCTTATAGAACCAAGGAAAAAAAATAATCAAAAGAAATTTTGCTTGCACAATTGAACAAAGCTCTTATATATTTCATTTTATTATTTCTACTGATTGATCAGAGTAGGAAAAAATGTAGCTAACTCATCTATCACACAAGCTTCAAATGAATTCTATTAATAAATGACTCAGAAAAACTAAAAAAAACAGTGCTAAACTTTCTCCCCCCAAAATATTACTGTACACTGAGGAGGCAAAAACAATTAATTGGACCAACAAAATTTTTCAGAGAAACTGAAAACCAGTGCTTATGTAGCCAAGGAAAAAAAAAATTAAAAAAATAATTATGCTTGCACAGATGAACAATGAACATATATATTTCATTTTATTGTTTATATTGATTGATAAGAATAAGAAAAGATGCTGCAAACTTATTTATCACGAAAGTTTCAACTGTGCAGCAAAGTATATGCAATTCTATTTATAAAAGTCTCAGAAAAACTAATAAAAAGAAAGTATTGCTCAACATTTTTCCCCCAAAATATTACTCTACACCGAGGAGGTAAGAGTGAGCGATTCGACTAACAAAATTTCTCAAAGAAATTGTAAAGTAGTGCTCCTATAGCCATGAAAAGAAAATAAACAAAAAAAAAATTGAAATAAACAGATAAACGATGCTCATATGTATTTCATTCAATGTTTATTGATTTATCAAAAGATGTAAATATGTTGGTAACTTATCTATCTTGCAAAATTCAAATGTGCGGCAAAGCATATGCAATTTCATTTATAAAAATCTCATAAAAACTAAAAAAGAAAACAATGCTCAACATTCTCTCCCCAAAATGTTACTCTACATTGAAAAAGATGCAGTAAAAAGCAAATCAACCAAATAAAATCAATACATGCATATGTAGTAGAAGTCCACGAAGATTTCTTAAAAAACAGATATACAATGCTCATATATATTTCATTCCATATCTTTACTAGTTGATCAGGATAAGAATAGATGTTAATTTATCTATCATGCAAAGTTCAACTTTGCATCAAAGCATATGCAATACCATTTATAAAGATAAAAAAGAAAATTTTTAAGAAACAGATAAACAATACTCATATATATTTCATTTCATGACTTCTATTGGTTGACCATAATAAGTATAGATGCGGCTAACTTATCTTTTATGCAAACCACAACTTTGCATGAAAGCACATACAACTCCATTTGTAAAATTCTCACATATACTAAAAAAGGAATTTTCAAAGAAACTGATGAACAATGGTCAAAAATATTTTACTTCATATATTCTAATGACTAATCAGAATATGCATAAACGTTAAATTGTCTATCATGCAAACTTTCACTTTGTATCAACGCATATGAATCTCGTTTATAAAAACTAGCTCATATACTAAAAAAAGAAGTAATGCTCAACATTCTACCCCTAAAATTTTACTCAACTGGATATAGGAGGCAAGTGGAAACAAATCGACCAACTAACATTAGTGAAAACATATGTATAACAAGTCCACAAAGAATTCTTAAAGATACAAATGTACAATGCTCATATATTTTTCATTCCATAGCTCCTACTGCTGGATTAGGATTAGTATACATGCTACTAACTTATCTATCTTACAAACTTCAACTTCGCATCAAAACATACGCAATATGAGAAGAAAAAACAAATAGGTGCTCATAAATCTCCTCCCAAAATGTTCACCTACACATATGCATGGAAAAGAGCAAGTTAATAGACCATCAAACGTCAATGGATACATATGCAGAACAAGAACACAAAAATTTTCACATAAAAAACAAAGTGAAACACAAAAGTAGGCAACAAATAAACCACAAAAAAAACCATAAAGGAGAAAACTTCACCGGATGTAGGCAACAAATCGACGGTGCCGACAACAAAGGGAGGGGAGCGAAACCGGATTTCAACCCTAATTACCCAGGTGAAAGGAGAGTGGTGATTATATGCGAGTATAAGGGAGTAGGATTACTGGAAATCTAAAGGGGCAGCGACGTCTTTGGCACCCGCAACGGAGCTCCATCCACAGAACGCCATCTCCCCCTTCCGTTTAAGCGTTCGACCAATTGCAACCCCCCATCCATGAAACACTTGAATAAAAAAATTCTCAAACGCAACTTCTCCGATTCGAAACGTAAAAACCACAAAAACAATATCTCAAATGAGGCCTAAATTAGTGACATTCATTTTAACGTAAAAAATATTCGACACTAATCTAACGCTAACTGGGCTTGCGTCGAAAATATCTGAATCTAATTGGGCATTTTCCTATAGTGTAGCAACTTGGATCTCTTTCAACATTTCAGGTATCGATACCAAGATTCAACCCAATAATATATGATAAATGTGGGATGGATTGCAGATCATCAAAATGTAAGTCACCCCTAAAGTGTACCGACTTCAAACTTTTTGTTAACAATCCTAGAACATAGAGAGAAGACAACTCCAAGCCATATTTCTTAAATTATTATTTTTTTGCATCTTCATATTTTCATTACTTGCAATCTCAAAAGAAACTAAAGCACATTGATCTACATATTCACAAAAACAATGCTCAGCTCACACATAAAGATGAGTTCTCATAATTAAATCAGGGAAGTTGCCCCAAGTAAACCCAGAGAACTCATTCCCAAATAAAATCAGAAGCTCATCAATTTAGAATGAATTCAAATAAACATAAAAATTTTGTTAATAATATTCAGCCAAAAACAAAAGCTAAAAAGTAAGGTTGACTATAGAAGAACACTTTCCTTACTTAAAACTCGATCGATGAAGGAAAAATATAACTGATTTAAGGATTGAAGACTATGAGATCTGAGATCTCAACAAATGTAAAGTTCAAAAATTATGAAAATTACTCTCTCAGGGACAGCTACGGTCCCCATGAAAAGAAAAGTCCCAGCTTAACAAGGTCGCCTAATTCCTTCCTAATCTTGAACGATAATGTAGAAAAATGGCAATCTAGATAACATGAACAAATGAAAACCCTCAAGTCAAACCAAGTTAAGAAAAATAATCGCAAACACAAATATGGAACTAATTATCAATGCTCAAGAAACACACCCACTGAAGCGAGTTAAAAGTCATTAACAAACAAGAAAAAATAGAACGTAGGAACTCCACTCTTAAAATCAAACTTGTAACTAGATAGGCATTAGAAAAATCCTCTCTCATAATTATGACTCAACATGCAAGAAGTTTGACAGCTGACATAGTGATTAAGGCAAAGAGACCTAACCCCAAGTACAGTTGAAAAATAACAACAATCATTCTCTAATATAGTCACAAACAGATAGTCCTGACTTAATAAGGTTGCCCCAACACTTTCTAACCTTGAGTCCATCATAAAAAAGGTGATGAATCTAATGAACCAAAAGAACAAAATTCTTGTGTTTACTCGTATCAATATTAACACAAAAAAATTATGAAATACATACAATTAGGTACAAAAGTTCTCTGGTTGACCAACAACTTGAGAATTCACAATATTTCAGACAACACCACAAGAACTTGACTCAGTACTCAACTTCAATCCCAAGAATCTAAGTTGTCCATCTTTTCATATCCTTCTCAAGTTCGTCCCAAACTTATAGCCCAACTGGCATCCTTGTGACAAAATTCACAATGAGAAGCAAGCGAGCCCACTGTATAACAAGTTCAAATGGTCGCCCTCATAAAATGTGACTCAATAAAGGCAATAACTTTTCTAGGAAGGTATGCAAAAAAAAGATGAACAACACAAAATATAGGTGCAAGCCTAGCTGGCCAAAAGAATCAACTAACTAGATTAATGGAAAAACTATTTCATGGAAGCGAAAACTGTAAAATCAATATAAAAATCTAATCACATAAAAATATTAGCCTAAGAACTTTCTCACTGATTTAAACTTTCTTGCACCAATTAATAGTCAACTCGGCCATCAATGTCATGATAGCGTACTCGTTGTAATCCCCGAAGTACAATAGTCATATTCAGCTCAATAGCAAAAAATAATAAATAAAAAATGCAATGAATTAAAAAATCCTTTTCATTAACATAACTTTGATTTTACAAGATGCAAGTACAAAGAAATAAATAAAAAAGCACAAAACTACTAAGTTATCACATAAAAATTATCTAGATCTCTGAGATATTTTGGGGTTATCTCTTCCTAAACCAACAAATCAAGATAAAACTTGACATCTACTCTACCTCTCTTTCAGAAAAGCCCTAATATAGTGTCCCGTTCAGTGACAAGAACCATCGCTATTGTGATGGATTCACGCATATCAACTAGAGAAGTCATTGAAATGCTTAATCCACCAGCTTGCCTTACATCTCATAGTTGAGGGCCCCAACTCACTCACTCAATTTGGTCATTCTGACCGATTCTATAACTGTGGCTCTCAAAGCAAGTTGGAAAAGGCATCCTCAGTCTCAAAGCCCGCAGCTATTAGAGCTACACATGATTACAAATTGACGGCTATCAAGCTTTGCAAAGGTCTCAACAAGCCAGCATCTTCTGCGTTTTTGCTGCTAAGCAGTAATGTGTTCCCCAAAGCAGCGGTTAGCAAACCATCTACATGATCGACACCCAAGAGTTCACTCACAAAAATGAACTCTAAGAGCAATTAATACTTGGGAATACTTTCCCACCGCAATTGGAGTTGCCTCTTCATGCAAATTGACTACCTTCTTACTCAGCAAAAGAGTTCAAACATCATCTCCTTCCTCATCATAGCCATTACTACCCCATCAGTAACATCAAAGCTCACAAGGTTCTCACCCACTCATACTAGGGACAAAACAAAGAGAAGGAAAAAGGAATAGGTAATTTCTCTCATAAAGGGAATATAAATTTTATAAAGGTCAAGCTTTGCAGAGGCAAACAAGAATGACAAAAATAATCACATCCATAAATCGAATCCCATATTTAACTCGCATTAAACTATGAAGTCTACACTACGTGTACAGTAAACACCAGTTATAAAGCTGACCACATCTCTACTGGTTGGATAAGGCTATTGTTGACCTCATTTTTAGTGAGGTCTTAGTCTCCTACTCTTAGAACCTAGGATCTAGCTTTAGGAGTTCTTATTAACCATCCTAGTGGACTAGCGATGGAGCCCACCTTCCGTAGAATTTCAAGCCACTTCTTGACTCATTTTTGTGAAGAACTCTCATGAGTGGTTCCAAGCACTCAACTTTTAGTTGCAAGTGTAGAGGGCCCGAAATTGAGTTCCTATAGGATCAACAGCCTTAGGTGAACCCTTTGTGACTCGATTACTCGCGAACGCCGCTTTTCACGCACTCACTGCATCACACACGATTTTGGCTTAAATTGACTCGTCCGCCGGCAAACTCGCTCGAACGGCCACGGATGACGAAACGGACCGCGACGACGCGTCCAGAACGTCTACTTT
>NW_018164496.1:1394186-1394727 GCF_001263595.1 Phalaenopsis equestris
CTTAAACAATTTGAAGGAACTATCTTGAAATTTAGAAGGAAGATTTACATACATGCTACTTAATTTTTGTGTGTTTTTATCTCTAACACCCAAACTTCAATGTTTACACACATACCACTCAAATTCTTCCTAACACAACGAATATCACCATTTTTAATTTTTTAAAATACACAAGTTCATGCTTAGGATTTATATGCTAATTTGGACATAATTTGGGCATCATTTGGAACCAATTTCAACACTGTTTTGGGGTGCTTTTGCTTGCTGATTTAGAGAGGCTTACAACAATGTTTTGAGGCTTACACAATAGTCTGATTTTAACACACTGTTTTGGAGCCACTTTATGTGTAAATTTGAACTGATTTTACGCACTGTTTTGGAGCTACTACAGGTGCTGATTTGGGTTGATTTTGATCGCTGTTTTGGAGTCACTTTATGTGTCGATTCAGACCGATTTTGTGCATTGTCTTGCAACAAACTTAAGTACTCTTCTTGAGAGTCTATTTAATTACAGTTGTTGAAAGATTTCACACGTTTTTTT
>NW_018164496.1:1397455-1424884 GCF_001263595.1 Phalaenopsis equestris
TGCAAACTATCAGACTAATGAGATCCATTTGGTCTCATTTTTCAAAAAACTAAAACACACTACTTTCAAAACCCAAACTATATATCTTTTATATTTAAATTAAATCTCAAAAATTATTTTTATATATCATATTTTTCAAATAAATCTAATCAATCGAAAAAGTTGACCGACAGCTATCCAACTCGATATAAAGAAAAAGTGAGCTAGCTCAATAGTATATACTTGCCTAAGAAGAAGTAGGCAAGGTATGGAATTTAACCTGGAATGAAAGTACATCATCTCATTCTCCTTTTTTTTTTTTTTGCAATCTCTCTCCAAAAATACAAGAGAATAGGAGAACTACAAGTGCACCCAAAGAGGCAACCTCACCCAAACAAAGGATTAATAGGCATACTCACCCAGACGATCCCATAAAGGATCTCACCAAGATGAGCTCAGGTCAAACTTGTTAGAAGGGGTTCACCAATGGACTTGCCAATCATTTCCCAAAGCAACCTGCCTATATAAGTTGAAGGCAATTATCTGCTGAGGATTAGGCAAAGTCATGTGTCGACTAGAGGAGAACAATTCCACAAGGCTCAAAGAGAACTTGGTTGAAGCTAACCATAGGCATGTCGAACCGAACCAGCTCAGAGAGCCAACTACCTCTGTAAAAAACGCTCAGCCAATACTTATAAGGGGACCCAACAATTCATTTACATCTTATAGTTAACTAGTAGTCTAAGTCCAAGTCAATATCAAGGCTACGTACCCCCTCTAATACTTTTTTGATTTTTCTGTATATATATAGCTCACGCTGTAGCTTTTCTTGTAACAATTGAAACCCCAGGGCCCTACCTATAAATAAAAATTTTGGGGACAGCCCAAAGAGAGAAATTTTTGGGGAATTTCCAACTTTTTCAGGTCATAGGTTTTAGATTTTACTAATATTTCTTATACTCTTTTGAGCTCTTCTGTGGATTTTTCTTCTTTGTCCTACATCTCTTTCACCATTCTCAGCTTTTTCGGGTTAGTAGATTCTATAATAACCCACAAATAAATTACGATTCAACATGATGATTCATAAATAATTTTGCTGGAAACCTAAAGTATATATCATAATTTGCTTGATAATCATCAAAATTTTGGGGGGAGTCCCAACTTTTTCATGTCATAGGTTTTAGATTTTGCCAATATTTCTTGTACTCTTTTGAGCTCTTCTGCGGATTTTTCTTCTATGTGCTACATCTCTTTCATCATTCTCAGCTTTTTTTGGGTTAGTAAATTCTAGCAAAACCCATCGATAACTTAAGATCCAACATGATGATTCATGAATAATTTTTCTGGAAACATAAAGTATATATCTTAATTTGCTTGATAAGTATCAGATACTGAATTCATAAGCAACTTTATCAAGCCAAAATGATTTGATGAAAATATACAAGCTTATTCTCATTGGAAGTATCATATCAAGCAATGGTATAAACAAAATTCATTTGAATAAATGACTCGGTTTATTTTGATTTATTCTATAATTTCATTAGTTTGGAACATATAGATGACAAATAGTAAGCAAATGTGTTTTCAATTAGTTGATGCCTTGTATTAAGTTGGTCATATGGTTTATCAAGTATTAAGATCAATTAGGTCATGGTTACTCTCAAGTCCGAAATTGTGGAGCAATTGCCTACTGTTTTGGGAGCATCTTTTTCTTATTTGGTGTTCCTTACAGTTTAGCTATGCTTTCCTACAGTTTATGGGGGAGTTGTTCAAACGGTGGTTATTTGGCATTATCTATTGGTGAATGATATTATTTTGATCCAACCTAATGCAAGAAACTTTAAGGTCGTAATTCAGTAGCTTGTAGTTAGGCGTAGTTTTTGCCATTATTAAATTACAAGAAGCAATGGGTTTTGTTTGTTATTAGCTGGAATTTTTACAACTTGTGCTTAAGAAACATCATATTGTGGTTCGTCATTAGTAGAAAATTTAAGTTTGAAGAAAAAGTAAATAAGATACATGGATATAATTGTGATTATCGACTTTTGCCATAAACCAAGCTAACTCATTTTTGAATTAGAAAATGTTTATAAATAAAATGGGCAGGCATTTGTGCTAATCATATCTAGTAACCTGAAGAGTAGAAGTTTATAAACAATGAGTCCAAGACATGTAATTCAGACAACTTTAGTGGAAAATTTAAGTTTGAAGAAAAAGTAAATAAGATACATGGATATAATTGTGATTATCGGCTTTTGCCATAAACCAAGCTAACTCATTTTTGAATTAGAAAATGTTTATAAATAAAATGGGCAGGCATTTGTGCTAATCATATCTAGTAACCTGAAGGATAGAAGTTTATAAACAATGAGTCCAAGACATGTAATTCAGACAACTTTGATAGAATAAAAGTGGAAAATTTAAGTTTGAAGAAAAAGTAAATAAGATACATGGATATAATTGTGATTATCGGCTTTTGCCATAAACCAAGCTAACTCATTTTTGAATTAGAAAATGTTTATAAATAAAATGGGCAGGCATTTGTGCTAATCATATCTAGTAACCTGAAGGATAGAAGTTTATAAACAATGAGTCCAAGACATGTAATTCAGACAACTTTGATAGAATAAAATTTCTTATATTTTTCAATCTTACATGTAGAAGATATTTTAGTGATTACTTCGAGTGTGATATAACCATGACTATCTATTCACAAGAGGAGTTATTTCCATGCATAGATGTTGAGGCTGAAAAATCCTACACCGATTAAATCATTTTTTAACCTGCCTTATTCTACATATTTTGTTATTGGCTTGCTAGTATCACTAATTTTGTTAAAATTTGACAAATTGAAATCCCAATGTGGTGAACAAATTGCAATTTCTCAAAAAGTTTGCATTGCTTGAATTTCTCATTGATTTCTTTGAATTTTTTGGATCATTGCATTTCAATTGGATTTTAATTCAAGAATTTACATATTTGCATTTGAAGAAAGCAAATTTTTCATGCTCAGTAATAAGTGATCTGTAAATGCTAAATTTTCTCATGTGATCAACATACATAATATTACACTAGAAAATCATAACCACAAGCCATCCAACATTTGCTCTTTATTCCAACTATTTCAATTTGGCGTTATAAATCATTCAAAGTATTCACAATACTAATAACTGTTGCGTGCGGAAAAATTTAGAACTTCCTAGGAAATGCCTTCTCATGGAAGAATCAATATTTCATTAGAAAATTTCTAGTTGGATGGAGTCGGGGTGTAGTTCAAGGCATTCCATTCGTTGTTACAAGGATGAAGAACTTGCCTGAGTAGTGTCATTTGGATTTTTAAGAATAGCTTTGATAACCTGCAACATTGGAGTGATACCTGTGCCACCTGCAATCTGACAAACAAGATGAAGAAGAGGTGTAATGTATTAGTATCTTAAATTAATTCAATGGCATTTGAGAATGATATTTCATACTAAGGATATAATATATTCCATCAATGTCACGTTGATAAAGAGCCATCTCTTTTTTAAAATTTCAACCGACAGACATATATGTAACTTGAAGCACAGTAGTCATAAACGTACAAAACATCTAACAATGGCTTATTTAATTACTCACCATTCCAAATTTTTTTTTCATATTTGGACTGTACCTGAGCTTTTCAATAGGTCTGCATTAGTTTTAAGAGAAAAAATATTATTAGAAACAAAAGTAGTAACTCCAGAAAAAGTTTGCAATTATCAAGCGCAAAATGAAGGAAGGGATTGAAATAAGGTACCCTTTCACTTCCAACACATCTCCTGGCTTCAATTGTGCAAAATGCTGACTCATTTTACCTTCTGGATAAACCTGGGTGATAAAAACAGTCAAGTTTATTTCAAAGGATGACTAATATCTTCAATTAGTAGGAAAACAAATTGCATACTTCCAGGAAAGTAAGAAATGTTCTTCACAAAAGTTGGCACCATAAAAAATAAGAGTCAGCGCTGTTAAATTTTCTTACCTTGATTAATAAATCAAAAAAGCCTTTGGAATCAGGATCTGATATAGGTGTATACCTGAAAATAAGCTATTGTTATAATTATTGTAGTCATGAACACATTGTTGAGTGGTATTGTAACATATAGTAATGTCTTGGGAAACACTACTGTTTGTTGAGTAAAATTGATGTCTAATGTGTCGTGGGAAATGAAAATGTTTTATAAAAATAATGGTAACGAGAAATGGCAAGTAACATTTTAAAACTATAATTTGTATTATTGCTAATTAATGTAGAATTATTGATTAATATTTAGTCCCATAAAAGTTAAATCAATATTATAATATTAGTTAGCTGATAATAAAAGAATGATCTTATAAAATCCATCCACTATATGACTATCTTAAAAGGCAATTATCAAGGAATGAGAGTATTTAACAAAAAGTTAAGATGGTATAGATTATCGAAGGTATTAGAAGGCGCAGGTTAGGGAATTTTTGTCTAAACATTTTTAAACTGCTCTTAGCACGATTGCTCAGTTTTTTTTTTTTTTTTTTAATTTTTTAGCTTTAATAAAGCTGAACATTTTCGTACCGCAGTTGAATTTTCCTCCACTAAACAACTTAAACTACTATAGTCAAGAGAGGCATAATCTGGCAATAAAAAGCATGGCCAAGCAGAGCATAGTGAAGACATAATGACAATTTCCTGCTGAATTTTACAACAATAAAGATACAGTATATGGTGTAGCTATAAAGAATTCGAAAGTGTGAAACACTCACTGCGAGTTTATTCTGCTGCTTTGTAAAAAGCAAGGTAATTGTGCTGCATGATGCATTTAATGATTATGAATTTTTGAAGAAAGGTTTGGCACCAACATGCATATGAAATTGTTCAAGAAAGTTGCGTCCCAAGCAGCTGGAATGGTGCATAGGGTTGGAAGCACACATTACAGCCTGACAACCATATCAAGAAAGTTAACCTCAGTAGAGCATTCTTTAAATGAATCCATGGAAGACAACTATTCTAAACTAAACATAATGTGATTAAAGCAAAATAATCCCTTGAGGCGGATTGTCCTTAAAAATGGAACCTGAATTTTCCCTAGAAGAAATTACCAAGGAAGGTGCTGTACACCGAAAACTCAGTATGAGTAAAATGTGTTCTAATAGGGGGAACTTACGGTCGAATTACATATTTTCCTCCTCCCTCTGATTCCTCTCCAATAGGTGCCCTGAAATAAGCAAATGACTAAAAGATAATCAAAAATTGAAGATTGCACCAAAAAAATAAACCAATTATACACTTACTCCCTGTTTTGAGAGGGCAAAGGCTAAAATGTTAAAATAAAGGTGGAAGATTGCAGTTTCAATATTAGTTACAAATACAAGTCAACAATGTTCATCAATCTTTAAAAGCTTTCCTTGCACACACTAGATAAATCAAAAGTATATCCTTAATTTTAGAAGTTTCTGACATAAAGTTCAAACATAGCATGTTTGGCAGGGATTTGTTCACTAATAGAAGAAAAAACCTAAGGACATCAAACCATTTGTGCAGAGACATTCTAATACAATTGAAAGTACCAGAATAGAACCCAGAAACAAAATACCTTTTTCAAAAATCATACCTTGTGATAATACATGAGGCAACATCAAGGCCCAACTTAGCAGTTGGATCAAAAGAGAACCTGAAAGATATTAAAAGCACCAAACAGTCAAAAAAATGAAATAACAAATAAAAACCGGAATATAGCATGACTACTACAGGAATCTCCGAAAATACTAGTTGATAGATCAGAACTTCAATTCATAGGGTAGTGATGACATTTCCATAGATGTGACAAACTTCCTTATAAGAAATGCCTGAGTGGCATTGGAGTTAGGCGTTAATGTAGATAAGCAATATAGGCAATCTAAATAGTATCATCTCCACTGCCTGCTGAAGAATGAATGAATGAAGGGCTGATATTACACTACCTGTACAAATTGGTGTTATGGCTGACCTTGGCAGTTTCTTGAAGCTTAAATTCCAACCATTTTTCTGGATTAAGTGCTGAAAATAATTGGAGCAGGCATATCATAATTCAGATCTCTTTTTTTAATTAATGGGAAGTAAACATAAAAATGAGAATAACAGAAGGATAAAAAGCTTCATTTTTTTCTTACTTTCTATGAAATATAAGATAAAAATAATAAACAGCAAAAAGCAGGAACTGTTTGGATAAAAAATAGATAGTTTCTCCTGTTTTTCACCATTGTTCTTTAAAAAGCTGCCTCTAAGCATGTAAAATAGAAATTACTGTTCGGAAAGCAGCTTTATAAAGTTCTAACTTTAAGAAAAGAAACACATAAGCTGCACCAAGAAAGCAAAGCATGTGTCTAAAAGAAACCATAAAATATAATTATAATAATTGGACAAAAGTTCATGTGCGCAAATAAAACCTAAAAATAACAAAAATATCGTGTTTTGATATGTCAGTGCAAAACCAGTGTTTTCAAAAGTGATTTGTTCAAATAAATCAGTGAGAGGAGATCCAGAATCTGTCTCACAATGTGAGAGTAGGAATTCCTAAGAATTATGCTTAAGGATATGTTTGGGACAGTTTTTTTACTACATTGCGTTTCAAAACACCACCACAATTCTGTTCAGGAAATTGTCTTTCTTCTGCTTTCAAAAATCTATACGGTGGAAAATTAAATTTTGCAACCAGGCCTAGTAAAGTGTCAGGGGTATAAGAAAATTATTGTCCGAGTTTTTGGAGGGAAAAATATCTATAATTCTCACAACATATTTTTTAAAAATTATTTCCCCACAACAATTTTACAATCAACTTTATAAAAGAACTACAGCCTCCTCCAACAGATCTCTAGAACATGATAAATTGAATTCCCAATCGGAGAGAGAAACTTGTAATAATTTTATCAAGAACAGAGAGAGAAAAAGAGTTGGTAGAGCCATCCAGAAGAGAGAGTGTGAAGTTATAAATCAAAGAGAAACCAATGGATATGAGAGAAGAGAGTAAAACAAAGAAGGGATTTCTATTTTTTAACTCATAATTCAAAAATAAATCCAAATAATATCCATTCAACCCTATATATAAAGATGGTGTTATATGATAAATAAAACTTAAATTTAAAACATAAATCTGGATAAGTCCTGAAATTTTACACCTTACTCAAAATAAAGATAATGCTAACAATTAAAAACAATAAAATTGAAATAAATCTTAAAATAAATAAAAATGCTAAAATATTATAAAAATAATCTAGAATTATTTTTTTTGCATGCATGATATCGTTATAGGGCTCCTAGACGGTATTTAAAACACAAAAAATGGATAGGTAAGTTGTTAGACAATAAAACAAAGGTGATGAATGTCATTGAAATCTGGTGTGAACGACAGGATGACAATGAATTGGAGGCGAAAAACGATTATTTTCTGCCATCAAACAATAGTAGACAGCAAATTGGACGACGAAAAAGGCCTCCGAATGTCCGGACACTTGATCCTATCAGGCTACAAATGAACCACATGAAAGAAATCCAAAAATACAGCAGTCCAATAGGGAAAACCAATAGACAATATCTCCAAATAATATAAACAAAGTCAAAGTCTGAAACATTATAGCCAATACAAGTTATAAATAATCCCCTTCTATAAGGAAATCCTAATTGTAATAAAATAACATAGAAACCAGGCCCACAATAGCCTATTGGTGACAGCTTAGTGAGATATTCCCGCTACTTCCATCACGGGAAAGAAGATTCTGTCTCTCGTGCATATTGGGATAGCTGAATCACGTAATCCCGCAAATTTTGCAAAAGCTGTATCACAAGATCAGAGGATCCCGCACGAGAACATTCTAGCATTAACTTCCTTCTCCTGCATCTGCGTAGAGAGTCGTAACAGTGTCCCACGTCATTCTTCATGGGTAGGAAGTGCTTCGGCTTTTTTTCTTTAGGCTTCTGGAACCAATCTACCACAATCATGATAAAGTAATTATCCCGTTGTGTTTGAGAAAACTCTACTGCAAAATCTATGCCCATGCTAATTCCAAACAACTCTAAAATACACTAATCATTCCAAAGATTGTCCTGAAAAGAAGTAGCCATCCTTTTTGGTACAACCAGAGCTTGAATTGCATCTGGGTTAGTATTCTCACGAGCCAAGCCTCTAACCATCAAGGTGTCACATATTTTTGCAAGTTCTTATGATCGGATGGTTTCATTCCATAAATGAGTTGGTTTAGCAAAAAGATTTTTGGAATGAAGTGTATGACATGTTGATTCTCTTTCTATGGTTGCCACTTAGGAAACAAAATATTAATCAAGTTATCCAACAACTCTTGCAACATGGGTTGCTCATTTTCAAATATCGGCTTCTCGTACTCACTGTCTTCTAAGACAACCAATGATAATCATGTTGGAGTCTCTCTCATGAGTCTCTCATGGGCTCAACTTGAATCACTAGCATCGCTCCCTCATCAGTTGAAAGTTAGTTCTCCTCCTTTGTGTCATCTCCCTGTGTCAATGTCCACTTCTTCAACTGCTCCCAGCTTAGTGAAAGAACTCACCCTCCTATTTGAGCAATCAATGTAATATGCCAGTCGTGGCACTTGAGGCGCCTCTTTGTTGGGATAGATTTGGGAGTGTTAGAAATCTCTAACTTCTCTTCACTCTTAACTGATTTTCCTCCTGTGGGGTCAGTCGGAATGTCCTACTAGGTGGACTCTTACATCCTAATCCTAGGATTCAACTCTACCTGTAAGGTGTAGTTGTTACCTGACGGTGTTGGTGTTTTTCCACTTTCAAAGTTGGGGTATCTTCATCGAGTAGGGACTAATACAACTGCAACTGCACCACATTCCTAATAGATGACATCAAACCTCCAAAATACCCCGGTATTGTGTGCTTCTTTGATTCCACCATCTCATATTTCAACATGAGTTGATCAAATTTAACTGCATACTCTACAAAAAATCTCTTTGGTGCATGTGGTAGAGTTTAATGAACATACAATGTTGGTAATGCGGCCAGGTGGTAATCTTACTTTTCCCTTCCTATAGTCTTATCGTCGAAGATGCTTCAATTTCTCTGACCATAGAGATGCATTCTTCTTAAGTTTGATGGAAAATTTAATTTTATTGTGCTAAGAAACACCCTTGTACTAAAAATTCACTTCACTGTTTAAAGCTACTCGATAAACTCATCTGAATCCACGCGGCCGTCAAAATCTTGTAAATATCCTAAATTCTTCTCTAATGCTTCGTGTGAAATCTTCAAGATAGTAATACTTCGTCACTAGAAATTACCTGGTGGAAGGAATTCACTTCCTCTTGATTTGATGAGTCACGGTTGTGGTTATAGGTGATATCACTGGATTGTCTCCTCTCAAAGGCGACAAGCCTCTGTTGCAGTTGAAAGATTTCCTGTCGCATATCCTGTATAACAAGTTCTTAGGCACCTCGTTAAGGGTTTCTCCTTGGTGGCATAGCATCATTTCCACCCTATCAAGTTTCAAGCAGAAGTAAGATTACAAATAAGGTTGGTCAGAGCTTTTGATGACAAATTAAAAAGTTGGATTTTAAAAATTTAGGGTAGATTTAAGAATTTTGGTAGGAATGATATTGGTACAAGAAAAACAATACCCTAAAAAATATAGGATTTTTTGAGTCTAATACCAAATGATATTGTTTTAGGGCTCTTAGAAACTATTTAATAGCACAAGAAAGGGGTAGGTAAATTGTTGGATAGGTAAGGAAAGAAAGAGAAAGAATGTCGTTGAAATTAGGAGAGAACGACGGAATGAAAGTGAATTGGAAGAGAAAAATGGTTGTCTTTTTGCTGTCAAACAGCAGCAGACAATAAATTGGACGATGAAAGAAGAATCCAAACGTCTGGGAGACATCACCACTTTGATCCTATCAGGCTACAGGCGCACTGCCTAAGAAAAATCTAAAGATAAGACATTTTAATAGGAAAAACCAAGAGAAAACATCTCCAAATACATAAACAAAGCTAAAGTCTGAAACAAAATAGCCATTACAAGATATAAACAGTCCCTTGCTATAGAGAAACCATAATTGTAATAATACAACATAGAAGGTGAGCCCACAATGGCCTGGCAGAAGTAGATTAGTGGGAGAATCCCACTACTTCAATCACAGAACAAAAGATCTCGTCTCGCATGCATATCACAATCATGGAATCATGTAATCCCATGAATTCCGCAAAAGCTGGATCGCGAGATCAAAGGATCCCACGCGAGAACATTCATGCTTTAGCTTCCTTCTCTTGCATCCCTATTAAGAGCCGTAGCAGAGTCCCGTGTCAATGCATCCTACTGCATCAATTCCCCTGGGGTTGATAGAACTCTTTTTTTGAAGAGCTACGTCTTCTTGGAAATATGATCTCCATAGCAGAAGAGGCGGAGGAACAAATTCATGGATGTCACTTGTAGAATCATCAAATGCAGTTTGAACATACCAAGTAGAATTTTGAGATTTTAGATATGATTATCACCATGCATCTTCATCATTTTAAAAATAAAATCACACAAGATCTCATAATCATTTGTAAATTGTATAAATGGAAACAAAAACTCAATTTGTGATTTTAGAAACAAAGCAAGCAACACTTTCGAAGCATTAACTTGTATGATTGGAGAAGAATCTTACAAAAATACTAAATATGTCAATAATCATGATTAACATATTTCTTTATTTCAATAGAAATAGCAAAAGAGATATATCGTTCTCAACAATAGGTTTAGGCTCAAAATAATCTCAAGCAAAATCTCAGGCTTAGGCTCAGAAATAATATCAAGCCCAACCTCAGAGTTAGCCTCAAAAGGTGGCTCCATCATTGATTCTACTTGCAATAAAATCAAATTGTTGGCATGAAGTTCACACAAATGCCTAAACTTATAGAACTGATACAAAGTTAAAATCTTCCATATAATATGATATATCATTAAAAAATGATTTCATATTGGATTTGATAGAATAATCATAAGATATAGTAACGATGGGATTCACATTCTCTATGAGTAACTTGATCATTAAATGAATATCAACAATAATTAGATGGATCAATATTCTAAGCTGCGAGGCTCCTCTAAACCCTAATTTAGCCTAAATGGAAATAAATTAAGCAAATTGATAATTATAGAGTTCAAATATGTTATATCAATTTCAAAAGGCCTCAAAAAATGCTTGAAACAAGAGACTCAAGAAATGCTTGAAATAAACAAGAGAACTCAAGAGATGCTTGAAATAAACAAAAGGACTGATATTATAAAGTGGGGTCTTAATTCAGGTCAAAGGGGTCCAAAATCATGAGTTCCAACATGGTTTCAGGTCACATCATCAAGAAGGCTGAATTTTAAAGATATAGTTAAGATAGAATATGGTTTTCATTGAGTCAAACCAAACTTCACAAAGCAAGCCATGCAAAGACAAATTCAATCGTCATTCAAGGATTTCGAATTAAAATTTCATGGCTGACAATGAATGTTAGCCACGAAACATCCATTTTTTTTTGTCAGTCAGCAATATGATAAAGGAGGTTTTATCGGAAATCTTATTATTACTTATAATTTTCTGATTTAATTTTCTTATAAATAGAGATGCAATAGATTGCAATTGATATTCAATTCTAGACCAATTAAATTCCAATTCTAGTTTGAATTGAATAGTTAAAATTATTCCATATCTCCTAATTCCCAAACCCAAAACTCTTAAGACCCATTCTCCGTATTTTGGGCCTTTCTCCCACTCAATTCACATCAAAATTGAGTGATCATAAGTTCTACTTCTCCCTAATTTGTTTTTCCACAACTACAATGTTCGATACTTCCGCTAAATATTGGATTGCTTCACATGTCAACAACTCAAAAAATCTAATCCAACATTAATTGGTATTAATGTGCATCTTTCTTGCTACCCAACACAGAAAGAAGAGAAGTTTTGAGATAAAAAAAAATCCTCTTGGGCTCCTTTAATTTCTTTCCATTGATTGATGCATAAGAAATTCCATGTAAGAAAAGCCCTAAGCCCATATAATCTCATCAATTTTATAGCATTCCACAATATCATCATTCCCAAATCAATTTTTCATTATAATACAATTGTGTTGTGTGGATTTATTCGGGATCATATTCGTAATGCCTTGAAATTGATTTATAAAATTTATAATATCATTGATAATTAGAATCATAATCATGGTTACAGCATGATTCATTACAATCATAGAACCATTATAATACAGCTCGTTATAGTATTAAATTGAAAAGAATAAAAACTATGATTATTTGTAGAACTATTTGTGTCATATGCATAATATGTGAATTTGTTTGCCTGACGGATTCATCAGGTGCAAGCAATATTTTCAGTAATCTTCATAGGAAATACTTATATTGATATCACTTAGTGGAATAAATACATCGGCTTATAATATATTGTCGTTTGTTTAATTCATATTACTCTCCAATATATTAGGATTTCATTGATTCCATTAGGATTGTTTAGTTTAAAGTTAAACAGATAATTTCGCACTCATATAGAATTATTACCTATAAAATGTAGTACATTTTGCTCAATGTTACCAAACTTAAAATTAATATTATCTAAACAATCAATGCTAATGAATGCAATTAATATTATCTTAACAAAAAACTTAATATTTTCAAATCAAGTCATTTTAAGAAGTTCGACTTAAATTAGCATAACCCTAAACCCTAAATAGTGCATGCCACACTATGTGTTTTGTGCATCGCTTCACGATGTACTATTTGACATTGAAAATAGCAGATGCCAATGAACCGAACAACTTATTTAGTTAAAACATGACATAGAGTGAATATAGTTAAAACATGATATAATGTTATAGATTTTACGGAACCAATTTGCCCTTTGATGCAATAATTCCATTTTTGTCTCAAAAATTAAGTTTGGCTCCCAACTTGGGGGATCAGAATATAAATTACATGGGTGGAAAATCAGATAATTGATTAGTTTTATTTTACATATTTATCGAGAATAAAAAACATCATAAAGTAAACATTCCACAAAATGCAGTTTTTTCTTTGCAGCAGTACTAGAGCCGTAAATCATTTCGATAAAAAATTTTAATAACAGCCAAAATCATGTTGATATTGGCAATGAAGAGAAGGATGCTCACTTACAATATGCAAAATGAAGTAGAAAATAAGCTTACCAACTTTCTTAGAAGCTTCTTCATTTTGAGAATCAAGCTGAGCCTATCAACAAAAACAAAAGAAAAGCATAAATCCAGCGCACATAATGGCACCTTTCTACGCTCATTCTAACAAACAGGGGACATGAACCCGCAAAATTAGAGCTTATAAGATGCTATGAAACACGGTCGCAATTAAATCAAAGCCTGATACCAGCCAAATAAGATCAACAACTCCAAAAATTACAATTACGTAAAATCAAAACTAATCCTTCTCATGCACATCAATGCACAGCCCATTGGAGATCGGAACATTAAAATACCAACAAGTTTTTCAATTTTTTATAATCATGATCCCATAAAATGGAATATGAAACAGCGCAGGAAACTCACCACCGTCGGGGCAAAGAAGCAAAAAGCAGCGGCGCCCGAAACCGCGGCGGCCGCTCCCAATGGAATCCTGCGGCCGCGATCCGAGTTTGGAATCTCCCTGAACGCATTCCCAAACCCTATAGGAACTGCAACTCGAGAAATTCTTCGCAAGAGTGAAGCCATCTCGAGCTTTGAAGAAGATGAAATGCTCCACGGAGATCACAGATGCTGAGGCGTTGTGTAATCCTCTCTTCTTCGAGGTGTTTAGAGAAATCACATGAACAGATGTCAATGGTCAAGCCTTCAATTTTAGACTTGACATTTGGGGGATTGGGGTGTTCAAATTAACTTTGCATATCTCATAATAGTAGGCATAATTTGAAAATTATATTTTTTATTTATTTGATTGAAGAATATACTAAGCACTTATATTATTATTATATGAGAAGTATGGGGCTCCATATTTCTAAATATGTGTTCGAAATTATATTCAGATCTTATTTGAATCCTAATGGAATATGGTTCGAAAATGTTTAGCTTATGTTCGAAACTTATTTGAAGCATGCTAATCATGGTTCGTACAACTTTTTAATATGGCTTGAGCCACGTTCAATCATGTCTTGAACTATATTTTAATCATGTTTAAACAAGGATGAAATTATACAATGATCAATTATGTTTAGAGAGAAATCAATAATTAATATGTTTTTACTATTGGGAAGAGAATGAAAAGAAGATAGCCAAGACAATCAACATCTATCAAAAAGAAGCAATTAATTTTGTCTAGTAGTTCGAGTTGTGGAATATAGTATATAATTTCAAATTCTATAATGAAGCTACTGATAAATTATGATCTTGCCCTCTTTCTTGGATGAGTTTTCTACATTTATTCAAAATTGATTTCTTATATATACAGTGTTTGCTTCTAAAAAAATTTCAACAATGAATTGTTATGCAGATACAGATTAATCATAATCAATTAATACAACATCTCCAATTGCTAGTAGTAATAATATGGACATTATCATATAACTACATAGGTAATGTAATGGAAAAATAATATATAGGTGAAAATGGCCCTATGGATGATTCAATACAAAAGCATCCATTAGATTTTACAATCCTAAATTTTTACCTACTTAAAACTAGTAAATGTGTGAGATCTTCTAATTCTTCATGTATCTTAAGACTAATATAAATAATTTATGCTATGAAGATTGAATAAATAACACATATCCTACAAGGTTAGTGCTTGAAAGTACCTCCAATTCAATGGTTGCTAGTACAATGACCTTATTATCTAACTTATCCTCCATTCAGTTAGAAGATGGGCAACTTCTTAAGAGCAAGGAAGATAAGGGAGAATGTTGATTGAACTATTAGGAATGATTGTAGCCAGGAATATCTAGAAGATATTTTTAGCTTAGCTCAAGTTACATTAACACCTCTATGTTGGTTAATTAGAACATGATATATCCATACCTCACATTTTAGCCCAAATTAGAAAATTCCATTTTAATGGTAATTTAGCCTAAACAAATAGTCAATCTAATTCAACTTATAAATTTTACTTTAACTTATGATCATAGGAACACGGTCTAATTTGGTTCGATCCATTTAACCCATTGTTTTAGCCACAAATTAAAAAAAAAACAAATGTATCCCATCATTAAAAAATAGGGTAAAATTGTGTTAAAGAAAGTTCAACATTTGAATCAATTTTCTCTATTGATCCTATTAGCTCCTCTAAATAGGAATTAAACCATAAATTGAATTCAATCAAGTAAAACCCAATTACTATGGTTTTTTCATTGGATAACATCATGTATAAGAGTGTCTAATGACAAATACATTTGTCTAATTAGAATTAACCACCAACATGTTTAAAGTTGATCCCTAACTACTTTTTGGTTTCACCCAAGTTGTTAAATTTCATTAAACAAGACAAATGGTTAGAATTAGAATAAATGCAGATATTTAAAAAAAGGTAAGATTAAGTGAGAAAGGAGAAAATTTGACTGAAACTCTTACTTCTAGAGCTTCCTTGCACCTCCCATAGCTCCCTTCTTAGCCTCATGATCATAATGGAAACTTCTAAAAGCCATTAATAGGCTGAGTGAGCTTGAAGTTTGATCAAATCATCAATCCAGCTTTTTTCAGCCCAATTTCAAAAGGGTTTTGTGTATCATAGCTCAAGAATGGTGTGAGTTGAGTCTAGCCCAAGTCATCAATTAGGTGGGTATCATTTAAATACATTAGCTTATCTTTTCATGAATTGGTATTTAGAGCAAACTAGGTCATTGTTGACCTTATTACACCCTTTATTATGTAGCATTTCATCTTGTTATACTTATGTATACACCACAATAGTCTGCACAAATCTCAAAGCATTTGAATGACTAAGACAATGGCCAGACAACCAATGCATCCTACTGCCCTACTGCCAACCGTGTGGTCAAGAATCGATCGACGCACCAAGATGAGAGATTCGAGCGACAGACCATGCTGGTGGTCCCGACAGACCGAGACGCATGCGAGAATCCTTGATCGCGACTAATTAGTCGACCCACCTTTACCACGGAGGATGAGATCGACACTCAACTGAGCACCTCAGCGAACCAAACCATGGTACGATCATCACTTAGTCGGTCACCTCAATCGGTCAAATTCAAGAAGTCAGCCATGAATTACCATCATGTTAAAATTCAAATTGTAATACAAATATAGTATGAAATTCATATGATTAATCAGAACATCAATTGTATTCAAAGCGATTTTCATAACTGCTACCTCCTTTATGTAATTATACAAAAGATGACTTTATAAATATGAGATAAAAATATGATAAAAGAACTTTTCACCTCCTAAAGAAAACTCATGACTTGCTATACTAAATTTCTCTCTTCCTTCTTTCACTCAATCCTAAGCTCTCAGGGTGTGTTCACAAATGACAACTTAGGATCTAACAACTTCCTAGTCAGTCAACAAGCTCGAGAGTGTCTATAAAGAGAGAATTTTAGAGAGGGAGGAATATGATATTGCAACAACTAAATCTACTATAAATAGATTTCATTACTATAATCAAGTCGGACAAGTGCCAGTTCGACCCTCCCCATTTTTTAATTAATTTTGGAGTATTTTTCTTTACTTTATTTTTTATTGTGGTTTAGTAATGAAAAAATTACATGAAAATTTAGCAATAGATATATCAAGGAGTGTTTTATCTATTAAAAGTATGATAACATAAGAAAATCTCTCATATTTCAATAGATATATCAAGGAGTGTTTTATCTACTAAAAGTATGATAACATAAGAAAATCTCTCATATTTTAACTTTGAAAACTTTTAAGTTGTATATTTTAATTAATTAAATAAATATTGAATTCTAGAAATTTTAAAACACATCAGGATGATGGATCTTAATGACATATCAACCTAAGAAAACTGTTTCATAATAATTCAAATTACTTTCAAATAATATGAATATCCAAACTTTAAATCAACTATTCAGAACCTAAACTAATTAATTTTTAATTCTAAAATTTTTAAAATTTTAGGGAGAGTATCTGACATGTTATCTTCCTAAGTTTTGTTGGATTTTTTAGAAAATTTTAAGAAGTTTAATAAAATAAAATACTAATTTTAAATCTTTTAAAATTTTAAGAAAATTAAGTTGTTTTCAAAAATCTTGGAAAATGTAGAGACTAACATCGATAAAAATGTCTAAATTCTCTAAATTTTTATATGGATTAATTAATTAATTTAGTTTATTTTTGTATTTTTTTAATCATAAATAATTAAGTTTGACAAACTACTATTATGCATATTTGATGATCCTCATGTCTTCATATTTGTTATGAAGCATCTACGAGGATGATAGATTATTTTTATTAATATAATCAATTTGCACACATACATACATACATACATAAAGATGACCTAGTTACACCCTTAGGCACCATATTATTAGTATACTAGTTTTTCTACAATCATTGGTAGATTGATTAGTTAAAAACCACACATCCTAATGAAGACCATAATATTTTATGATAGTTCACGATAGCCCTTTTCGGTCCTAGTGACATAAATATCATGATATCTATTAAATGCTTCTAGGGACCCTTTCTAGTTTGCTAAAATAAATGTGAATATATTTTAAACTAAAAATTTTAGCACGATAATTATAATTCTTAATTTTCTTAAACATTCATTTTTTGTTTGAACAAATCTAAGACTGGTAAAGCCAAATTGACCAAAGTCTACTCTTAGTATATTTAGGTCACTATTGAATATACTATCCATCCACTTAATTAAATATTCTTTGTCAAGGCATATTCCAATAAGAACATATTCTCTTTAGCTTAGCACCTATTTAATGGCCTTTATGTTATGAGCTTTTGAATTCAATCACACTAATGTTGTTTG
Organism: Phalaenopsis equestris; assembly: GCF_001263595.1. NCBI lineage: Eukaryota > Viridiplantae > Streptophyta > Magnoliopsida > Asparagales > Orchidaceae > Phalaenopsis > Phalaenopsis equestris. The sequence continues at coordinate 1,415,410 of NW_018164496.1, forward strand.
AATTTTACCAGGACTCTATTACATACCTTAAACATAGTCATTGTTGCTTGACTATATCATATAGTTTGATACTTGAATTTTGAGTACACATATTTACTTAGATTATTCTTTTATCTTACAATATAAATTTTTATATAGACTAATCCCACGCTCTAGATATATGGAATTCTTTTCAAAATAGAGAACCTTTCTATCATTTAAATTTTTATCTACACAATTATCAGACACCTAAGGACCTAGTCCAAGTGTCTAGCCCAAGCTCCAAGACATCATACATGAAGTTTTAACTTGAGAGTTAAGCACTCAAACACCAAAAGTAAGTGTTCAAGCACCATCCTAGATGAACTCAATTAAGATCAAGATGATACACAGGAGAAGAAAGCACTCAAGTGTTGTTTCCAACACCATATAAAAAGTGTTTGGTGCCCAATTGCCAAACCCATGCACCCAGACACTAGTCCAGTGTTTAGGTGTTAGTACCAGACTCCCAATGCCAAATAGAAGGTTATACACTTAGATGTCACATTATCACTAACCCCAATTTTCACTAATTTTAAAAAACTTTATACCATCCTTTGAGCTGCTTGATGTAGCCATATTTAAATAAAGATTTTGGATAAATCAAGACACTTATAAATTTTTACATCTTTATTGCAGTTTAATCTCTACTTTGCACTTTATTTAAATTTTAACTTTATATATGTTTCTTCTAAAAATAATTAATAAAATATAATATTAAAAATCCAAAAAAGCCCAGTTTATCCCCCTTGTTTGGCACATGTAAACCAATAGTTAGGTGATGTTAATCAAGTGGTGCTGGTTAAGCATTGATATTTGGGGTAATGTTTTGATGGCAATGGTTAGGCAATAATGACCCAACAATGAAAGTGTAACTATGGCAATCAAATAATGATAGTCCGTTGATGGTGATTTGAAGATGGCTATTTGAGAATAAAATTTGCTAAACAAGAATCTAATAATGGAAGCAGTTTGACGATAGAGGTTGGGTGACAATAGTTTTATAGCGATTGTCGAGCGACTATGATTCAGCGATGGTTATTTCATGGTGTTGCAATGGTGATCAGTATGCTACAATGATCAACTAATGATAGTCTAATGGCTACAATCAAGAAGTGATCATCAAGTGATGTCAATCTAATGGCAGTAATCAAGCAAAAAATAGTATGATGGCAGAGGTCAAATGCAATAGATAGAGCGATAACAATCTAATGACAAGGTTTATGCAGCAACAATTGGGTAGGTGGTGATAATTCAATTGTAGTGTTTGGATGATGCTCAAATGATTGTAATATTTAGTGATTACGGTGGCCTAAACATGATGGTGGTCTCATAATGGTGAATTGATAGTGATGAAGATGATTTTATAATGGTGTGGTCTGATGATGACTATAACAACAATTCAATGGTGGTGGTAAAGCAACAACAGTCCAATTGTTGTGATCTAGCAATGGAGGCGTAAAGATAACTTATTGGTTGATGTGGTGGATGTCTAATGGTGGTAGCAGAGTTTAGGTGATGATAGTCCACCGACTATGACCAAGCACTGACAGTCAAACATAAGCAGTTCAATTATGGATGTCAGGTGGTTATTATCTAACAATGATAATAAGGTGGTTGTAGTTTGAAGATAGTGCACAGGCTAATCTACAGTGGTCAAATAGCAGAAGTTGGACAACTATTTGATTGCAAAGTTCATGTGAAACTCTGAGACTTTAAAAACTCTAAGTTATCTTCAATCTCTTGTGCAACACTCTCTCTTATAGAGAGTTGAGAGGTCCTTTTATAGCTTTTTTTATGGCATTTTCTCTAAATATAAATATAAATCAAGGCACTAAATTATATGATTCAAAGTTAAACCCTGGGTTATGAATTATTTTTCTGCTATTTAGGTGTTGATAATGGAAATAAAAAATCATAGGCTCATTGGATTAATCAAGTTGAGACAATTAATTTAATTATAAACCTGCAAAATTTTATTTTGAAAACTTATGAGTGATTCCAAAACTTTTGCTTTACCAATACATGTCAAAACTATGTTTTGAGACTTTTGTGTGGCATACCAAAGGTAAAGTGCTTCACAAATCCTTTTGCCTTTCTTTTGTAAATTTGTTTACATTACAAACCTTACTGCAATCGAAAGAGTCCTTTATCCTGAGAGTAGAAACAATTATAACCTTTTTAAATAATTCATCAAAAAGATGCACCAAAGAATAAACATTTATTCGATAAACATAACTTCCACACACCCATATTTTTGTAAAGAACATACATACATTTATTTATATATATATGACAAGAATGGTCGAAGGCTATTATACGAGCCCCCAACCACCCTCACGTGCCTAACTATTCGAGGACCGCCCTCACTACTGGCAAATTGGCTAGAGGGGGATTCAAACCCGTGACCTGAGGGAATTTACAACCTTCAAAGAGATTGCTCTACCAACAGGTCATGGGTGGCATCACACACACAAACACACAAATATATATATAGATCTCTTTCTTATGAGGTGTGAAACTAAAAGGTGAAAGAAACTAAACTCCCAAATCATTGTTTTAAGAGAAAAACTAAGAGCTATCAGCACACACCACAACTCTTCCTGCAAGAACCATAGTAGTCAGAAGTGCCCAACATATAGACTGAGTTCTTCTGGCACTCTCCCATAGCCGCCCATTGCGAGCAGTTCTGATCTTCATCAGTACATTCCTCCTTAGAATCCAATGAATGCTTCTTTCGATCAAGCTCATTTCGATCGAATGCGCGTACATGAATCCGTTTAATTGCAGACCACTTCTCTCCCTCGCGCACCGAACAACCGCCATGAAGACTGCTCTCATCTACTGTCGCATTAGGATGAAGGTTGAAAATCAGAAGGGCATTACTTCTAACATGTTTCACTGAGAAACCTGATGAAGCACACTCAGACAACATCTCTTTCCCATTTTTTGTGTTATAATCTCTATTCTGAACAGTTAGAAAATAAAACATAAGCCATAAGGATTTGAGGATTATATAAGATCAAAAAAATTTGATCTCACCTTAAACTTTGGAAAGACTATCTCACCACCAAGAGACACGTTGGAAAGGAAAATCAAAACGGCGGCGATTTGGGGCCCAGCTTTCCCATTTTCGATTTTACCCTGATTGTACTGATAGAGTGTTTCAGAGCCCTCATTAACTCGATAATGGAAAATTTGCATGTCTTCTCCATTCTCTAAAAATACATATATACACGGACTATAAGGTTTCATAAGTTGGCAGTGATGACAAGGACTTGACAAAATGGAAGAATTGAAGAGACGAAGAGGGATACCATTTGGAAGAAAGGTCCATGCTGATATTCTCTCCTCAATTCTCAAAATAATTTCATCCTTCCAGCCACAAGGAAAAAAGTTAAAAAAGTGGTCGTGCGGGCTTGCAGTCTTATGTATTTATTTACATGTATAATACCTAAATTTTCATATTAACATGCATAAAACTCAAAACTTTAGCAATCGCATAAAAAATATCACCATTACTAACTTTTTAAAAGTGAAATGCACTTTTTCATATATAGGTTTATGACACTAAAGTGTGATCAGTGTAAATATAAAACTTATAGATGTCAGATATGTAAATACATATGAATTGTGTGGTAAGAAAGTCTATTTGATAACACTAGAGGAAAGAAGAAAAATTGCGGATTTATGACAAGTGTGGAGAGAGTTTCCTGAGGCTCCGCAACGCTTGGATGTCTTAAAATAGCAGGGTTATAAGTTTTATTATTTGCAAATAGATTGTTCAAAGAGAGGATAATAGAACATTAAAGATAAAAATCTCACCTGTCCTTTGCTGTGCTCCAATCCACTGTGAGAACTGACAAAAAAAGTACTGCTACCATCTCCTGTACTGTTGTCAATAGCCAAAGGTTTATTTAGCTTACTAACATTAGCCTGCACTTGAAGCATAAAATTTGAGCACACTGTAGTTTAAAAAAAGTAGTTTAAAATAAGAGCTAAGAAAGAATTTTACCAGAGATAATAGATGATCACATTCTTCATTAGAGATGAATCCTTCATATAAAAATACCCTAGCTTAAGGAACAGACGACGAGTGTCAAAGAATGCTTGGGTTAAGAATCCAAAGCTTTTCCAGATGTAAAATTATAAATAAATATGATTTAGAATACTAGAAGCATATTACATGTGAAGAAATAAGACCCAGTTAACCATCATAAAAAGAAGTTACTTCACTTGGTGCCATTAAGTGAAATAGAACAAAACAATGCAACATACCTTGGATTCCACGATAACTGGATAGATTTTGAGGGGTCAAATCCAGAGGACAATGCTGCATCCTTTGATGATAGGAGAGGATCAATTTTAGCCTCGCCGCGCTCTAAATCCCATCTGCAAAAGCATGGCAGTTTTGTGCTAAATCAGATCTAAAATGACTTGAGGACACAATTTCATGACCTGAAAAAATCATAAGGTATTATAAAGCGCAACCCAAGTGCTTTAATTAGCTGTATGAATTCATCACTTGGTTAATACGCTGAGTTTAGTGCACAAAATTGTGACTCCACAAGCTCACGGTAAAGTTGTTACTGAAATTTTCTAAATCTAAGATAACTAAACTAAAGCAGACCAGACAGTTAAAGATTGCTATATTGTTTGTACCAGAAACCGATATCTCTGCCGCTTTAGATTAACTTTTGCAAGGAAACATCATAGCAAAGCACGAAAAATTCCACAACAAAACTAACAATGATAAAAAAAAAAGCAAGCCCAAATCTCATAGAAACAATCAAAATTCAAGTAGATTTGCCCGCATCCGAAAAAGCTAAAAAATAGGTAGTCTAGAATGAAACAAACCCAATTTCATTTGACCAAGCCCGCCATAGATCAACCCGTCTTGACCAAATGAGCCCACCACCACCTTCTCTATACTCTAACAATCCTGAAACTAATACATAAAAGGTTTTCCAGCAATCATTTCTATTAATTGAATATTACCCTAGCATAGAAATTCGAGGTATCTGAATAAGTTGGCTAATTTTCCTTGCAGAGAAATTCCATGGTGCACCTCATTGTCTTATGTTAGTTATTGGCTCGAGGAAGAGGCCGTCCAAGGCACTGTAGACCCAGATGCAATTCCATGTATTGCTGGAAAGAAAAAGGAGGCGTGAAGAGTTATATCTATAGGTAGGAATTGCCCTCATTCCTTGCGAACCCACAGCAGCAGCTATTTCATCCCTGTTAAGAGACTCTAAGGTGGACGCTAGCCACTTAAATCTTATCAAAAAATATCATTGAGATTGGTTCATCCAAAGATCTAGGAGTTGGGTTAGGGTCTTAATCAATGGAGATACTACCTCTGTCCTCAGGCCACACCGCATTCACTCATTACTTAGAATGCAATATTAATAAATTTGATGTTGTGATTATAAAGAACTGCATAGAGCTCCTCATCACTGCATTAGACTTACAATTTCAAAACTCCTCCCGGAGCATCCCCCATGCTTAGTCCATTAGAAATTTCCCTATTTAGGATCACTTCTCAAGAAACTTTCATATTCATTAATCTCAATTTGAGTGATGCTAGGGTGCCCATCATCCTCACCACTAGTTGAAGGAGTCCGAGTTGTTATAAACTTGAGATTGATTAGAGCATTGAAAACTTCCTTGAGGGTTGCAAACCTTGAAGTTTTTTATCTGTTATTTTTTTGGAATTCTTCAAATTAAATGATGCCCTCCAAAAAAGAGCATTATAATTTCGTAATTCTATAAGAATTGAAGATTGCTTCCGACACATGGTAGTATGGCACTACTTTTGAGTGTTCTTGCCTCTTATCACTTAATGCATTGATGGGAGAAAATCCTATTGGTTTTACTCAAGATGCATAGAATTGCTCAGCCATCTACTTTACATGAACTTGTGAGATCATGATTATCTTCCATTTTGGAATGTTAGATTATAAAGTTCAATCACAACTGAGCTCTCTCCAAAAGGCTCCCAAGCTTCGTCATGTCGCAACTACCACCCACAACATTAAAACCTTCCGTGAAGCACGCTCAACATGATTGTTGAGAGAGGAACCTATTTTTTGATAAAATGAATAAAATGGGCCATAATTTAAATTAAATTCCCATGATTGTACTCCTAGAAGGGGCTCAGAGCAGTTGACAATGGTTTGACCCTGACAATCCTATCAAAAGTGGTTGACGAGGGTTTGAGTTACACTTTCTTATAAGAACACTTCTAAAAGGAATGGCCCAAGTCTTATTAGGATAGGTTTAAAAAAGTTATGACCAAAATCATGAATCCTAAAGATGCAATCCTAATTATTCCAAGAACATTTAAAAAGAGTAGCCCTATTGCATGATTCAGAATCCTAAAAAAGAAGCAGGGTTGATTCAAATTCAACCATCACACTTAATAAGAAATCAAATAAGGGGTCTCAATCTTCTACTAATATGCTCAAACAATAATAAAAGCAGTAATATACCTTTAATACAATATTTAATGTACTAAAAACAACATCAACCCACAGAGCAATCTCCTCAAATAAGGCTGCATTTTGGGCTATTTTGTAAAAGGATTTGGGAAAAGGACGAGACTGTTAAGTATATTATAAAAAATTAATATAAAGAATAACATGGATTACAAGGAAATCTAATATCTCATGGAGACGTAATCAAGGTTTGTACAAGTCTTAAAATGCTCAATAAAGCCAAAAAAGAAATGATCGAATTGTGTAAGGCCTGATTTAAACTAGTATCATGCCAACTGTGATTTAAATTTAATTTGGTGAATCTAGCATTGCATCAATGGTGCTTTAACAAAAAGATGGGGAAGTAACAATGAAAACAATTTCATAATCCCAAATAGTCAATAGTCTGACAATCAATCAAAAAAACAAGAAGGCACCAACCGTCATCAAAGCTTATCATTGAAATTAATACAGCCCGTTTGAGAAATTAGAGATGATCCAAATTTTTGTCATGAAATGGGGATCCTACATCTGTTATATTTTATCAAATGCTTCATACCTTCTTAGTGGTAGTAGGTAGAATGAGGGGAGATTACAACGTTTTGTGCTTGTTTGCAATGACAATCCATTGAGGGCCAAATATATGATTTTTTTTTTTTAATTATAAGTGAGTGGACCATAAGATAATAGCAACATTTAAGCTAAGAGGCAATTACATACGGACCACCTGAAACTTGCTATTTACAAATCAACCACTCTATTTCATCCATTTTTTAAATTCTCACTCAAATATTAAATTCTCACTCAAATATCTTTAAATTCTCACTCAAATATCAAATTCATTATAAAACCACAACCCATATTTTTCATTTTTACCACATTTTTACCAAATTCTCAATAGTTTGAATGTGGCACACACAAATACATTGGTAGTGGGTGGTTAATTTGAAAATATCAATGTTTCAGGTGGTCTATATGTAATTATCCCTTAAGATAGTTAAAAAAAGATTGCATACTAATTCAACTATGAAATATAAAAAGTTTGATTTTCGCACATTCCATTTTTTTTTCATACATATCTACAATTTCACCCTTTGCAAATTAAGTTTTGATGATGTTCAATTATTTCATTATCAATAATATCAAATAATTATTTTTCAATTGTGTAACAGGATAGTCATTCAACAAGTACCCAATGAGATTTCACAAACAACTTACAAATTTTTCATGGAAAAGGATGCTCAGTTAACTATTTTTGTACAAATTAGAAAGATAAAAAGTAGCACGCTCTTCATTGTTCAAGATCTCCTCGAATGGTGATGACTTCTCCCTCTCCTGCAAACTTCACTGCCACATGGCAGGTGGAGGTTACTGCCCGGAAGTTGTTTAGAAATAGATAGCTAACGATGTCATTGTAGGTGGGAGGGGATTCGATCACCAGGAAGTTCTCAGACCTCGTAAACTGTCGGTCGGTATCTCCCCAGGCTACTGTAAGTGTGATTGCCCTAAGGGTCTCCTTACTCTCTCTCGAGAATCCAAATAGAGCACTTTAAACAGGATGTTTACCGAGCTCCCCGTGTCAATGAGTATGCTTCGCACCTACCACTCATTGAGTAAAGCCATAATAACAATCGCGTCATTGTAGAGATTGTCTTTTATCGGGAGGTCATAATCAGTGAACATGATAGGGGGATGTGTTGCTCTTCGTGGGATAAGGGTGGCGGCGCATAGGTCCCCCGACTGGATCCTCTTCAAACTTGATCTCTGGGAAGACTCTCCTCCCCCTCCTAGTGTGGTGGGTATTATTTCAATGATTCGGAGGGTGTTAGTTCTAACTGGTTCATTGTTCGTTCCGCTCATCGTGGCTTTCCCTTGTCTGCAAGTGACAGCTGAGGTAGCTACGAACTTTTTCAGCTTTCCCGCCTTGATCAATTCTTCGACGAGACTTTTAAGGTGCCTGCCTTCGTATTGTGGACATAGTCACTATGATAAGTGCAAAATTTATTGAGGTTTCGGGAGGTTCCTCCGGTTCTCATCAGCTGAGGCTTCTTGAAATAATCTTTATCCTGAATGGCTTCCACTAGTTCAGCCAACGAGATTCTTTGTGGGGGGGGGGGTTTTTGGTTTTGTTGGGGGGGGGGGGGTATTTTGAGAGGCTCTGGTTGGGCTTTCAGTAGTTCGTTATGTTGGGTGCGTCGGTCTTCTACCATGGAGATCATCTTTCGAATTTCCATTGCAGTGTTGCCCACCTTCGTAGCGCGAGCAAGTGGGAACGAGGAACATTCTTTGCCCGCCAGCCATCGCCTACTGGCCTCCTTTTTTGTGTTTAGGTGTCAACAACGGCTTTTTTGGCTTCCTCCCGATCGTGAAGCAGTAACTCCTCGGTGGTGATGTGATCGATAACCATCTCCGAAAATTGAGCCATAGAACTCAGCTCACGCAACCCTAGGGCATATTTAAACTGTTAACTTTTAACCACCATCAAGGCGGTTTAAGTGATTACGGGTTCGAGATTCTGGATTTCTAGCATCTCCCGTTGAAACCTAACTATATAGAACAGAGGGTTTCTCCCTCCTCTTTGATTTGGAGGGATAGCGACTTCTTTCGTGGTTTTTGTGAGCTAATAAAATGGGACATGAACAAACTTTTGAACTCACTAAATGAGAGAATTATTCTTGTCGAGAGAGCGTTGAACAAGCGAATGACTGATTCTCTCAGTGTGGTAAAAAACAACCGACATTTGAAGGCATCGGTGATCTTGAGGATGTAGACGGTCGACTCGAAAGCGGCCATATGATCAGTCGGGTCGGTCAGGGCCCTTGTATGGGTCAAGGTTGGAGGTTTTGAACTTTTCCAGAGGTTCGGCCTCGAAAATTTGTATAAAAAAGATATTTCATGTGTGGCGAACTAGGGCTGTAAACGAGCCGAGCTTGAGCGAGCTCAGGCTTGGCTCGTGTTCGGCTCGTTCGAAATAGCTCGTG
>NW_018164496.1:1425256-1456659 GCF_001263595.1 Phalaenopsis equestris
CGAACATGAGTTGTTCACGAACAACGAGCCAAATTGACAGCCCTATGGCGGACTGTGACCCACACGGTGCGATGTCTTTCCACAGAGGCTGACCCAGCACTATCTTGGTAGTGGGAATTGTCACCTCCGTCTTCTTCTGGTTGGGATCGCCGACCGTTAGGCATCGGTCCATCCCGCCTGTTGTTTGGTTCCGTGCGACTATGTTCCTGGGGATTTTGGTTTAGTGGGCTCTGGCTTCCCCTAGCCAGAGCTTTAGTTTTGTGGGTTTTGGCTTCCCCTAAAAACAACTTCTTGAAGAGCATCCACCATCAACTGCCTCATTTACTGCATCAGTTGTTCCTTCGTTTCCATTACATGCTGCCAGACTATCTTCTACGTGTTATCCATTTCTTCGTATTGGCTTTGTGTTTCTTGGGGTAGCTGCCTTGTCACTGTGTTGTGCTCCCCTTCTAGTTGGAGGCATGAATTCCACACTCACCACACCTTTTAAGGTGTTGAACCGAAAAATGTCTAATATTCTGGCCAAGGGATTGAGCACATGCAATATGGTAGATAATGAACAGTAGAAAATCGTTCCCTATGAAAAGAACTTTGGGGTACTAAATTATTTGATATACATTAGATAGAGCCGCTCGACACCTGCGTCCTGCTTCTGCCTCCGTCTCGTCTGCGACAGAGCCGCTCGACACCCTTCATCTACTCGGCTCTGCCTCTGGCGTTTGCGACAAAGCCGCTCGACACCCCTATTCGTGCAGCTTCTCACTTTGTCGCAGGTTAGCACTGGCTGCGGTAATGGCCTTAGGGATTTCCTGCACCGCCGCCCGCACCAGTGATAACCCCTCCAAACCCTCCTATGCTACAGTGATTCACAAACGCAACTTCCATTTTCACCTTGCAGATAGTGTGGTATTCTCGCAGATCTACCATAATTCTGTTGCAGGAAATGACGATTGCAATCTCATCAAAAAAGTAAAGAAAAAGACAGGCAAACCAGCAAATTTCTTCTCTGACGCTGAAATTTCGACTCGTGCAGGAAAATACAAATTTACACTAGTTGGAAAGTTCCAATTAGGTTGCCCTAAGATGGAGATGATCAAGAAGCTTTTTGAAGATTTCAAATTGGTTGGGAATTGACAGATGGGTAATTTCGACGGAAGGCATGTTATGATACAGCTGAGGTTAGAAGATGATTACACGAGGATTTTCTCAAAGAAATTCATCACAATTGAGGGCAAACATATGAAATTGCTCAATGGACCCCTAACTTTGATCCCAGTCAAGAACCCCACATTGCACTTATCCGGTTCTCATTACCTGAACTCAAACTTCATTTATTTGACCCACCTATCTTATATGCAATTGGGACTATCCTCGGAAAACCTTTGCAGGTAGACTTAACTATAGTCAATTTATCAAGACCTTCTATTGCAAGGATTTTGATTGAACGAGTTATTACACTACCAGATGTAGAAGAAGTCTGGTTTGGATCTGCTCACATCTGCTCACATGGATCTGCTCACAATGGTTATTGACAAAAAATCATTATGTAACAAAAACCATACTACTGCAAGCGCTTCAAGATGTTTGGACATCCGCATGAGAAATGTTTCAGATTGCACTCACAGCTGAGAACCAATAGCAAAAGCAGGAACACACTATTAGTGCACCTCATATGCTTGAAAGCGCTCCCAACAAACCTAATGACAGCCAAGCTGAGGAGGGCATCACCACAAGGCAGAAGTTGGTGTCTGCCCCTGGGATCCCTTCTCCTGTCCATACTACAACGGATAATGTTCGAACTGAAAATCAGGATAGTCCCGCGGCTCCTATTCAGGAAGCATCACGTGCAGAGGTAACAATTCACACTTCACATACACTGGAACCTATCACGGTGGCAACGACTGTCTTTACTCCTACTGCGGTTCTAACATCAAATCAGATCGATGATCACATGAGTCAGTCTTCAAATGAAAAATGACAGGTTTATACTTCTCAGCGGAAGAAGGCTGGGGGCATACTCCAACTTGAAAACTTAATGGATGATACGTTGGTGACTCCTGACAATGACACGACTCTTCAAAGTTTGTTATCTGGTTCCGCTCCAAAAATTAGAAGAAGAGACAGGACTAAACTGACTCGTCCCTAGCTACTTCTTTTCCGCATGTTTTAAATTTGTTTTACATTTTATTGAGTCTATCTGTATTTTTTTGTTGGGATATTACTGTATCGTATGGGTAGGGTGCCTCTTTTGGGCTCTTCTCATACAACATTTATGTATCCTTTTCTATTTCAATATAATATATATATATATATATATATATATATATCAGTGGTTACAACTCTTTGTCCATCGGGTCACCCTTATTCCTTCGCCCTTGCTGGGTCAGACATGAGAGAGTAGGATGAAGGCTTCCCGACCGTTCTTCTTTAGTACTTCTTCGAAACTCTGGCTCGTTTCCCTCGGTCGCTTAGCCACAACTAATTTTTCCTTTGGCTAGCCCCGCATTTTTTTTTTCTTTCGACTTTGGCATCGATCGATTCTCTGTCTGACTGGGCGATAGGGTCCTGGATCGTCCTCTTAACATGGGTATTATTGGAAGGCCCGATCTAGTTCCATTGACTGGTCTTGGCTCTTCTTGACCGGAGGTCCTACACCATTTGTCGTGTTACCTCCCTTTATGTCAAGTGCTCCCCCGACCTAGTCATACAATTGGAGAGTGCTTCTATCTATTATTGGGATATCATCATAGGGTAAGAGCAAATGAATGCTATCTAATCAAAATGGCTTTTAAGAGATATAAGAGTTCACCAAAATTATCATGTTTGTTACTCCTATACACACATTGATATAATCATTAATATTATTTACTAATATTGACTTGAATCAAGTAGTATATTTGTTACAATTCTCGAATATAATTGATCAATTGAGAAAACTAATAGTTATAATGTCTAATGAAAACATTACTTGCTTCGTATTTTTTGTGCTTGGTATGTTCGTATTGCTTTCATGGCATCGACCACAGTGTCCATGTTTTAAAGCTAGCCCTAAAACACCTGATTTTGCATATTGTGTGTTTGTATGCTTTTGTATGTGTGGCTTACCATGCTAGGTGAGTTTGTTTTACCTCATATAGGTCAAGGTTGTGAGTCAACATAATTAACGGCAGGACTCGTAGTAAACCTTAGATATGAGTTGTGATGATAATAGGAAAATAAATATTCAAGCTTGTCTAAGCAAGTAATGTGAATTATCTTATCATTACAAGGCATTGTGGGGTCATTACATGTATACAAGTGAAAGCAACCATCATTGGTGTGACGAGTATTAGTCCGCTTAGATACTCAGGATGTGCCTAGGCTTGGTGGCCGTGTCAAGATTTCTACGTGAAAGATCTTAGCCACACTACAAGCCTTGCACTAAATGTGGGATAGGCAACACCCTATAGGTGCTTGTTTAATTTAGAGTTAAGTGTAGCCAAGATTTTTTTTAATGTGTGCAACTATAATTCTCTGACTTGTGTGCTAGTTGTCACATTTTATGTCCTGCATTGCGTGTTTGTTGTGATTGAGAATTGCGCAGTAGTATATGTAGGGGTGGTCTTTTTGTACGGAGTCATGTCCAAAATAGATGAGCTAATATTATAAAATCCAAAAACTGATGTGTCTTTTGCAGGCGCTATTTTTAAACTCTCCTCATGCCAGACATGATTCATTAAACAATTGCTTGATATAAATTATGCTAACTTCTATTTTGCAGGATAAATCTTTTCTTTTTAGAACTTTTTCATATACTTTTAAGAGCCTAGAAAGAGTCTATACTGGAAATAAGGTACGAGTATGAGTTCTTAAAAAGCTTGGAGCATGGGACCATATGACAAGGACAATGAATAGTTTGATCGTGCCTCATACATTAATTCTAAATTTCATTTGTTATATAGACTAAGGATCAGACGTGTATGTACAAAATCTGACCCCAGTTTTCTTTTTCTAGATATGTTCTCTACCTAATGAAACATGGCCTTCCCATATTATTTTATAATATGCTTTATTAATCTTATGCGGTATGTTGTTATTTTCAATTTATTTCTAATTTTTGTGGTTTTTCTGGGCTCGCGTTTTACGAGTACGCTCTTAGGATATTTTTTTTTCCTACTGTCATAATTTTAAAAAATCTATCATAATATAATTCAAGCTTAAAATCAATCCATTTTAAAAGAAGACTTATATTTTCTTGCACGGCTCTTCAAACCAGTTTTAAAACTACATATATTGCATGGCTATCACCCAAATTACCAAATTACATCTAATAGGGCCTCCACACTTGAAGATTTAGGGTGCGTTTGGCGCACCGTTTTCCCTGTTGCGCGGCACCGTCCCGTGATTTTTTCGCGTTTGGGGCGGCGTCTCCTCCGCGGTCTGTCGTGATTCGTTGCGAACGCCGGACGCGGAAGGTTAACAATGGCCCAGCGTTCGCCTCAGGAACGTGAAATCATTTTTACAATGGTGCCCTTACGCTAACCTACACGCGAGTGTCCCCGAACTCCCAAAGTTGCTCCTATTCCCAATCGTCTCGCATCTCCTCCTCTTCCCGACTGCTTATTGTCTCGCATTCGCATCTCCTCCTCTTCCCGAGCGAAGGTCGTCTCGCATCTCCTCATCTTCCCCAACCCTTGTCGAGGTAATCTTCCCGAGCGACAATCTCCTCCTCAAATCGCAGCCTGGTTTCCTCAAGCAGTGGTAAGATTTTTTTTTTCTCAAGCAGAGGTAAGTTTGATTTTCATTGTAATAGGAGATTATATTTTAGCCACTAACAAATTGCCCATTGCTTGCTGACCGTACTTTTAGATGGATTGATGGCATTTGTTTTACATCGATTTGTTATGAGTGGAATTTTCTTGTTGTTATGAGTGGAATTTTCTTGTGTGACCTATGTGCTCTTTTTTCCAAATTGATTATAAGAAGTTTCGTTTTTCCCTCCGTCTCCTCCATTGGTATCACTTCCAATAAGAAGATGATTCATGTATCATCCAGCATGCATTTTTGACTTAAGAATTGTGTGATATATGTAAATACATAAGAACAATCACTGCAGAGAGTTAAGCAGTTGGGCCTTATGCGTACCACCAACAGTTGAAATATATACTTCAGAATTTTTCTATTAGATTCTTAAGTGCAATCTTAAGAACATGTAATGACATACCTGCTTGGTTTACATTTTCACTTTGTTTGACTTTTAACCGTCTTTTGTAAACTAGATTTGAGCTATTTCTGAGAACAATCACTGCAGGTTGATGTGTTTGATTATATATGTTTTTGATATTGACTCAAATAATTATATTCACCTTATGCATGTGAATTATGTTTATATTTTATATTAACTCTTGCATTTCCATGCTCTTGCATTTCCTTAATTTGGTTTTGCTCTGTATTACTAACTTTGCACTGCATACATTGAAGCATAGGGGAGGTGGCATGAGTGTAAAACTTGATGTTTTAAGTGCTAGATATGTAAAAATTGATGTTTTAAGTGCTAGATATGTCGCTGTCATACTTCTGTTTTTAAACAGTTTCACTAAGCAGGGGGCTGCATGGTCATTTTTCCAGAAACAACTGCCCCACAACTGTTCTCAGACAGTTGCAACAAACAGACAGCCAGCTTCCCCGCCGCAGCTTCCTGGGGCAGCGCAGCTGCAGCTGCGCCCTGAGGAGCTGCAGCATAATTTGCAATATCTTCATATCGTCGGAGACGTATTCTTGCTTCTCAAACCTACCCTATAAGATTTATTCGCTTAAATTGGTATCTAGTCTGAATAAGATGTTAGAGGGTTTTTCGGACCCAGATAGGATTGTAAGCCCTTTATAGGGAGATTTGTTTTTGTGATCCGAACCTCTTTTCTTTCTGCTCTGTAAGCTTCCTGACCGTACATTGGCAGATATAATTCCTACACATGCCTCATTTTAAGAAGAATCTTAGGATCTTAAATGTTTCTTTCCTGCAATTTTCGGCATATGAACTATATTAGATGACGCGACACGTAAGTTGTCGACAAGTAATTCACTGTTGTGCTGGATCAACGCTGATATTCTCCTTGATAAGTATCATCACTGATATTCTCCAGAGAAGAGTTCTATCTACCACTAGAGAATTCATAGAGACTGTCTGAAAAAATCTTACAAAATAATCATGATATCAGAACACCAAATGCCAAGCATTAGTCATCTAATTTCTTTTTATGATCTTGATTTGATCTCGTGATTCATAAAATATGAGACATTTTAAAATTAGATCATTACAAGTTTTGAAGGAATCATTCATTTTTTAAAAGATCTATTTAAACTTTAAATTTCAACTTAATTGTATAACTATGGCATATATTGACAGTCTAAGAAATTTTGCCTATAAATAGATCCTTAAACCTGAAAATTAATCAATGGAATTAAAATTTTCTACATGATGCTTTGTTCAGCTACTTCTCTCTCTTTTATTTCTCTCAAATCATTGAAGAAATCTCTCTCCATTATTTTGATCTCTCTCATCACTCATATTCAAGATTTCTCTCTAATCCTTAAAATCCTAATCCGATAATCATTCCGACCCCATTTCAGCATTTATGACTTATCTTTCACATGTCTCGTAAGGAATACAAGTTTTATTCTACATTTTTAGTGCTTCATTCTCTTGAATTGCATTTCATCACTTTATCTAATAATTTTGAATACATACACTCCAATTTTTGTTGCATGTTGATTAATTTAGTCTCCCTTCTACCCTACTAGATAGAAGCTTGAAGTTTTCCAGCATGTTAATTTCTAAGACTGTTAATCTAATTTAGATCTATGACATCTCCTTTACCCATATTTAAAGTCCTCCACCAAACTTTGTTATCAGGAGAAATTATCATGAATTTCCAACCACCCATTCTATATTCCATAAAATTGGAATGGAACAATCTGTTAAAAAAAAATACAAATTGACCACTGTCATTTCCACACCACATCAAAATCATTTCTAATTCCTTTAGTTTATCTCTAAAATCCTCCCACTCAGAGAGAGAGAAAGAACTCGCCCACAAATAAATATATGCATGTGTCTAATCACTGCCTGTGTCCAACATATTTGTCTTAATATATTATAGGTTAGTGCAATTATGCTATGCATTCCCCAATCCAGCTAAACTAAGAACTCCCCTTTCATTACCCATTCCCCTTCTCAGGGAACTTCCATACTACTACCTCCAAAAAATGTGGATAATGGCACCCCCATCGCCCCTCCCTGGTTCGAGCAGTCCAAAACTTCAAAGCTCAAGAACTGAGTTAAAAGCCAAAGGTTTCCCAAGGCTGCAAACCTCAGGTGGGACATTAACCTACTCCATCTCAGACTGCCTATTTTTGGAATTTAACAAAAATACAAACTCATTAGAACTGAAGGCAGTTTGAGTGGACGAAAGAAAATCCACTGCTTCGACATATTGCGTGATCAAGAGAAGTAACTTTTTTCTATATAACAGAAGAATGCGTTTTTATGGGAGGGATATAAGACAAATCTTGTAAGAACCATAAAATTGGTGGCGAAAACCGGAGGTAGGCACTGCCTTTAAAAGAACCTAAAAAGCTCAATCAAGCAAATAAATCAACAAAGTTCTTTCTTAGCTCAGGAATTTTTTGCCTCGTCAGCTCATACACAACCAAAACATATAAATAAAATCCTCTTAAGTTGAGAAATCACATTAACACTCGTAAAAGATCAAAATCATGCCTAAGCTGCTAGCGCAGCTATGGCATGCATCATCATAACTATAATATCTAAATTTACACCTGTACGAATTGACACAATCCTAAGACACTAAAAGGTGGGGGGGACCACGTAAAAGGATTAAGACTTAGGAAAGTTGTAGAATGGATAACGGGTGTGAGAGAAAAGGTATAGACTACAATCCGGCATTAACGGCGGCGTGACAACAAGCCAATGGCAAAATTCAGTAATTATTCTATTGTAAACAATATTTGGTAGAGGTTAAACGATGAAGGAAGTCTTCTACATCTGAGAGAGATCACTACCTCAATCTTATTAGGTTACAAGCACACCACCTGAGACAAATTTAAGAATATGACACTGCGATAAATAAAACAAGGAAAAAACATCTCCAAATATTATAAACCAAGCAAAAATCCTCTAAACCAGAAAATAATAACATATAAATAATTTTCAAGCAAAAAAAACAAATTCTAATTAAAATGTATAAGAAAAGAGGTCCACAAGGGGCCGAGCGCAACACAAGAGGAGAAAACCCTGATGCATCCCATATGGGCGCTTGTCACGCTTTTAGGATTGCAAGATCACATGGTTTTGTGAGATTCTGCGATCCTAGATCGCGTATATCCCGTTGGGAGAGAGCTCTGGCATCATTCTTCCCTACCAGTCAAGGCTTCTTTTTCTCTGGAAACACCTAGAACCCACTATTTAATAATATTTTCCATGAAATATCTACGGAGATTTTTAAAATAGCAGTCCAACACTCCTATCTGGCCATTTTTCTGGGACTACACTACTAAACTAGAAAACCCGGCCTACTTCATAGAATCTTTAAAAAATAATTCAAAAACTTTGTCTCTATCTAAAATGACGGCATGTTGGACCTCCTTCAGTGTTAACAACTTAAGGGGTAGATTGCAAATTCGAAAATCGTGAAATCTCTTAGGAGGGTTGCTCTGTGCTTGGTATCCTCATTGCTCTCTTGGAGAACGAATGATACTCCTATTGGTGATTCCCTCAAAGCCTATCAAAAAATAGTTTGTGACACCACATACTCGAACTCCGTATGAATGTCTATTAGCTCGGACTCCTTTCAAAGCAAGAGTTTAATGCACATTCCATCTTTGATGAAAGAATGTGTTCTTGTAGCCATCATGATATATGCAATAATCATACTGCCAATGAAGATCTAATAGGTGGCAAAAATCCATAGATACCACGTCACACCACACAAGCTTCTAGAACTTATCTCCAACAAAAAACTCCACAAGACAACTCCTATCAACTATGATTTTATTCTCTTTCTTCAAACAAGACAAATACTATGATCGGGTGTACTTTTGTGTTGTCAAATTCAACTTATCAACCATTTGAATAATTACCACATTCTCAGAACTGCTTATGAATATGATAAAACTGCACATTTTTTTCATCACAGTGCTATGGATATGAAAGTTATTGTACAGAGTCACTTTTGCTCTCTCATGGGCTCAGCCTAAAAGACCCGTCGAATAACTAACATCTCTTCCTCATCAGCAAAGTTGGTAACCCTCTCTGATACCCTCAATCTCTCATATATCATTGCCCATTTCTTCGACTGCTCTATACTCATCATCACCCTCCTATTTGGTTAATCGGATGCAAAGAGTCTAAAGTCGTGGCACTTGAAGTACCTCTTAACTAGGAAGGATTTGGAAGTGGAGGCAGTGTCCACCTTTTCTATACTCTGGATTTATTTCTCTATGGGCGGGGCCAACTTGAGTGCCCCATTAGGTGTATTTTTGTTATCTGATTATGGGGTTAAACTGGCTGTGAGACTGATTTGTTGAGTGAATTTATGGAGTATTGTAATTCTTTTACAGCAATTTGAGAAAATTATGTGTTTGGTACAAAAAATTATAAATATAATGTAGAGTATGAATGAATTTGAAAAATACACTGTAGTTCATTTTGGTTGAATTTAGAATTCGATTGATTTGACTGAATTTGAATTACATCGTTCATGTTAACTGCTATCAGCATGCCCCCACCCCTATCGTCCAACACCCCACGAGGCCGACAGTTTGTCACTAGTCCTCAGCTGCCAGTTGTACACCGCCGAAAGTTCGTTGTCGCTTCCCTCCGCCAGCCGCCAACTGCCCGCCGCTTGCCGCCCTCCACCACCACCATCATCGTCAACTACTCGCAGTTTGTCGCTGCCACCTGTGGCCCGCCACCCCTGACCTCCCGTCATCGCCGCCCGTAGTTCGCCACCACCGCCTATCATTGCCCACTGCCTGTCGTTTTTGTTGCCCGTTACTCGCCGTCGTCGTTAGCTATTGTTAGCCGTCTTTGCCCGCAACCCGTCGCAGCTGCAGTTTACCGTCCTCACCGCCACAGTTCACCATTGTCACCGGCTGCCTATCGCACCTGCAACCGCAGCCACCTCAGTCGTCAGTCGTCCGTCACACCACCCACCATCCCACCTCTGTCACCTCCCCGTCGTCGCCGGACAAAAAAATATATTTTAAAATACATTGTTTGCAATCAACTTTATACCAAAAAAAAATTTAAATTCTTATGTTTATTTTACAGTAAATCAAACAGCTAAAAAATATGTCAGATATATTGAAATCATAATACTCTAAAAATATTTGGCATTGCATTTCATTTTCAACAAACAAAACAACCCCTATAAGATATGACGATCACCTAATGACATTGTTGCTTCTCCATCTTAAATTTTACATCGAGTATGGACCAATATAGCTACAACTGCACCACATTACCTATAGAAAGCACCGGCTCTCCAAGATATCTCACTAATGTATGCTCCTCTATTTCAACCATCTCGAATTTTCAACCATCTTCCTTAACTAAGTAATTATTAACTTGACGCTTCTATTAGGTGAAACACCCTTGCCCTCAAAGACATGCTCCACCATGAGCCACTCAATGAATTAGTTAAGATTGGCAGAATTAGTCATGATCCATGGGACCATCAAATTTCAACAAGTCAATCTTCATCCTAAAATCCCGACTTCTCCTTTGATATTCGATGTCAAATCACTGGGTATTGGTATGATAGGTAACAGCAGTGGGATCTAGGTAACAGCAGTGGGCGAAGAGATATCAGCTGAAATCTAGTGTGAACAGCGATAGGATGGCAAGCTGACGGCGAAATACAACAGTTATTTCTGCTATAAACCGCAATTGGCAGCAATTTGGATGATAAAGGAAGCCTTCGCAGCCCGTTCGGGTGCTCTTCCTGCTTGTGGGATCGCACAAATGCCGCTGGGGGAGAGTTCCCGCGTCACGATTACTAAGACACTCGAAATAGCAGTCAAGATTTTCAAATTTAAGTAATTCTACAGGAAATCATCCAAATTCACCGACCAATTGTTCCTTATGAGTCCCTTAATAGCAAATCTAACTACCCCCGGCCTTCTTTCTCTCAAATGATTTCAACAACACAAAAATGAAAAATTTTTTGCATAGCTGACAGGAATACAAAACATTAGAAAACACCAATTTAAGAAAGAAAAAGATCAGCAATTCAAACCCTAAACAACTAAACCTAAAGAGTAAGGGTGGTAGCTTACTTGCGAGAAGAGCACGCGCGAGAAAAAGAAAGGAACACTAATAAGAAATGGGAAGACATCTGAAGAAGAGAAGCCATCAGATGGAAGGTTGCCCTTTAGCTGCTCTGTTCTATCAGAAAGTAGAGATCGGAAGCAGAAAAGCCATGGGGTGGGCGGAGGAACTATCTTCTCCCTCCCAATAAGCTTTCATCACCTATCATCAACATTTAAATATTTATTAGGGTATGTTTAGCTCCACCAAGATTTAAGTTAAATTAGATTTAATAAATCTCATAAATGTTAATTTATTAAATTAAGATATTTTAAAAATATGTATTTGGGATGACAGTGTGACGGTGTAGTGTCGTACTACGGTTTTTATTATTAGATAAAACTGCATTTTAATTAGGTTCTCATAAAATTAAAGTTAAAAGCTGTGTTTTTCCACCAGATCTGGCTATGTGCGGTGACTGCTAGAAAACTGCAGTCTGACTTCTTCATTTTTTTTTATAATAGCCTCCGTAATTTTTTGAACAATAGCTATGAAGCAACTACTTTTTCAAACAGCTGCAGCTGCCACAAACATATCATAAATATATAATAATTATATGTTTGACAGTGAGGATTACATTACTACACGACACCAAAAACATTACTATTTACAAATCAAGCACCCTCTTAGATCAGCCTCTCAAATTATCACTCGAATATCAAAGGTCGTGATAAAATCCCAACTCATGTTTTTTTTTTTTTCATTTTTATCAAATTCTCAATGATTTGATCGTGACACGTGTAAATGCATGGGTTTCATTGCTCAAAAAACTTCACAATAAGTACTTTGGCATTGCTAGTGCTATTTTTGAATCAACTTATAAGTATATGCAAACTATGATTGAACATTTGGGGGCCTAAAACCGCTATTTTAACTTTATCTAACACCTAAACTCTACTATTTATATAGCAACCTCTTAACACTTCATAAGTACTCAAATCTACACTATCGGTTGAGGTTGTTTGTGGTACAACTTGCCATTTGTGTTAGCAAGCTAAAACCGCCTTTGTTGTCAAAATGCTCACCTAAAATCATTTCCAAAGAAGCAATGTAATTCTAGCAATCCAAGCTCAAATCACAGAAACTTGGTCATGAATGAAGCAATTTTTGATCGAAGAGGACTAATGGGTAAATCCCCTTAACAGTTGGAAGATTAAATAAATCTTAACCCCATTCGAGTTCGAACAAAAGAACATTGGTGAATTTGACAGTTGGGATCGCTGATAGTCGAGGAAAGGGAATAGTTATCTAAGGGTGCAAATGAGCCGAGTCGGCTTCAATTTGGCTTGTTAACGAGCTCGCAGCTCGGGCTTGAGATCAAACTTAGAGCTTGTTTATTAAATGAGCTCGAGCTTGAGCTAGTCTTGGCTCGGAATGTTGGCTAATGAGCCGGCTCAATTAGACTACCACTAATAAATTTGATGCATTTTCAGGTGAATAACCACTGTCTTCTCCTCCTCCGGCCACCCACACCTTCTTCGACGAGCTCAAGCTTTGCCAAACACTTGATCTCCTCATTGTCACATGCATCTTCCCATCCCCTTCACCTTTGTCTCCACCTCAATCTTCAATGGGACACTAGCTTGCTTCATTAGTAACGTTATCTTTAAATTTTCTTCAGCTAAATAGTGCATGATACTTTGACGTTGCAGTAAGCAAGTTAACATTGTTCCACCTTGAATCTACAATTTTTATTTCATCTCTATATACAAAAGACTTCAGAAGTTTTTGGTCTTTAAGGTCTTGAATGGAGAGGGAGCAACTTTGAGGAATTGTGATCATCTCTCTCTCTTCTTCTGATGATCTAAACAAGTTAAAGACCTTAATCACTTTCACTATCTTTAATAACCACAATCACCTCCAATAGTTGTTGGTGGTGGCGGCGACGGTATCTTCATCTGTGGCAACACATAGTTCAAGAGTCTCTCCTTCCTCTTAGGACCAAAAGGGCCATTGTAGTCACGATCGCATGTGATTTTTGTGGTGCAAAAAATGGTTAAATTCAACTATGAACAACATTAATTGAGGGAAGTACATTTGAGTGTTTATGAAGTTTTAGGTGGTTAGTATGTGACTAGTAGAGTTTGGTGTTAGATAAGTAAATACAATAATTTCAGGTAGGCAAATCCCCTAATTTTTTTTTTTCAAACTCTCTTGAAACCTTCGTCAGATGATGATTGAATCAAAATCAAAACATGATCAAACAATCTTTGAATTGTGATTGAATCATCTTTGAATCATGATTGAAAATATTTGATTATTATTTGAAGATGATTGATCTTAGTTCGATCATGATTTCAAAAGATTCTCAAGAGAGGTTTTAAGGTGATTTGATGAAAATGTTTAATCATAGTTTGAAAATAATTCAAAGCTAGCTTAATAACATTTTAATCATATTTGAAAAAGACTTGACAATAATTCAAAACAAGTTTGGTCATGATTTGTTTATGCTTTTCTTACGCATGTAAGTCTTTTGTGGGGTGATTCGACTTTGTAGCCAAGTCACTCTTTCTCTATATAGATATCCCTATCATACTCTTGATGGTGTAACTCTTATTTCTACCTTTTTTTTCTTTTAAAATAGAGTCATCGGAGTATAGATATTTCTTTCTTTTGACTTTAGAACTATCGAGCTATCTTGGATGATGTGACACATGGGTTGCTGGTAAGTAACCCCCGTTCAAGTTGGGCCGAATACCTCATGACCGAGTAGACCTAAAATCCCAATAGTTTTGAATGATGGATCTATGGAGTCCTGCTTAGGCTATGTCAACTAATCTGAAAATTCTTTAACTACCTATTGACAACCCATTTAGGCCCTTTCTTTTTCCCTTTATGGGCCTTTCATAATCATTTTGTAGGTCCTCTTTTATTGAGGGACAACTACGTAGGTGATTCAACCTCTGCATGATAACTTAATTTGGCATAACATGACAAGATATCCAATATTATAATAACAAAAATCTCATTGATTTACCTATTGCTTGGGTTTATAATAAGCAAACATACCACTTTTAATTGAGAGTCTTCTTAAGCATCTCTCAAGATGTAATTCATTATAAGGATATGTGTCATGGGAGGTCCATTCGAATCAATAAAATTAAAAATTCAATTTTATTTCTAGGATATGAGTAACATCACAAGGCTCTCTTTTTATATTAGTTTGAGTCAAATATGTCCTAATTTATAAATTAAAAATTCATTTTTGATAAATTTGTATTAAAATTAGCCAAATTGTTTAGTTTAAATGAATATGGATTTAATTAAATTATCTATTAATTTAATTTTAGATTCAGCTATCAACTAAGTTGTATTTTAAGTTCAAATTTAGAAATAGCAAGTTAGAAGTTGCTTCCAATATTCAAGTTATTTTAGGTAGATTTTATGTCACTATAAACTAATTTAAGTTTTGATTTAATTTAAGAAAATTTTGAATTATTTTATTTTTAAATAAATTTTAATTTCATTAGAATGTACCAACTTTAATATAAAATTAACTTAATCTCACTCAAACCCAAACCACTCCAAATCGATAGTAAGATGAGCCAAAATATACTTGGGCCAATCCAGAAGATCAACCCAATCATGCATGGGCCTACCAGGCTAGGCTAGGGTCAGCAAGGCCAGACCCTAGTCAACCAAACCAAATTAGGGCTGGCTTGACCTGACCATCTAGCAAGACTTGGAAAATAAAACTAGTCTTAGATGGAATTGGTCAAGGTCTAGAGAAGGAGACAAAAATTAGGTCATCATGAAAGTAAATAAAATAGGTTTTAAATTTTATTAATGTTTATCCAACACAAATGGAATTCAAAGCATCTCATTTCTTGCTTTTTTTTTAACTATAGTAAATTATCATAATTTGTAAAATCATAATGATGTAATTATTTTGAGGAATTAGTGTAAGATTATTTACCAAAAAAGTCAATCTTATTTAGGTTTAAATTTATGAATTTTAAATTTTCCTTTTTTTTTCAAACTAATTAATTTTTATTAACTATGTGATTTGATCAATCACTTCTTATTTCTTTATTTCAGTAAATAAGTTTGCTATTTTGTATTTTTGCTACATGATTTCAATAAAATTTTGACATAACTTATTTGTTTCCTTACATTATACTATCTCAAGATATCATATATTAATGGTGATTTTGTTCACCTTAAAAAATAATGCTAGCTTGGCCCATGCCATAATTGTAAATTGACTAAAATTTGAATAATATTTTAATTAATATTTTTTAATTTGATTAAAATTACCATGCAACAGACATCGACACTTATTTTAAAGTGATTCAACGCTTCACAAGGGAGGAGCACAACGAAGGCTGGCCCACTGCTAGAAAATTGTGAGGCCCACCTGACTAATCGGCCAAAGCCATAGAAACCAAATCAACAGGACCAAACCAGATTAGGTCAACAAAGGTTGGCCCACTTGAGTGTTTCTGGGTGTTTTAATTATTAATTTTCTTAGGTTTTTTAGTACATTCTTCTCTTTTGGTGGTTTCTTCATAGTTGAGGCTTTTTAGTTGTTTTATGCTGATTTGGGGTTTTTTTGGTTATTATTAGCCCTTTTGATCTTTGATTTATTTTCCTCAGATTGTTTATTCAATTGAGGTCTTTGTTTTTCAAATGGTTTTGACTGTTCTTTTATGTGGTTGTTCTGTTCTTGTTGGTTTGAGTTGGTTATTTATGTGGGCTACTATTAGCGTTCTGGCTGGTTGTTGTTGGAGTTCTGATCATTTAGTTTTTCTTTGTGAATTTTCTTTTGTCTAGTATTTTTTTTATTTTATTGTCCTAATTATCTTGTTCATAAAATGTTCTATTTTAAGATATTAATTATTTTTTTATTTGTGTGTTATAATTTAAAAATAAAAATTATAATTATTTATATTTTTTTTTGTCCTCACTTTTTCCAAGAAAAAAAAATCTACGTGGCATAGTTATCTCCGGACGAGACAAAATGAAACGGTTGAGATCGCCATTGGGCCCCGCACCGTCCTTCCCGAACTCGCCGCTGCGATTTCCGTACGGTTAACCCGCACAGAAGCTGAAATCGCGCGACCAGCTGCGGACGCCCTGCGCAGCATCGATTCCATTAACGGAAACCTCTATAGAAGGAAGATTAAATCAGTATTAATTCCATGGCGCTTTCTTCAATCGCTTACGGAAACCCTATCTGATCTCTTCCACTGTTTCTAGGGTTCCGCTCCTTCTCCGTCTTCCCTGCCGGCATTATCTCATTTCTATAGAAACAACTTTCCTCCATTCATCATTGAATCCTTGCATCGGAGGTTCGTCTTCCGGTAATGAATCTGAATCTCGATTCAGAGTCTTACACTTTCTTTGCTGGTTCGGATTCCTTTTTGCGTTGTGAATTTTCATCATTTCTGTGTTTGTTTGATATGTGGTATTGATTTATCGGAAAAGAACATTGTAGCAGTTGGTCTTTGTCTGTGGTTTTAAAGGTTGTGTGCGGTTCTACCATGGATCGTCCCTTTGGTCTCCCGAGGCCAATGGAGTCTTCGATTACCCACGAACAGGGAATCCCAGCCGAATTCGTTGGGCATTATCTTCAAATTCCACCAATTTTCCCTAATCCGATGAGCAATCCAATGTGCGATTTCCCCGGTAAACCTCAGTCTGTATATTTCAAGACACGTATGTGCGTGAGATTCACATCTGGTTGCTGCCCTAAGGGGAGCAACTGTAACTTTGCGCACAGCATTGAAGAACTCCGCAGGCCTGTCGGGTAAAGCTCGTGATTGCTTTTGCTTCGATATCCTTCGTCACAATGCTTATATGCTTTTGCTTTCATTTGTTGAATAACGATCAGAAACGTTGATAAGAGAGCTTCGTTTCTACAGAAAGACCGCAGTTCGAGGAATGAATCAAATATTATAATTCCTGGTGGGTATTGATTGCTATTTCTTGAGCTTCCAGTAATTAAACAAAAAAATAAAGTCGTGATGTTCTCTTTGTTTATGATTTGATTCATTGTAATTTCTAATGTTGTTCTGTGCTTTCTTTTGAAGAAGTCTTTGATCCAAGGGAGGAGCAAAAGCTGAGTAAGAACAAAATTTGCTGGAAGTTTTATAATGGTGAGATGTGCCCTTATGGCGACAAGTGCAGTTTCAGTCATGTAGGGCCGGGCTCGCTTCAGGATAACCCTTTATTCAATCAAAAATCTTTGTGCTGGAAGACAAAAATTTGTCACAAGTGGTTAACTTCTGGTAATTGCCCATATGGTGATCAGTGCAGTTATGCTCATGGAGATGCAGGTTGACATTCTTTTATCTCATTAATTTTTGCATTTCAAAAGTAGGGATTTGGTTCCTCTTCAATTGCCATGGTAATTAAAGCACAAATTAAACCATTCAATCTAGCTTAAAATAGTTGGAATTATTTTCTTCAAAATTATTATATTTCTCAAAAGAATTATAAATAATCCCAATCATTCATGATAATTGGAATGTTATGCTACCCTTAATTATTACTTTTTTAATAACCAAAAAAAAAAAAGAATTGTATAAACCTATGATGGTATAATTACGTGCAAATGCAACCTTAGGTGGGTGTTTGGTACACTACTTTTAATAGGATTTACTTGAGGGTTTAACATAAATCCAGCCAAATATCATATATGTTGGATAAATCCGACGCAATGTTCAAAAAAAATGTTTTTTTTTTTGTTCCGTTTATTTTGTGACATAGTTGGATTTAATGGATTTAGCTTATGAAGAGAATGATTCAAAGAGATTTATGTCTGACACATCATATGGATTTAATTGGAATTAATCTTAATTGAACCAAACATTATTTTAGATTTAATAATATTTTGATTTGATAAATCCGGATATACCTAATTTATTAAATCCTATTTAACTTCAATCCTGCTTGTAACCAAACACCCCCTAATTGCTGATAAGCACACATTTTTTTTCTCTTTTTTTTATCAAGCAAGTTGACTTATCAAACCAAACACATGCAACTCACTAGAATTAAGTCTATTAAAAACTCATACACTGACACAAATTAAGATATATGATATGAACATACACTTTTTTTTCATATGTAAGGAAGCATGCATCATAGATGCCCCATATATTATATTTTATGAATGTATAAATATAACCAAATTACAATCAAATTTAACCTCTCCGAACACAAACAAGCAAATTTTTTTGACAGCCCTATATATAAGCTTATGAACTTAGCAAATTTTTTTGACAGCCCTATATATAAGCTTATTTTATCAATTCAGCTAGTCCAACTTGTAGATTTCTTAAATAATAGTCTCAATGTAATTTCCCCTTTTATTCAAATGGAAAAGTTTAATTATTTTCCTTCTCAATTAGCACTATTTTTTGTATAGACACATGTTTTCTGTTGATTGCAGGCACAAAATGCCCCTAAAGAAATTAGTTTGATAAGAAATCCAAATCTATTATTTCATTATTTTCTTAATCATGCTTTAACTAATGCCTTTTGTTGTTTTGATAATAGAGTTGAGGAAGCTCGCAGGGGATAATAATATTGAATTGGTCGAAAAGAATGTTCTTGAGGCTCCTCCCAAATGTACTTCTCATTTGAGTGATGATATTTTATCGAAGACAATGAAAGAGCCAGAAGATCGTAGAGAAATTCCTGCATCTCAACCAAAAGTTAGAGCTCTTTCATTGAGAAAAATTAGTCGCATCTATGGAGATTGGATAGATGACACCGCTTAATTTCTCTGGATGGCGTAAATTCTCATCTCTATAATATACTGATTTTCTGCATGATTTTGTTCTGTCTATTGATTGACCACTCATCTTGAGAGAAATGACATGCAACGTTAACTTTTGTATATAATTTTTCTATACATTAATGGTGTTTAATTTTTAATAATCATAATATAATTTAAATGCGCACGTGTGTGTATAACTTTCTTATTTCAAGCTAAAACAAACTGAACACAATCGAGTAAAGAGTTGTTCGTGTTCGACTTATTTATAAATCAAGATTAAAATTTTATTCGTGTTCGGCGTGATAATTTAACGAACATTTTGAAAATGAGTTACTTAACAAGTTGTTCGCAAACGAGTTTGTTTTATAGCTCTAATATTATATCGCAATCTTATTCTCCTTTGATAGCCTTTTTTTTTTTCTCCTTAGATCACTTTTCGGCTCCACAAAAAGGGTGTTACAATGGCAGAATTTATTTTATTCAAAATCTCTCTTTTGTCTTCATCTTAACTTAATGTATATTTATAGCATGACTAGCCTATCGTGTCACTTGCCTGCGAGATTTTGAATAAAAGTTATTATAAGTGACATCTTAGGATCTGTTTGGGACAACTTTTTGCCTACTTTGTGTTTCAAATCACATCATATAGTTCTTTTTGAGGAATTGCTTTCTTGATGTTTTCTAGAAATTTTTATGATAGGAAATATTTTTCCAACCTGACCTTTGAAACTCTTATTTTTTTCCCATGGACCACTTTCAGCTCACAAAAGGGAGTCTCACAATGACAATTTGTTTTATTTGAACTCTTTTAATTTATAATAAGTGACATCTTAGAGTCTATTTGGGATAACTTTTTATGCAGTATGAAATTCAAACCTCCACCATAGCTCTATTTATGAAACTGTTTTCTTGCTATTTTCTATAAATTTTTGTTGTAAGATTTGTTTTTTCAACCTGTTAATGTGATGGATGTAAGAAACTTATTGTCCTATTTTTTGAAAAAAAAAAAATATAATTTCCGCCATAACTTCCTAAGAAATATATCTCCACCACAATTTTATATCCATATTTTAAAAAAAGTTCCAGCCATCCCAAACAGACCATTTGTCCCAAGCTACAACCAATTCATGTTTATACAAGAGATCTTAGCATCCAAATTTTTATGGGCATATGTTCTCTCTCATAAATCAATAAGACTGTTATGGTTGCCAATAAAGATGTGAATTTCAAATACTTGTTATAATAATGAATCTGTAAAACTATTTTTGCATTGTCTTAAAGCATCTATGAAGTAATCAAGGGATAGAGGTTTTGGTTGGATCAGAGTGTATAAAATTTGACTCTTCTATGAGCTTTGACATTCAAGTGAAATTTCTTTAAAGAAATATTAGTCTTGAACGTTATTGTGATAGTCATTATGATATGATACTTCTAAGCATTATGTTATACTATAAGAGATGAATGCTATATCTTTCATTATGCTTATTGATTGGTCATTAAATATATACATGAATTATATTTTATTTATTTATAAATTATTGTTTTTTTAACTCAATTAATACAAATAATGGTTAATAAAATATTAGCATTTTTTGCTTTAAATTAAAGAGGCATTTAAATACTTAACATTAAATTATTATGCATTAACATATCAATCGCCCAAACTTCAATTTTTATGTATAGACCACCATATTCCTATGTTTTCGGCATAGGTTGGGTGGGTACGTTGATACAGAGGGATTGTTACAGAGGGATTGGGCGGTAGGTATGTACATCTCTTTTTAGTTAAAACCAAATACAATAAATTTTTTAATGAAAAATCCAATGAACCATGATTGAGCTTTTTTTTTATCATTTGATCTATTATTTTAAGTGTAAGTGTGTTTTGAATCTTGGCTTTTCATCTCAAACATATTTGACCTTTCCAATTTTTTGGTCACAAATTCATCCAATATATCAAATATATCATACTAAATATGCTATATTAATGTTTTGCTAGCACATAAAACATGACATTATATATAATTGATATACTTCATAACTCACTATAATTCAATCATCAATTACATTCTATATTTTAACTTGTTGGCCAAGATTGAAAAAGTGTTATATTACTATATTATGTTGGCAACAATTATCAAGAATAAGAATCAAAGAAAATGTTCAGCTTTCTTTTCTCCTACACTTTCAAATAATGGAATCATAGAAAACATGAAACAATGGAACAAAGAAAAAGACAATGAGAATGATGCTAAAAAATATGAACTATGTTAAGTATATTATGTTGGGTAGAAGTTTGTGTTGAGTAAAGTTAAATGTTAATTATTAGAGGTTATCTTTCCTTTCCATCCAATTGTTGGGTAGAAGTTTGTGTTTAGAAGATAGGGAAAAAATATCTAAAAAACATTAGAGGAAAAAAACACATGATTAAGACAAGGGGTACCAGAGCAATTAGTTCAAAAGAATTGATTATGAATAAAGTTAAAAGTTAATTATTAGAGGTTATCTTTCCTTTCCATCCAAATGATGTATATTTTTATAACAAATTTCTATATTTTTTATAAGATTGGTTTTTATTTTTTAGTATTCTAGAATGTTCTATCAGTCTTAAGCAGAAGATTTTAGGATATTTATGTTAAATGATAATAGTATAGAACATTTAATTATAAAGAATGTAGAGTATGTTTTTATTGAATGAAATGTGAGAATTTAGACGTTTATAGATTTAGTCTCTCATGCTTAGAAATAAAAATAACTATGTTGTTGTCATGTAAGTTTAAAGATACTTAGCAAAGTTTTGTAATAAAATTCTCCCTTGATTTATAGATTTAGCCTCTCATGCTTAGAAATAAAAATAACAATGTTGTTGTCATGTAAGTTTTAAAATACTTAGCAAAGTTTTGTAATAAAATTCTCCCTTGTCTTTTAAAAAACATTCAAAAATTGGTATTAGATCATTCATTGGATGTTGTACAATTTCAATGTATATACAATTGTCGACTTCAACATGATTCCAATCTTCAATGGAGAAAATTATGTCTTTTGATTCATCAAAATGAAGAGCCATTTTTCTAAATTTTTGTGGAAGATCGTTGAAGAATGATTCTATATTCTGGATAATACTCACAGTCTTTCAGCAAATCAAAAGAAGGCGTTTGAATAAAATCAATGAAAAGACTTGAGCATTATTTTTTTTACAACAAGCAATGACAGAAAATATATTTCTTAAAATGAAATTGCAAAATTTTAAACTCGATTTTGATAATCATAAAATGAATGATAATGAGACTGCAAAAGAATATTATTCCAAAATAAAGAAAAGAGTTAGTCAAATGAGAGCCTATGAATCAACCATTCATGACAAGAAAATAATAGAAAAAGATATTAATTTTTTTATACAAAAAAAATATTATACAATAATTTATGCAATTGAAAAATCAAATGATCTAGAAACTTTGCCACCAATAAAATTAATTGGCTCTCTTGAAGCATATGTAAAAGATTGAACATGAGAAGTGAGAATATAATAGAAAGTAGCGTTCAATTTTAAAAAAAAAAGTGCTATTTCATAAGTCAAAAAATGGTGGACTAAGTTCACAAAAAATTTTAAAATTTTAAATAATCAAGTAAAATGTGACGAAGGCATTTGCAAAAGAAAAGTTATATGGAAAAAGATTATTAGTTTAAAGGAAGATCACAGTGCGTGAATCGTAAGAAATTTGAGCATACAAAAAATATTTATCGATTAAAAAAATCAACAAACCAATTTCTCAGAAGAGAAAAGTAAATCTAAAAATCTCTTATATGTTTGTCAAGTTGCACTAGAAGAGAAGAAATATACATGATATCTAGATTGTGATTGTAGTAATCACTTGACAAAAAATAACGAAATATTTTTTAGCCTTGAAAAAAAATCACAAAATTCAAAATATGAAATGATGATTTTATGGGAGCAACAGAAAGATGCACCCTAGCCATTAACACAAGAAATGAGAAGAGATTTATCAGTGATGTACTCTAAGACCCAAATCAACTCATTGTGGGTCAAATGATTGAGAAATGAATTTTTTGAATTTTGAGGGAGATACCTGCATAATATTTGATAAGCCTGATAAATCTCTTCAAATTGCAGAAATCAAGATGAAAGAGAACATGTGCTTTCCTATTCAGTGGATATACATAAATAATGTGTAAATGAAGACGCAAATAAATGAGTCATGGCTATGAAACAAGCGACTTGGGCATTACAACTTTTATAGGCTAAAGATTCTCCACCAAAGAACATTATAGTTCTCTCTAAAATAAAGTAAATCAATAACTTTTGTGAAGGATGTTTGCTTGGTAAACAACACGACAACCATTTCCATCTGACAAATCATAGAGAGCTAAGAAGCCGTTAGAACTTATTGATACTGACATTTAGGGACCACTGCTTACTCCATCACAAGAGCAAATTAGATTCGTCCTAAACAAGGATGACATTGGTATATTTCTTGCGAGAATAATCACAAGTATTTGAGATTTTTAAATAATTTAAGACTTATGTTGAAAAACAAAATGGTTACTACTTGAAGACATTAAAAAGTGATAGAGGTATGGAATGTAGCTCCAATAATTTCAACAAGTTTTGTGAAGATGAAGATGGTGAACAACAACTCACAGTTGGATATGCGCAAAGTAACATGGAGTTTCTGAAAGAAAGAACATAACTATAATGGAAATGACAAGAACCATGTTGATGGATCTAGGCCTTCCAATATGCTTTTGGGTAGAGACAATATATATTGTAATATATCTATTAAATAAATGTTTAAATAAAACAATGAAAGATAAGTCAACAATTGAAGCTTGGAATGGAAGAAATTATCTGAAAATCATCTAAGAGTCTTTGATTTTATTTATTATGTTCAGATTCCACGAAAAAAAAAAAGAGTAAATTATATGAAAAGATTGAAAAAAGAAATTTCTTAGGCTATAGTACTCAATCTAAAGGATATCGAGTTATAACTTAAGAACAAAGAAGCTTATACTTTAAGAGTTTTGGCAAAAGAAAAAAACTATATCTTTCAAATGCTTCACTAGAGAATTTATAGTGAAGATTTGACCAACAATAGCTTCCCTTAAGGCTTTCATATTAATGTATACATGTTTTTAATAGGGAATATACATACACTGAGCACAATTCTTATGCATGTAAATATCTCAAACTTAATCTTTCATATTAACAAGCATAGTTCTCAAAGCCTTGATTTCAAATAAAAAATATTACTATTATCACTTTTTAAATATGAAATACAAATTTTCATGCATTCATTTAAAACACCAAAGTGTGATTTTTATGTAAATATTAAAACTTAGGTGTGAGATACATAAATATATAAGAATTATGTGCAAAGTATGAAAATTTCCCTTTAAAAGGGTAATTTACATTTCATAAAACACAATGCTTATGCATTTACATATTTCAAACCTAAACTTTCATATTTGCACACATAGCACTCACAATGTCAATATCAAATAAAAAATATCACTCTTATCACTTTTTAGAAGTGAAATACACATTTCATGCATTGATTTAAAGCCCTATGGTGTTATGTATCTAAATATGAAGGTTTAGGTGTGAGATACATAAATATATAGGAATTGTATGTTAGGTTTGTAAATTTCCTTTTATAAGGGAAATTTACATACATATACCAAAATTCTTGTTCATTTACATATCTTAAACCTAAACTCTCATATTTACACACAGAGCTCAAAAAACTCAATACCACTTCAAAAAGAGCACTATTATCCCTTTTTAAAAATCAAATACACATTTTCATGCATTAATCTAAAGCACCCAAATATGATATATCTAAATATCAAAGTTTAAGCGTGAGATACAAAAGTATAAAAGAATAGTGTTCTAGGTATGTAAATTTACCTATTTTAAAAACTTTATTAGGTTGACCGGTTTGACCAATTCAATCATGAATAGATCCTCATACCAATTGAGTCAAAAACCAAAATTGGTTCTACAAAGAACTTGCCAAAACTAGCCCAACTGATAGTTGAACAACCAAACTAGTGAACCAAAATGGCTTTTGAAGACTCGGCCAATTTAAATCATAATTAATTTTGGTCTTTGACTTTTGACCGGATGTCATAAAATCAAGATTTTGATTAAAATTTGAGAAAATGATTAAAATATCATGCCAAAATTTTAAATTTAGAACCTTATTCAAAATATTTAACAGTTAAACATCCTGAAAAAATGTCATATTTTGAATTATTAAAAATATTATTAACAATATTATTTTATTGATATTATATAATTTAAATTAAATTTAAATAATTTTAATATTTATTATATTATTATGTTCAATCCCATTTGAATCATTGAATCTTGAACGTCATCTTTTTAGATTCAATGTGTGGTTTGATTTTAACAACCTTATAAATTTAATAAAGAAGAGACATGAAAAGAGGCTAAGGTGAGATAGCTTTATAAAGATCACTTCAATTAACATAAATATGTGTTAAAAGGTCAAACCTGGTACTATTTTTTGGTGACAAGATTGTACTACCCACATGAGTAATTTTATATAGTGACCAAGTACTATATACTCCAAAACTAATTTATTTAGATTAATCATTATGTTTTCTAATCAAATGAATTGTGTGTGTGTGTATGTATAATAAAAAATATTATTAAGAAGAACACTTTTCATTAAAAAAGTTGATTGATGAATGATTAATTTTTTGCCAAATAGATTTTTTATGGATTATTGATGAATAATTCATCTATAATATTAGTAATAGAAAATTCATTGATTGGACATAGCTTATGTCTTAATGAACTAAATTGTGTTACCCATAATTATGTTTTAAGCAAACCCCTCTCTCTCTCCCTCCCTCCCTCTCTCTCCCACTTACTTTTTCATGCCTCCCTTTCAATTGTTGGCAACACTTTTCATCCCTATACTTGGTGCACCATTCCTTGCCTATCCACTCTTTTCCTTTTTTTCACATTTGATGTCTCTTCCTCACATTTGATGTCTCTTCCCTTTCTCCCTTAATAATAAATTTATTAATTTTTTTTGGAATTAAGGGATTAATTTATGTAAATTATTTAGAAGTATCACCAAATTTCAAAGTATTTATTTAATTAAATTTAAGTAGGCTAATTAGCTTCTTATAAATATTAAATATAGTTAAATTTATGCCAATATTTTTTTTAATATTAAACTGTATTAAAATTTTGGGCGCTTAAAAAATTATTCAAGGAATTTATCATGATTTTAAGTTAAAAATCATTTTAATATAATTTCAATACTTGTGCATGCTATTTGAAAATTATCATGTTAACAATTTTTAATGTTATTTTTTATTATATTAATTACAATTTGTGCATGTGGTGGTTATTGTTAAGTTATGAGGGTATTGAAGAAGTCAACTTTGAGATATGCATGTATTTGTTTATGAAGATTTTTTTTATATGGAGCATGTAAGATCCTCTTAGGAATAAAAAGATGCTAACACTACAAACACTACACTTTCTAGACTATATAGTATTTTCAATGAATTTAAAGCCAAAAATATTCATATTTTTAGATTTATGAATTGAATTTTTAAATAGGCTTACATTCATAGCAATATGAGTGAAGGTAGATAGTAATTTCATACTAAACATTCAAGGCATATGTTTATATATAAATTAAAATTTATAACCTTTAATTCTAGAGATGGATG
This sequence comes from Phalaenopsis equestris, assembly GCF_001263595.1. Classification (NCBI taxonomy): domain Eukaryota; kingdom Viridiplantae; phylum Streptophyta; class Magnoliopsida; order Asparagales; family Orchidaceae; genus Phalaenopsis; species Phalaenopsis equestris. Next base: position 1,452,085 of record NW_018164496.1, read on the forward strand.
AAAAGAAAAATACTAAAGGAATTATTAAAATTATATCAAGCACAAAAAATCTATTAGTATAAAAGATTATATTGTTAAAAATTAAAATATATTTTGATATAGATTAGACATTAATGTGATACATAACTAGAAGAACTATATAATGCATCTCTTTGCAACAATAAGACAATAAAAATGTTTCTTTTTTTTTGCTAAATACAAAATTATTTATCTAATCAATAATAAAACAAATAAAAATAATATAACTTTTTATGTTAAAAACAAAAATAAATGATATTTGGTAATAAAATTAAAAGTTATATCATGGCTACATGCACATGCTTAATAAATTTAATAAATTTGTGCTAATAAATAATATTAAATTTGATAAAATATATAACATTTGAATTATCAAAAATATTCTAGGATATCCTATCATAAGAAGACTATAAGGAACTAAAGCTTGTCTTTATTATTTCCTTATATGAGTTTAGTTAGACCTACATGTACAACCAATTTAGGTGGAATAAACCCTCACCATTTTGTAGTTGATGATTACTTGAAAATGAATATACACATTATAAGACTTACTCTAAACAATTAAGTATAATATTTATATAATGATTTTATAAAATTATTAAAGTATATATGGAGATAAAAATGAAACTTTATTTTAAGGATTCAATTTGATTATGAAAAATTTAAAAGTAAAATTTCCTATGAAGTATGTAAAATGCATAAATTTAGGCATAACTTCTTATCAGTTAAGTATTTTTTGGCAAAAAAAAAAACACTAATAGAGTTCAAATAATTAATGCTTGATTAATATAAACCAGTTAAGTATTTTTTTGGTTGGAGATATAAATACTACTTGTTATAAAATTAATAGATTTTATGTAAGACCAATTCCTTAGGAAGATACTTTTCTTGGAACAAAATTCAACAACTAGTAATTTACATGTTTTCTTGGAAGAAAATGTCACTTTATAGTAGAACTTGTATAGTTTTTAATATATATATGAAAAATGTCACATATATATATATACCAACCAATTCCTATGTATTTACATATCTAACATCTAAATATTGCTATTATATATATATATATATATATATATATATAACCAATTTCTTTGATCTTTGAAAAAACTTTATGTGCTTCCATCATAAATGTTTTGACAAGAATGACCCAATGACATCAAAATTGGCCTAATCTGAGTAAAATCAAGCTATTAAAATATTTTTGGAAACTTTGGGTGGTTAATTGAAAGGTCAAATAGATTCAAAATTCGACATATTTATAGTCAAATCAAACATCATAGTAAGACAAATCCAATGAGCCTAAGATCAATTAATTTTGACATTGTAAAGGCACTTAAATGACCATAAAATGTCATCCATTCATGGGAATCTTATTGCGTCCGATGGAGAGGCCTGGATTACTTTCTTAGTTGCAGTGGAGGCACTCTCCGGCTCTATAAATAGATTATTATGCTCTTCATGAAAGGAGATCAAGGTTTGCATCATTAGAAGAGCTGGACCTAAAGGTGCTTAGAGAAGGAGTTGAATTCCAGTGGCATCCCATGTTGAAGATCCACCGAACGTTTGTTGTTCCCACAATCACCAACCATCACTGACCACCGCTTGCCGGCCACTGTCGTAATGAAGCTCCTTGTTGATCACTCATTCAGTAATATTGATAATTCTCTTCTCATCTTCCTTGCCTAGTTCTTGTAGGTAATAGCCTAGGTGATATTGATGTATCAAAAATTCAATTTTTTTCTTTAAGTAAATGCATCTTTCTGTTGAATTCCCATTTGAACGATGAAAATGAAAATATTGAGATTGATCATTACTATTTGGATATTTTAATGACTTTGGCCCTTCGGATATTCAAAGTTTGAATCTCAGTTAAAATATTACTTCTAGGTGTGTTCAATCGATTATGATTGGATATCTCAGATTGATAACATTTTTTATCTATTGACTTTACTTACTTTCTTAATTGAGAGATTTGTGCAACTTCTCCAAAAGTGTGTTTGTGTTTTCCAGAAAATTATTCAAATTACATTTCTTGTGTGTGAAGCTAATAACATTGTTAGTGGTGGTATGAGCTTCAATGAGATGCATAAGGTCAGCGAGGAGTGAATTGTCTCCCTCATGAATGATGAATATAAGGGCCTAGGATGTAACCCTCCTAGGAACATGCTCATTAATAACTTTGGATTCGCTCCTAGAATTTGATGATCGTCAGTAGGAAATCTTTGAAAATATTCTTTAAGCGACTCTCATTCATTTTGATGAATTTTAGAATGATGCGAAGAGTCTTTCATAATATTTTAATTTTTTATGAATTGCTCCACCAAGTGTCCAACAATTTCATCGAAACTACGAATAGTTTCTTATGAGAATGAATAGAACCATGTACGTACCTTGCCTTTAAGGGTGGTAGGAAAAACTTGATAAAGGAGTTCATCAACAACTCATTATAGGTGCATGATGATTCTGAAGTGGTTAATATCTTCATATGAGTCAAAAGGCCTATCATAAGCATTGTTTGTCAGAAGTGTATACCCTATTAGAATGGGTTCTTGAGGGACCATATCATCCAAAGACGAAGACCCTTGAGAACTATGACAAATAAGAAAATAATTATTGTCACTTAAAAAGAGTTCTTCTTAAACCATATGTCGTAGCTCATCGCGATTTACATAATGTGGGTGAGCTAATTTCTCTAAGAGTATTGGAGGGTTGTACTTTGGTGTGAATACACAAGATGGATTTGACAAATAAGGAATAATCAAAAAATCAGCTTCGGGACCCAATTGAGGAATACTATCATATGAGAAGGGTTGTCGATTGAGCATCCTCTATATGGTGATCTCTGATTGATGGTTGACCTTGGATTAGATGAGCCTCACCCCCTTCCACTACTACTGATTTCGAGCTTCACATTGTAGCTAAAGAATATCATATTGGGATTCTTCCATTCTCCCCATGCAGACCTCAAGGGGAAAAAAATAGACATCTTTACCAGCAAGTTGATGCATATTATTGGAAAACATAGCAGGTGTCTGGTGTCCTAGACTATGAGACCATACCCTGGAATGATGGATGTTAGAACTAGAAGCTTTTGTATTGCATCTGTTTGCCATCGAAGAAGTGGTGACTTCTTTCAACAAAACTCGTTTGTCACAAAGGACACTCAACTATTGCATGTTGGAAGATTTACATCATTAGAGCGATAATTTAATATCTTAGCATTGTACGAAAATTCAGCACACACAGATAAATGATTGAAATGTAACAAGAGAAGTCAATAAAATTGTTTATATGAAAAAATATGAAAAAAAACCACATGATTTAGTCCAGACAAATTATTTTATTATAAATGTGTAATTACAATGATATACCCCCAATGGAAAGCAATGGTTACGATGTTACACCAAGTACACTTCTTATTCGTGCATAATATACATAATACTTTAGGAGTCTGAAGAAAGTCGATGTATTCTAACTACAAGCATTTGTCATTAAAAGTTATCATAGGACCTCCAATGCAATGTTCTTTGCTACTTTATATGTAGGATACTTTGTAACATATTCAAGATACTTTATCACTTCGTATTTTGAATACTTCATAACTCCATATTCAGAATACTCGGTTGCACCGTTTTCAGTGGTACATCCTTACACAATAAAGTCCATTAATAGCGGCGAGTAGGGACAACCGACAGTGGTCGACAACAAGCAAAGACAACCGGCAGTGGTCGACGGCAAGCAGAGGCGACCGAACGTGGCCGACAGCTCGACAGCGACCAGCAAGCTATAGTCGACAGTGGTCTGCAGCAATGGGAGCCGTAAATTATCATCTTGTCTTCAATTAAGAATAATGCTAAGATTTAACTCATATTTCCTCCTCTTCAAGTTGTTTATGACGCATCAGACATAACAACCACATATATCTTTATTATTTAATAGCTTTTTAATGACCTCATTATCTTTATTATTTAATAGCTTTTTAATGACCTCATTAATAGACCCTTCATCTACCTCATTAACTCAATATTATAAGACTAGTCACAAACTCAATTATAGGCCACCTTGGGAGAGACAAGATTTTTCCTTACTCTTTGGCGTCTTTATAAACTTAATCAAACATCTCTTCGATATCGAACGTCGATCACAACAAAACTGTATTTCGATGGACATCATTTTTTCTAAAACAAGTGAGTAACAAATCACAGAATATATGACTCAGATTTATTCACCAAAACGCAACATTTTCATTAAACCAATGTGCCATTAATGAACTTACAGTCCAAAAATCAAATTTTGATGCATGTGCGAGACACCTACGATAGCATATATTATTATTTCATATTATCTTATATTAATGAATATGAAATCATTAATAAAGATAATACAAAATAACATATGAAATTCATCCCACATGCAATATAAAATTTTCACAGAAAAAAAAAAAACTCAGACAATTAATTTTTTTATAAATGGCCAAAAGTTAATTTTAATGATGATTTTCTGAGTTTTTTTTTTTTTTTTTGGTTTCCATTTTTTCTTTAAGCGCAGGGGATA
>NW_018164496.1:1457481-1461383 GCF_001263595.1 Phalaenopsis equestris
GAGAGTATTAGAGACGATGGCTGAGGGAGAGTGGAAGGCAAGACGGTCGCAGGGCTGCATTTATAGAAAGAATGGAGAAGCAGAGGGTTGCATTTACATAGAACCCCCCCAATTTATATATATTTACATATTTCATATTATTAATTTAAAATTTAAATTCATTTTTTAAAAGAAATTTACATAAATGACACTCTATTTTTATGTATTTATGCATAAAATATATATTTTTAGAAAATTAATTGCAGTAATATTTTATATGTGATGTTTTGTATATAAATATAAAAAAAAACTAAATATTAGAAATATAAATGTATAAAAAATTGTGTAATATGTAAAAATTTAAAAAGGGGCGTATCACATGTCAATTTTTTTAATATTATCTAATTTAAATTTAGATAAAACCCTTTTTTTTTTCACTTCCTGACACTGCGCACAAATATTATATTAATGATATTTTTTTAATTGATTTAAATGAGTAGTTGTTGGTTGACATTTAAATAGTTTTTTTTTTATTTTTTTAACCAAATATTGGTAATTTATTATTATATAACATATACTCTAGCAATATCCATTATTTTAAATATTTTATTCTTAAATAAAACACTAAGGAGCAAGACTATGACTTGAGATGTATTATAATTTTGAAAGTTTTAAAAGAATGCTCAAGATTTGTATGAAAAATATATTATAATTTTGAAGTAACACGGCTTTTGTTTTTAATATTTTCACTCCTGCTGTTGCACCCCTCCTATGGCACCTGCTCATGCACCCGCTGCTGCGACTCCTCCGATGATACATGCTCCTGCACTCATTGTTGCTCACCTCCTATGATGTATGTTGTTTGCGCACCTAATCCCCCACATGTTGTGAGTGCTGATGCTATTGTCACACGTACTGCCCCACCACTTGTAGCCCCTCACTACTCCGACATCACTTATGCCTTGCTCATCGATTCTTGCCCCTATTTTATTTTATTTTATTTTGTAACTCATTTGTTTTTCATGTAGGTTCATTCCTCACAAGTTGCACCTCACCTACATAACAGAGATTAATAGGAGCAGGTATGATCAACTCTATCTCTCTTGAAAGTAAATCTATGCAGCCAGTTGGGACTTGTGGTTTAGGGAGTTTGAGGTACGACCATGTAATTTGAATCAGATTTGTAAATTTAATTTAATTTTTTATACCAACACATGGATTATTTTTTACGTTGCAGAGGTCCTTCACCTAGCACCCAGAGAAATGTGCAGGTTGTGAAAATTTAAGTGCTCTTATATTTTTTTTATATTCAACAGGTTTGCATTTTATTTGCATCTATTTTGCGTTTAAATCGACAATATGCTGCAAATTCGAGGATAATCCAACGAATATTTTTATCGTCCCATGCTTTGAAACGCAAACTTCGACCCACATGTAGCTTAAACAAATCTGACGCTACAGCGAAGCAAAAAACCGATGCAAACTATTTGCGTCGAAATATTTTGACACAAAAATTGAAGGAATTAACATAATTGACCCTCATTCACCCGCAGAAAAAATCAGACGCAAATCCGACGACGTATCTCAAATATCATCAAATTTGCGTTTGATTTACGTCTGATTTGAGTGTCTAGGGCGAGTATCCTGAGTTCATATCTTTCAAGTCAGTAATTTTGCCATGACTTGGTGGTGAGTGACTCTAAGAGCTCAATTGAGTGGCCCTAGAAGAGCTTTGGGCTGACAACCTTTTCAGCGTTACATCACAATTGATTTTTGGTAAGTTCACTAAGGGCCCGTTTGGGGCAGCTTATAGAGTGCGACAGCGTTTTCCGAACGCCGCATTACTGTTTAAATATCGTGATGGCTCTGGATTTTTGGTGCCGCTGCGTATTTTGATCGCAATTTTCTTTCTATCTTCGCAAGCAGGATATCCCCTGCGTTCCGCGTATGAGTTTTGCGTTAGGGAAAAAATTTCTGCCCCGCATATCTCCCTCGCCCTCCCTTGGAGAATCGTCGCGCCCCCTCTTCAGCCTTGCCTCGGAGATCCCTCGACTCGCCCTAGAAGAATCGTCACAGATCTCCCTCGATTGGGAGAATCGCCGCCTCGAAAAACATTATTTTGAACATTTGTTGTGGAATTTTTGGGCCAGGTCAAGTGACCAATGACATCCGCAGAGGAGGAGGAGTTTCTTTTTATTATTTTTTTATTTAAAAGCATTATTTTGAACATTTTTTGTGGAATTTTCAGTTGATTTTACTATTTTTATTTGGAACAATTTGTGGCAGTATCTTCTTTTTCATTAATGATTTGTATTTGAGCTTTGATTCATGATATGGTTAGATAAAATTTTGTCAAGATGTGAATATTTTATTGTGTGTAGGTTGCGAAAATTTAAGTGCTCTTATTATTTTTTCCAATTCAACAGGTTTGTGTTTTATTTGCATCTATTTTGCGTCGAATAATTCAACGTTAAATCGACAATACGCCGCAAATTTGAGGATAATCCAACGAATATTTTTATCGTCCCATGCTTTGAAACGCAAAGTTCAACCCACATGTAGCTTAAACAAATCCGACGCTACAACGACGCAAAAACCGATGCAAACTATTTGCGTCGAAATATTTTGACAAAAAAATTGACGGAATTAACATTATCGACCCTCGATTTACCCGCAGAAAAAATCAGACACAAATCCGACGATTTCTATTGCTTAATTCCTGTATTATTAGATTCCTCAATTAAAATTGAGTGTCCAAGGCGAGTATCCTGAGTTCATATCTTTCAAGTCAAATGACTGGGTGGTGAGTGACTCTAAGAGCTCAATTGAGTGGCCCTAGAAGAGCTTTGGGCTGCAACCTTTTCAGCGTTACATCACAATTGATTTTTGATAAGTTCACTAAATATCTCAAGCTTTACTTCAAATATATTATACGATATTTGAATGGGCCACGTGCATACATACTACCAAAGATAGGGGACAAATGCTGGAGTGGAGTGGAGCGAGTCAGCAGAGCGAAAGCATATGGTCAATTGGAAGAGTTTTGTTAAGTGGGTTGGGTATGCAGGGTCAACGGCTCCGCGGTACCATACAAGATAATTTTGTAATTACATATTATAAACTAGAGTTATATATATTGTATTTATAAATCAAAAAGCTGTCGCCGCTCATTGCTCCCGATGACGTAGGCATATTGCCGAGCCTTGTTAAATCTTTGTGTTCTTTCTTGATTCTTGCTTTTTTTTGCCCTAATTTCTCAACACATATATAATAGAAAAATTTTACTTTACATTTCTACCACCAAATCATTTGTATCACATGTAAAATATGACTAATTTAAGTTTTAAAAAGTAAAATAGTAATATTTAAGCATTATATAAATAAATAAATAAGAATTCATTCATCGATATGAATGTAAATCTTCAAATTTAAGTGTCGCATATCTCAGCCTATTGGTTGACATCCTCGATATATGACCCCTTAAGTTGGGGGTTTGAATCCCACCTAGCGACGTGAGTCTTAAGGCGGCGGCATTCAAATTGTTAGACACATTAAAAGTGACAAGAGACTCATATAATAAACCCAAGCCATTTCTTTTTTTAAGAAATAAATCTTCAAATTAAAAATTAATTTCTCCTATTTGATTCATTCAACTTTTATTCAAAATTAAAAAAGATCACAAAAAAAAATGCAAAATTGTTTTCAATATATTTATACTAAGAACCAGGGCAGTAAACGAGCCGACCTTGAGCAAGCTCAGACTTGGCTCGTGTTCGGATCGTTCGAAATAGCTCGTGTTCGAAATCGGCTCGTGAACACATGTTCGTGTTCGGCTCGATTAAAATATTCGCATTCATGTTCGGCTCGAAATTGGCTCGTTAAACTTAAATTGAGAAAAATAGATGTAAAGTGTGAGATTCGAA
>NW_018164496.1:1462519-1467794 GCF_001263595.1 Phalaenopsis equestris
AAAAAAAATAGTACGGGAAAAAGAGTTTGACGTGTGGGGCAGCTACTCCACTGCCCGTCAAAATTTCAGTACCCATCGAAATGATATATATTTAAGCGTCGGTTAAGCTGACGTTTAGGCCACATAGAAAGATATTAATTTTTTGGTTTTTAAGGTTTAGTTAGTATTATTTTATTAGCTATAAATATTTTTATAGTATAAGAATATCTTTTATTTTAATTCTTTTTTTATTATTTATTGTTATTATGATTTTTTTAATTTTAATTTTTATGAATTTATATATCTAAGAGAAGCCTAAAAATTTGTATTTTGCTTTTTTTTTTAAATTAATAATATGGAATTAGGAAAATAAGTGTTTTATATAAATATGGAAATTTAGATGAGAGGAATTGTGCAAATCATATAGAAATATCATATGCACAATAAGAGATCCTCTAAAGAAATATCATAATAGAAAAAAGAGTTGGTAAGAAAAAAAGGAAAAAAGAAGAAGAAGAAAGGAAGCGACTTCTTTCATGCAAACAAAGAAGCATTGATCAAAAGGAGTAGTTATTATCTTAAGGCATCAAAGTAGGATCAACCGCTGTATATGTTCCAGCTATAATCTCGGATCCAAGGGCTAAGCCCATTGGTACGTGATATGTTATCATCATTTCTCTACGACAATAAATAAATAAATAAATAAATAAAAAGTAAGTAAATTCCAGTACAAAGCAACGGGCTGAAAATCACTATAACATGTATTAGGAGTTATGTTGGGGGATAGGAGGTTTGAATTTCCATTTCTTGCTTTTGTAGTGAACAATATATATAGTGATATGCAACACATTATCAATACTTGAATAGTCATTACTGAAAATATGAGAATTTTTTTTCTAGCCAAATATGGTGTGCAATAATATGAATTGCAATAAGAGAGTATAATCTAGTGATTTTCCTACTATAAGAATCAGCAAAGCCTAGGAATTGTTGGAAGCTATAATCCAAGTGGAGAGAAGAACCCAAAAGGGTGGCATTTATCACAAAATTAGAAGACAAGGGGCATTGAAAGAAAAGATAAGCAAGAGATTCAACACAACCTTTATAAATGATGCAACATTAATAATGTTAAAACCATTGGCAGTAAGATCATGCATATATGGTGGAAAGGTCATTTATAAGGGAATTCCAAGAAAATGTAGCAAACTTATGAAAATAAATTATAAACGAAATTAATTTACTCCAATACATACTGGAGGAATCAATATAAAGATAGCGATAAACTTTTTTATGAAAATAACCATATTTTCCTTTCCAAGTGGATGTAAGCCCAGAGTCCCGAATAAAGACTTTTAAAATAGTATTCATAAAATCTATTGGAGCAAGGTGATTAAGGGAAAGCTCACTTTTTGTTAACAAAAATATCATAAATGAAAATGCTCTTAGTGAACTCAAACCAAGTAAAAACTGAGCCAACATTTTTCTCTATTAGTGAAATTGCCTTAATCAATGGTTCAAAGAAAAATGAGAGTTTACTGTTGCAAGTGACATGAAAATTAAAAATATTATCAGGACCCTTTCACAAAAAATTAAGAGATTCTTCCAAAAAATCAATTGTTTAATCTTCTTGAGTTATAAAGAGTGAAACAACACTTAGAAAGGATATTTTCAATATTTTATAATCTCCAAATGAGCTTAGTCTTACACAAAAAATTGCTGGTGTCAAGGCTAGGGAGACATATACCATCACAAAGTTTGGGTTTAGTAGTGTTTTGCCAAGCAATAATACGTAATTTGCTGGTAGAACCACAAAAAAAGAAAGAACATATTTTCCTTAAGCCCTTAGAGAAGGTGGTGGAACTAAGCAGATATTATAAATAATTTTAAATGGAGTATCTAGTCAGTTGAAACCTACTATCAAAAGAGACGAGCCTTTTTTTGGAGTCGTTGAAGAGGTGATGAATCCTTTCAAGAATCATAGAGCAGGGGTAAGCGGTAATATGCTCATTGCAAATGCAACATTTGAAACCTATTATACTCACTTAACTGTAGTTTCTCCTGATCAATAGAGGATTTAATAAGATCTGCATGTTGATTAGAGGCTATCTAAAACACGAATAATATGAGATAACTCTTATAAAGATTGGAAAGATGCTATGTAAAACACTTAAAAGTCTTCTACATAAATAAGATGATTTACAAGAAGGATTCTAAGAGCAGCGGTATTCTAATGATTATTGAACAAATGTGAGGAGTCCATGATATCAGTGAAGAGGCAAGGGGATGGGGGCAGCTCTATGTAAAACTAGAAGTAGAAGGGAAAAAAAATCATGTAGCTCAATGTTTAAAATGATAAAGAAATGAACTTAATTATTATAGGCTTTGAACTAAGAAATAAACTTAGAGGGGAAATAAGTTTATAAGTTAACATAAATGTATACTCATTTATATCAAAATAAATTAATATAAATTTTAAAATGATTCGAAGCAACTAATGAAACACATGCATATAATTGTTAATTTTTGAATTTTCTATTGGGAGCAGAACCAACCTCTTTTTTTATGGGGGGCAAACTGTCCCCCCTAGACCTAACGTGAGAGGAGCTATGGTAATGAAGATCAAAGTGATATTTCAGGAGATAAAAAAGCCAAATTACCATCCCATATAATAAAAAATCTGAATTTAAAAAGAACAATGGCCGCACCCAACCAATTAATGAAACACATGCATTTAATTTTTTATGACTTGGTGGTACGACTAGTGCTAGAACGTGGCCCACCAAAATTCATCATTTCATCAATTTTGTGGTGCATTTACAAAGACACCACCGAATTCCTCATTCTAATATCTATGCTTTTACTTTTTATATTCATACAAACCTAATCTATCACATCACATAAAAAATCACACTTTCATGCATGGATAAGATGTTATGTATGTAAGAAATTAATATATATATATATATATATATATATATATGTATTATATAAATAAATAGATAGGTATTAGACATGTAAATACATAGGAATTGAGTGACATGCATGTAAATCTTCCATTCATTGTTGGAAAAGGTCTTATAGTAGTTGGTGGGAAGAAATGGGCACGTTTTGCATGTGGTTAAAGAAGTTGGTGGTGTCTTGTTGCTTGATGGCACACTTCAACGAATATAATAATTAATACTATTTTCATTAGTTAATTAGATGGTTTTTTGGAATCCACTTTAAGAATTTGTAGCTCCTTAAAAATTTTCAAATGCTTTTAAGCAACATGGTTTTATGAAAATTCATTCCATTAGAAGTAGGTTATTAAAGTGGCACAACGCATCATGGACCCATGAGCTTAGCAATGTACTCACAAAAGTAGCAATAGAATTGACCCCCATTTGAGCATGTCATCATCTAAACATCACTTAGTAATATAACAAAATTGAATAGGATGGATAACAATCTCTAAAATTGCAAAATAAATGGGGATACCTTCAACCAATATATTCTCAATACATTGCCCCTCTACCCTAGAGTCAAATCACATTTAGGAACAATTTTAGTTATAGGGATGGCTAGGGAATCAAGAAACATGTTTATTATGGGGAGACTACTAAAAGGATTGCTAAGATGAAACTCATTTACTTACAAGTTAAGGAATTTCATCGGCACTCTTCTCTAGAATGAGATCCACCTAAACAATCTTACCAACTACCATTATAGCTCAGGCTACATTTAAGATAAGTGATATTAACTTAGCTCTCTTAATGGAAAATCCTAGTTTAGCGCTTATTTTTTTTTTTTCCTTTAGTAATTTTTTACTTCCATTTCTTTCTCATATTAGCTAGTATTGCTTCATTAAAATGTTAAAGTATTTATCCATTTGTAGTTATAGAGCACAACGAGTAAAACAGAAGAAAAAGGAAATATAAAGACGTCATAAAAATCCTATCATGAGAGAAAATATATGATTTATAATGGATTGGACCATACTATTGTGGATAAAAATAACAAGATTAAATATATTTATGAAAAATATCTCATGTTAAGTTTCTCTTAAACTTTCATGCCAAATTTGTCTATGCATAATGAATACCAATATAACATTGTCTGTATTTGTGAGAGATAGATAATGCCAAAAACTTAACATGTGGAAGAAGTAAACTCAACCAAAGGAGCAAGCTAAGTATTTACCTTACGTAAATACTATGAATTATGTCATAACACTCTTATGATTTTGTAATTAACATCTATAGATATTAGGAAATTAGGGAAATAATTTATACCAAGAGATACCTTACCCAAATGAATGCAAGTTTATGATATTATTAGGTTATGCTAAGAGAAAACTCATAAGTTAAGTTGGAGCTTGTCGGGTAAGCTCCGAGCAAAATCACCAGTCAGGTCCTTGGTTGACTCACTAATCATGTCTATGCGAACTCACCAATTAGGTCCTATGCCAACTCTTTTGCATATTAAAGAATGGAACATTTATATAGGAATGTTCGAAGGCTATTAGACGAGCTTTGGTCATTCTCAGGTATGCTAAATATTTGAGTACCACACCCTACACACGGGGGGTGCTCTAAGGAGGCCCGCCTAATACCCTCATCAAACCTACTAGATTCGCTTGAATCAAGGAATTGCGCAGTGGTTATTACTACGAAACCTAATAACTTATTTATAATTGATGGTCAACTACATATTCTACTATCATTCTATACTGAAACTATTGAATTTTTATTTATTTTGATATATTTTTGGCAGTGTTATCACATCTATAATGTGTTCAATAGTTTTTTATGTGGTGTCCGAGATCCTTGAACTCTATCTATAAATTACAGATATTAGGTAAAGCAGTCTTTTAAGCCTCATGGTGGACTTTCCATTCTCCACGTTCTTCTTTACTCTTGAGTATCCATCTTTTTGTCCTTCCTCTAAGCTAGTAATATTTTGGTATAACCAATAAACAATATATGAATTAACACTCCTCCTTATCTATGAATCTATCTATAGACCATGCTTTGCTTTCTATGTACATTCCTCTGTATTTGAGATGTTTGTGTGAAACTTTTTTTCAAATTATTTTCACTTGCAATATATATAGCTTTGGTCATTCTCAGGTATGCTAAATATTTGAGTACCACACCCTACACACGGGGGGGATTCGAACCCGTGATCTTAGGAGACTTACAACCTTCAGAGAGACTGTTCTACCAACAGACCACGGTACGCGAGCACGCGCACACGTGCCCACACACACACTAAACCCTAAACACACACACACACACACACACACACACACACACAT
>NW_018164496.1:1467804-1470289 GCF_001263595.1 Phalaenopsis equestris
ATAAAATAAAACATTAAATACTACACAAATATATATATATATATATATATATATAATCCTGCGCGTGCAACATGCTGTGAATATTTATATGCAACCATGTGAGGAGACATGATTCATGTTGATGTTGATGGGCATCGAAGTAATTTCATACGCATGGTTATCAATGGCATAGCTTGTGAAACTTTGTACGGCAGTCAGGGCAAGTTGAATTGCCGTTTATGCCTTCAAAACTACGATGTTAAGTGTTTTGATCCAAACGTATGGGTTGTGTCCACGTTAGATAATGATAAGGATGAGTTATGGCTTGACCAACATTCAGGACCGTGTTGGAAGGGCTAAAGCACGCAACCATGTTCCAATTACCACGTAGTTTAGTTGAAGATACAAGCAAACGTAAACTAATGACTGTCCATTTTAGCTGATATTGATATTGTGAGCATGTTGGTTTATGAAAATGTAATGCGGCGGCGGGTGGCTAGCGATCTGCTGCGGTTCGTGGCGTGCAGCGGCACCATATTTTTTGTAATATTTTATATTAATGAACGGTGTAGATTTTAAGTTTAATAAAATCGATGGAATTCTAAATTTATCGAAAGTTTTTGATTCATTCATATTTTACGTTTTATTTATAATTCTTCATGGTAAATAGACAATTTTTTAAAATATTTGTAAAAGATTTATAGCACACTGCAAATTCTCCTAACCAAAGAGTCGCAAATTGTATTTGAAAAGCATGATTTTTTTTGAAAAAGCGGTTTTCAATGACCGAGTCACAACAAATGTGTACTAATATTAACGATTTATGATAGCATCGCTAATGAATATATTAGGAATATGTATGTATGTATGTACATATATGTGGGTATACATACATCTATATACATATTGTTGAATCCCTTAGTAACATGAGATCCCGTATAATTCGTGAACTCAATCAATCCGGGAGAGAACTTGAGGAAGGAGTGAGAAGAAGGTGGGGATTCTCTGGGGATTCTTTGAGAGAGAGAGATGACCAGAGAACTTTTTTGAGTATTTAGAATTGAGAGATATATCCCCTCTTCCATCTTTATTCTTATTTTATGTTATGGAACTTATGTACCTGCTCAAGCGTCTAAATAATAAAATATAAAATTAGGTTATATGTCATATAGTACAGAGCATGAGTAGACTCATTGTCAACATGATTATTGGGGTAAATTATAATGTTATTAATAAATGATGATATGTATGTTGATGATTGAAGTTATTTTCTCTTTGCCTCGAAGAACTGTCCATCAAGCTTGGTGGTGTAGCTAGATGGTTGTCAATGAGATTGGTGGGGAGGTCCAACCAACTTGTTCGAGTTTGGAATAAAAACCCGGGTAGTGTGAACGAGCTTGGCTGGAATAACTAGCTTAAAGATTATGTTTGGATACACTCGTTCTAAGAAAAGCAAAGGAATGATGACGTGCTTTGAAGATGCTCATAGGATCCCTCTGGGAAGCAAAGAGCTCTGTAGCATGCCACTTCCAATGGTATGACTAATGATTATGGTTGATCTGATCTAGTCAGCGCCGGGCTATTAACTATTAGTGGGCTTGATCCATTAAACACATGAGGCCCATTTAATACTTAGGCTTTTCTATTACTTAAAGAAACTCATGTTCGTATATATATATGCAGATTCTCTTAGCTCTTTGACAGGGTAATACGAGAAGGATGAGAGAATGAGAAAATGAGTAACCCCTGTTCATGATGAGAGATGAGAATATCACATTAGGCATTTTGTCCGATCGGATTTGTCCAAATGTATTCTATTCACAATTGAAATGGTGCTTTCCACCACTACATGATTTTGCCAATTAGTGTTGACCAGTTTTAACATTAATTTAACATGTCAATAATTTGATGAAAAATAGTATTAGCAGCAGATTTATATGGAATATGTGATCTAAGTAAAAACAAGCGTAACAAATACAATTAGAAGAACGGTGACGACACAAAAAAATTGTGTTGATATTAGTAGCATTTGACATTGTCGACGTTAGCCATTTTCAACATGACTCATGTCGAAGTAATTGCTTAAAATATGGTACAAGCCTCCCAATAAAAAATTTAAGTCATTTTGAGCCCAAAAAAAAAGCTTTTTATGAATTATTTATGATTTAAGGTATCTTTCAATTTTAGAATTCTAAAAGTATTAAAAAGATTAATATATTTTAATTTAAATTTTCCTAAATTCTTGTTATTCATGAGTTTAAATTTGGTGATTTTTACCATTTTAATTTAATTAGTTTTAATCTTTAAAGTTTTGGTTGAACTAAACAATCATTTAATTTAATTAGTTTAATCGTCATTATATGTATTTCTTCTTTATTTTTTGTTAAAATATCTCCCAAAATTCATTAAAACCTAATGCTTGAGACAACTATCAAACAAAAAACGGTTTCAAATCTTCCTATGGGTTTTTAGGATTTTAAGTTTATTATTATTATTATATATATAT
>NW_018164496.1:1472003-1521637 GCF_001263595.1 Phalaenopsis equestris
ATTGTCTATGTTGCCTAGATTGACAACAAAGATGTAGCATCGTGGCATATTTGTATGGATGAGTATTTTCATACAGTTGGATATTTCGTCTTTTCTTTTCAAACTCAAGTCATACATCATATATCAGTTGATTTATAACATTATCAATATAACTATCGATGTAGGATGTCCTACGATGATCTGATTGCCACCTTTTTTAAGAAAGAGTAAATGGATCACACCTAACGATGATATTTATATGTTTGAACCAAATATATCAAGGCTTGAAAGAAGGGCGAGTAAGGAGAGAAAAAATAGTTTTATGGAGAGTAAAAGCGAAAGGAGCAAACTGTCTCACAAATGTGGTCATTACGGTTCCTGAGGGGCATCACAAAATCACTTGCAATAATTCGATTAGCAAGCTAAGTCAAAATTTTCCTGTTGTTGATGCGACCTAATATGTCTCAGAATTTACATATGCTGATAGGGGCTCAAAAACAAAGCTTCCAATATGTTGAGGGAGATTGGATGACACTGTTGGGAATACTTGAGTATTTGACTATTTGTAACTTCAGAATTGAATAAGCTATAGTTGTATTTCAAAATTCAGGTCTTATGCTATAGTTGTATTTGACTATTTGTAAATTTCAAATTTCAAGAGTTTTGTATGTATGCACATAAAGATTGAATGGATTGGTCTGTATATATAATGCTTAAAGTTTAGGTGATATTTTGCACTACAGGGCAACGAAGTTCAAGGTGATATTTTAAGAGAGACAAAATTGATATTTTACGAGGGGGAAAAGATGAAATTATCCTCTTATATAGATAAAAAAATGAATTTGCCCCCTTAGAACCTTCCTGGGTCCTTCCCTAGAAGGAGAGGAGGGAATGAAGACGTATAATATACGGGGGTCGAAAGAAATAGGGTGGTAAGGAGACTGAGCGTGGCACGTGAATGAGACGGAGCCGGAAGAAATATAGACGCCAAGCGACGGTTAGGAGATGGAGGTGAATGACGTCGAGCGTAAGGAGACAGTAAGCGAGAGGTGGTGACTCAAATGTAGATGAGTAAGTTAAGGTGTGAGAGGGGGGGGGGGGGGGCATTTTCTTTCCGGACACCTCACTAAAGTTTTTATTGGGCGTGCATTTTCTGTCCGGACACCTGACGTATCTATACGTGTGGTGCAAATTATTTCTGAGTTATTTCAGGATTATTAAAAAATAACCCAGAAACAACCTGAAAATAAATCAGGAATACCCCGCACTGCACGTAGAGGTACGTCAGAAGTCTGAAATATTTGTATTTTTAACTATTAATTGAAGTATTTGATTTTTTAACGATTAATCTGCTATTTATAAAATTTTAGATGGTATGTAGGTAAAAGCCTAAAAAAAAAGTAACATTATAGTAATAGTTAGGGCCAGATCGTCGGAGCGTGGCCGGCATTTGCAGTTTACCCTGCAAGTGCGGTTGCCTTTAGCCGTTCATCCTCCCAATTTTCTCCCCCTTTCACACGATTCCGACTTCCTTTACCCTTCTTCTGCTTCCTCGTATATTCCAAGGTTATTGTCTCGTCTTGTACTCGCGCTGTTGGGACTGCGCTTCGCTTTGGTGAGATCGAAGTCTGCATCTCAGTTCCATTTTTTTTTTCTCCTTTATTTTGATCCCAAATTCATGGATAATCTTATCGGTTGGATCCTTCTCTTCTTTTTGTCTTGCAAATGACGAACTAATAAATTCATTCTATTTTTGCGATTGCCACAGAGATATAAACTTTTTTATTTGTTTAGTGATGGATGGGAACAAAGACGAGGCGCGGAAATGCGTGAAGATGGGGAAGGAGGCTTTGGAGGCAGGGGATAGCGCTCGCGCGCTCAGATTTCTTACCAAGGCGCGGCGACTGGATCCCACCCTTTGTATTGATGACCTCCTCTCCTTCGCCGGCGGAGGTGGTGCCGACATGGCTGATGATGCCGGAGATACTTCACCGACGCCGTCTGATGGTCCTAGGAATGAGCCTGATAAAGCTGGTCAAGCTCCATCAGCCGCCTTCTCTTCTGCTACTCTTAGGGCTAGGGGCAGGTCTTCGGCAGCTTCCACGAATGGGTCTACGTCCACTGCAGCTTACACAGAGGAGCAGATTGCTATTGTTAGGGAGATAAAGAAGAAGAAGGATTACTATGAAATATTGGGGCTAGAGCGGAGCTGCACCGTGGAAGATGTTCGCAAGGCATATCGGAAGCTTTCATTGAAGGTTCACCCGGACAAGAATAAGGCGCCTGGTGCTGAGGAAGCGTTTAAGGCAGTCTCTAAATCCTTTCAGTGTCTTAGCAATGAAGAGAGCAGGCAAAGGTATGATGTTTCTGGTTCCGACGATCCTACTCCTGTTACGCGGCACCACCAGGCTTATGGACGTGGATTCAATGCCAATGGCTTCTATGATGCGGACATTGATGCAGAGGAGATCTTTAGAAACTTTTTTGGTGGAATGCATCAGGCTGCTACTCCTTTTGGGACCTTTCATTTCCGTACTGGTGGCATGGGGGGCAACGTTGGTCATGGGATGCAGGGTTCTGGTAATTTTAACATACGTACTCTTGTACAGATCCTGCCCATACTTGTTCTTATCTTGTTCAACTTCCTCCCATCCTCTGATCCATTGTACACATTCAACCGTTCCTATCCTTATGAACACAAGGTTTTGACATCAAAGGGTGTCCCCTTTTATGTGAAATCTACAAAGTTTGAGCAAGATTACCCTTATCAAAGTTCTGAAAGGGTTGCATTGGAGGCAAGCATTCAGAGGGAATATGTTAGTTTGCTTTCGCAAAACTGTCGACTTGAGTTGCAGCGAAAGCAGTGGGGTTTCCAGCATCAGACGCCTCATTGTGACATGCTTCAGAAGTTTCAGGAAGGAGAAACTGCTTGATGCTTGCTTCAAAAGGTTTGTCCTGATGTTACTTAACAGCAATTCTGCGCTATTCTATTATTTCTGCATTTTATGATTCAGCTTGAAGTTTATATGAATTTGGCCATGTTTAAGAGACTATTATCAGGTTTGGTATTATTTTGTGGTAGCAGCTTCTAGGATCTTTGCTTTTGCTGTTGTGTTGAATTAGTTGGAGTTAGGAATTCTATCATTTGTTTGAGTTTATCTAGAATTGAAAATTTTCACCTTTAATTCTTCATCAGAATCATGACATGACATGAATCGTCTTAGATGTAAATGCTACGGCGTCCTTTCAAAGAATAACATTTTTATAAAAAAAATATGACATGAATCATTTAAATCATTCTGTAAATACTAGAGCGTCTCCCTGGAAGCGACGTGTTGTATGACCGACGATACACTGGCGCTCGGGTGTAATGTTAAATAAGTAAGAGTTCCTTATTATGGACGATGTAGACAAAAAAAGTTATTTCATAAAACTAATATTAAGATAAAATTTTGGAATTGAGGTAATCTCACCGATAAAGAAATTAGTAGATGTTATGATTCATAGAAGGGTAATTATCTTATCCATTCAGGAAACTAAATAAGTTGGAGAAAAGACTAAGAAAATTGATAACTTAGATTTTAAATTTTGGTATTTAGATGAGAATCCTACTAGAAATGATGTTGGTGTAATAGATAAGAGTTTGAAAGATATTGTTGTAAAAATTAATAGAATTAAAATTAAAATTACATCCCGAAAGATTGTTGTTGATATTAAAATTCTTAATGTTATAAGTGCTTATGTTTTTCAATTATGTTTATATATATGTTCAAAAGAAAATTTAGAATGACTTAGAAGAATTATTCTAAATGTTACCTCTTGTAAGGTGAATAATTCCTTTTAGAACTAAGATAACAGTGTATGGGTGTCGCAATGGATGAAGTGTGCTTGCTCAGGCAATCCATTTCCACCAATATCACAGTAAATCCCTCTGCGGTGATAACCCCTTTTTAAAATCCATCGTCACCTCCTCCTAGACCTTCTCAAGTAAAGCTTGGGGTTGCAGTACATCTCATGGTGCTATAGTCAAATACTTGTGTCCTTGGCATATTACATATCACCCCCTTGTCCTCTACGTCTTTACTCATCCCCATCCAATATAACTCTGCTGACAGTCGACTGTATGTCTTCTGTACCCCTGAGTGTCTCCCATTTGCTCTGCGTGGAACTTTTGCAACTGTTTGGGGATTTACCTTAATGCCCTCGATAGCATGAATCGTCCTAGTAGAGTGACTATTTTCTTCTCAATGCATATCTTGGATCATTGTCCGAATTCTATAGCAACTTTGCCAGGTTTTTCCTCAGCCCCTCATCCTGTTCACTCTCCTGCATCAAGGCTTCCCAATCTAAGACCATGGTTATTGATGAAGTTGTTAGCTGGGCTCCTCCACCTTTCTCTATTGTACATCTGTGCCTTATTCTCCGTTCCTAGGCAATACTGGATCTCAAAATTATCTTAGCCCCAACAAATACTTCAAGCTTCTATAAATGTCATGACTATAAAGTGTCACCCTAATAGATAGGGATGTCATTTTTGAATGGCAAAAATAATAGCCATCAACTCTCGCTCATATACGAGCTTGAGCCTTGCCCTGACAATGAGCACTTAACTGAAATAGGAAATAGGTCGCTGGAAGTACTGCCCCCAATCCATATCATGACACATCTGACTTTGTCACATATGGCCTACTGAAGTATGAAAGTGCCATTATTGGCGCACTCGTCATGGCCATCTTTAGCTGTTCAAAGGCCCGTGTCTTTGCCTCCCCCCATTTGAAACTGTATTTCTTCAACTGCTCCATCTGCGTCCATGCAATCCTATCATACACTCTCATGAATTTTTGGTAGTACCCAGTGAAACCTAAGAAGCCTCTCAGCTCCTTTAAGCTCGTAGGCAAAGGCCAGTTCAACATGGTCTCAACATATCCATCTTTGTTGCATATGACCTACTGAAGTCTGAAAGTGCCACTATTGGCGCACTCGTCATTGCCATCTTTAGCTGTTCGAAGGCCCGTGTCTTTGCTTTCCCCCATTTGAAACTATATTTTTTCAACTGCTCCATATGCGGCCATGCAATCATATCATATACTCTTATGAATTTTCGGTAGTATCCAGTGAAAACTAAGAAGCCTCTCAGCTCCTTTAAGCTCGTAGGCAAAGGACAATTCAACATTGTCTCAATTTTGGATTGGTCCACTGCTTCCCCAGCTTCAGTCACCACATGCATTAGGTACTCCACCCGTGACTGTGCAAAGGAACATTTCTTCAGGTTGGCATATAGTTGATGCTCTCTAAAAGTCTTAAGTATTATTCTCAGGTGTCTCATATGCTCTGCCTCCATACGACTGTAGATCAAGATGTCATAGAAAACTACAAGGACAAACTTTATGAGATAAGGCCAAAAATCTTGTTCATGAGAGAGTGAAATGTGCCTGGAGCATTCTCGCCAAAAACTAAAATACCCTTCATGAGTCTTGAAAGCTATCCTGTGCACATCAGTTAGCTTCATCCTAATCTGTTGGTATCCTGCTTCAGATCAATATTCGAGAAGATGACTGCTCCAAAAAGCTCTTCTACAACTTATCAATCATCGGAATAGGAAACTTATCAAGAACAATTTTCTTGTTCAGAGCCCTATAATCTACACAAAATATCCAACTACCATGCGTTTTTTTCACCAATAAGATATGACTGGAAAAAAAGGCTCACACTGGGCCTGATAACCCCTATCTCGAGCATCTCCTTGTTCAACCTCTCCATCTCATTTTTTTGAATTTGGGGATGTCAGTATGAGCATACACTAATAGGAGAAACCCCTTTCTTCAATGTAATGACTTGCTCGTGCTCCCCAGATGTGGAAACCCGCTAGGCTGCTGAAAGATGTTATAAAATTGCTATTGAAACTGGTGAACACACTTGGGGGATTCTACTGACTCTGAATCCCGAATCTCCTCTAGACTTAATAATTCCACCAGATAGCCCAATATTGCTCCCCATATCACATTGACCATGGTTTTGAGTGAGACCGTGGTTTTGCACAAGCTAGCATCCTCACTCAACACTTCCTTTGTCCCCTCCAACCTAATCTTCATAGTTAAGGATTTCCAATTTACCCTTGTCTCTCTAATTGTCTGTAGCCACGTCATCCCTAGAATCACATTGGTACTTCCAAAGTCCATGGGAAGGAAGTCTACCCTTTTTACGCCTTGTCGTGTAACACCAATCCCCTGCAAATTTCTCGACTTTTCTCCACCTTCTCTATTCCCATCATGACCCTGAAACTTCTCGTATCTACCAACTTCAAGCCCAATTGGTCCACAACCCGATTTGAGATAATGTTGTGAGCGACCCCACTATCTATCAACACCACTACTGGTAGCTTCCCGATATGTCCCCTCATCTTCATGGTGTGATTTAGTTTAAATTCCACCACTGAGTTGAGGGATATCTTCGCTACATCCAGGTGTAAATGCTCCTCTCTTGCCACTGTTTTTTCCTCTAACTTCTCACTGTGCCTCCTCTCCATCACAAACTGTAAGGATTTGGAGCATCCAATATTTGCATTGGTGGCCTGGTGCATACTCCTCATCACATCAGAAACATAATCCCTTTGATCTTTTGTCTTTCACTTGTTTTCGCGAGGCACATAAAGTTGACCCCTGGACGGGCCTCAATATTAATCTCTTTCGGCGCCTCCTTTTGACATGACATTGTTTGGGTTGGTCCTATGGAATCCACCTATGTTGCTGGTTTTACTGGCCCTCTCCATCTAGTTCTTGTCTTTCACCATCTGTGCTAGCTCCATTATCTCCCAATTCTCGTGACCTTAACAGGATTTAAACTCTTCATGAAATTTTTTTCCAATATTACTTCAGAAATCCCTCACAACCGTCCCGACAATGACTCAAATCCCGTCCTATACCTTGATAGCTCACTTTTGAGTCAAGGCAAAGAATTCCTCATGTAAGTCTCCTTCCCAAATGACTCAAAAACTATCCAACAAGCAATCCTTAAATTTCTCCCACGAGCGGATCGGACATGTCCCCTCCCTCCACTGAAATCATGTTAGGACTTTCCCTTTCGAACATAACCCTGATGTCATGAGCTTTTCCTCTTCATTTAGCCCATTTAACACAAAATATCACTTTAGTTGGTACACCCAACCATGTGTGTCTTCCCCCTCGAAGATGAACAGCTTCAACTTTCTCTCCCTCTGGTGATTTCCCTCGTATATCTAGGGTGAAAATCCCTCATTTGATAATAGCTATACGCCATCCCGACTTTGTGCCTATCGGCCGTTTTAACTTCTTGATTTGAAAAAGTGATGATTTTGTGATTTTGAAAATAATTTAAATATGAATATAACACTTTTTTTTATTTTTAAAAGTAACATTTTAATTTTAAAATATGTGAGACCAAACGGATATCACATTTTAAATTGTTTAGATGATTGAATACAATATTACAAGTAATACACTTATCTCGAAGAATAAATATATCACTTATAATAGAGATTCAATCACCTAGACTAAAAAATTTGTGACATCCGTTTTGGTCTGCGGAATATTTCATAAAAAGACCAACAAGTTCCCCTACCTAACATAAAAAAAATAGATAGAGTTTATTTTATCTGGGTTCCAGGTTCCCTATAGAGGCAAACCTCTATAGTTAATTATATCTTAAAGATTTCAAAGTTTAGGTTTTAAAGTTTAGGTTTTCAAGATTGGACATAGAAAAATTAAGTGGGAGTAGCTCAAAATAGGAACAATTGTTTATATAATCCAAAAGGATGAAAAGTAGGGGATATCACAGATTCAGGGAGAACCCCGGTGACCTCCCAACTATCCTATGGTTTGGCTTTATATATTTGAAATGATTTTATTTGATATTTCAATCCTGCAAATTATTTAGGATTTAGGACTTATATTTACGCAATATCGGACTGTGCAAATAACCTAAAAAGATAGGAAGATTTACACCGTACCGTACGGTAATCTCGGAATCCTAAAGTGTTAGGACTTATATGTTAGGACTTATACGGTAATCTCGGAATCCTAAAGTGTTAGGACTTATAATTGCACAACAAAGTTGTGCAAAAGCCTAAAGGGTGATCCTATGGACTGCTATTTAAACTAAAGAAGGTGATCGGTGACGTGAAAATGTTTTGATGTTGCTGGTCCACCCTGAAGTTGTTCCTCGTCGTGCTGCCCACGATGTTCACTCCAAGCTTTTCGTAGTAGCACCTCCTGGTTTAGTTTTAGTTTTGAAAATGCACATAACCACTAGGTTATCCTGTATTAAGGCATAGTACAAAAACTAAGCAGTAAAACATGCAGTATGAAATAAAAATAACAATGTACTGTACAGTAAAGAAGAATGACAGTTTAGCATGCTTATAAAAGAAAATACTTTAATGCAAATCAAACCTATACACCTGGAAGACTCGTTGCTTCTTTAAGTTTAACTAGTATGCGCTGTATAAAAGGAAAAAAAAAACACTACCTGAAAAACTTGAGAAAACAGGTAAATCGTAGGAAAAAGACAAACAAAAAAAGACAAACAAAAGGTAAATCGTAGGAAAAAGACAAACAAATAAAATAAAATGCAATATCACATATAAAAGACCAAGAATAGAAGATTTATATGTGATATTGTGAATGTCCCCAATTGCCAGAAAGATCTGAGTGTAAGACTCAAGCTCAAATCACGGAACATTGGGTTTCA
Source organism: Phalaenopsis equestris (assembly GCF_001263595.1). Lineage (NCBI taxonomy): Eukaryota > Viridiplantae > Streptophyta > Magnoliopsida > Asparagales > Orchidaceae > Phalaenopsis > Phalaenopsis equestris. The sequence continues at coordinate 1,480,707 of NW_018164496.1, forward strand.
GTTTTGGTCAAGTTAAGACAAGAATTTCATTATTTAATTTAATTAAATCAGTCGTGAATCACAATCTAGCGCATCCTCGTGTTCAGTGTCCTTATAAGCTAGGGTTCCTAATTATCTCATGAACTGGGGTAAGATATTTGGCTTCTTAGGTTCATTTGAACATTAGAAGGATGAACTCTCTCAAGGTGTGCTCCTAAGTCCTGGGAAGCCTAAACTTTAGTTTGAGCCTGAAGTGTTCTAAAGTGTCTAATTTCAATTAAGTGTCTTTCAACTAATCCTCGAATATCTTTAGATCAAACTTAGCTCCCTATCAGACTCCTAAAACCTAGGGGTAAACCTATAATTTTGGCAAAATGGGTGTGAAATGTGTTTCAATCCTAGTTAGAGCAATTGGATTTAAGTTGATTCAAACCTTAAGGAACCTAAATGCAGGTGTACTGATCTTTCAATCTATGTCTCTATTCGTTATGTAAACTCTCACTCTCTTCCAACCCTAAACTATTATTTCAATTTACAATTTCATATTTCTTATGTAAAATGAATGGTGAAAGGTTTACTATCCTATTTCCTCCTTAGATTTTATCATCTCAAAGAATCAAATTTCATTTTTTAATCTTCTCTCTATTTTTTTTTCCCTCATATTTTCCTTAAGACCAAGAATCATTTCTGAAAATAATTAAATCGGAAATTCTCATTTTTAATTTGACCGTTAAAAAAAAAAAAAAAAAAAAACAAAAAAAAAGAAAAAAAGGAGATCGATCCATTTTTAAAACCAAGTCAAATCAATAAAGTTTAAAATGAAATCGCGAATGCATCGGTCTAAAGACGTTTAAAACTTGTTAAAAAAATGAATCAATCTCAAATAGGGATTTAAAAGCCTTAAAATGTAACTTAAACCTTATTAAATAAGGTCTATAGATCCCTGAATCAATCCAAGAAGGATTTCATGTTCTCACATTTCATAAATGGATTATCCCGAGGAGGGTATCCTTTCCAAATATCAATCTTATGAATTTCCAAACCTCACATGAATTCAATTCATATTAAATTCATGATTTATTAAAATAAAGTTTCAAGAAATCTTCATATGTCATAAGACAAGGAAGATTAATTCATAAAGAATAGCTCTTATTTATTTTTTTTATTTCCAAAAAGCTATGCCAATACCAATTCCAACTTTAATCACAAGCTCTTTTCCCATTTTCTTTTACATCTCCCTAAAATGAATTTTTTTTTGTAAATATCCAAGACCAAGGCAATAGAAAGAGACAACCAAGCTCTAAGTCCAGCTCACGGGTAAGGGCCAAAAGAGAGGAGGACTCACGGGTAAGGCAGCAAGAAGAGGAGAGACCCAAAGGCAGCATAGACCCACTGGTAAGGGCCAAAAAGAGAGGCCCAAAGGCAGCATAGATTCACGGGTAAGGGCCAAAAAGAGAGACCCAAAGGCAGCAGCGCCAAGTAATGCACAAGGCCAAAGACAACAGCCAACCTTACCAAATCAGCCTCAAAGCAAAAGGGTAAAAACCCCAAACCGAGCCTAGGAAAAGGGCAACCCAAACCCAACATAAAGGAGCAAACCAAATCTAAGAAATGATCCAAACAGTAAAGGATCCCAGTTAACATAAATCATTAAAAAGAGCCCAAACCGAGCCCAAGAAAAGGGGACAGCCGAGCCTAGCACAAGGGGCAAACCAAATTCAGCCAGAGGGAGCAAAACAGAGAAGCATTTCAAGCATAAATTTGATTTCGAAAAGAGCTCAAACCAAGCCCACCAAATGGGCTAAAAAATTAACATAAAACTTTCAACTAAATTCAGCCTAGAAGAAGGCTAAAACTGAGCCCAGTAAAAGGGGCAAAACCAAGCAGCATAGAGGCTAACCCGAACTCAGTAAAGAGGCGAAACAAGTGAAATCATTTCCAGCCAACATTTAATCCAAAAAGAAGCTAAATTCGACCCCACTAAATGAGTTAAAACAGGGCTATAAAAATCAGATTCCATAAAGCCACAACCGAGCCTAAGAAAAGGGCAAACCGAGTCCAATACATGGGGTAAGACAGGAAGTATATTTCCAATTCAATCCCGAAGAAAAAGCCAAGACCGAGACCACCAAATGGGCCGAAGGAGAACACGAAGGAGAACATATTTTAGGAGAACATATTTTCCAGCATTTATTGTAAGCATGAATATCAACAATAAAAGTTTCGATAATTTCATCCCAACAAGCATTCGAACAAGGGGGGCAGCAAGAGGAACGTGAAATGAGCCCCAAACATATTTTTTCATAGACATTTATAAAGGAATAAAAATACATTTCTAGACTACTCTTCCAATGCTTTCATTTATCAGGCATATCATATGTCTTAAGCATAGAAGAAAAGAAAGCAACCATGGTATGCTCTATTCTGATGTTCAAGAGGACTATTTCATGCATAAATCACATAACATACACAAATCATGCTTCAAAAAAAAACTGAAAATATTTTTATGCCATCCGAAATAGTGTAGAATAGAGGAGAGGAGAAGAATACCTCTTTAGTGCAGATTTAAAACAAGACACTAAAAATAAATTGAAGAAAACACCTCACAGAAATCCTTCCTGAGAGCCTCACGCAAGTACCCCCTACAGTTTTTAGCTCCAACCGTAAGGGTGTCAAACAACAGAACGTCGCAAGGGTATCGAACAACAGGGAGGAAGAAGAACTCCTCTCAAACAACAAAGAAAAAAGGGATTGTCTTTCCAATAGTGAAGTAGAGAGAAAGAAAACCCAAATTCCTCCTAAAAGTCTTCCTTTCTCAAAGCCCTCTCTTTCTTTTCTCTTTCAGACTTTTTTCAAAAAAAAAAACAAAATTCCAGAAATATTTCAAGCATACACACAAGATGAACCAACAAAAAAAATGACAGCACCTCCCCCTCTCAAGAAAATTCGGCCAACCTTTTTACAGAGAACTAAAGGGGCTATTTAATAAGCAAAGAAGATAAGGGGACAATCACCTACCAGCCTCCTTGGTCAGCAAATCAGGTAAAGGGAGAGGATGATAAGGATTTAAGGCAAGAGGAAATGCAGCCTAGGGCAGAGGAAGAGCCGGCCAGGAGGAACTTCCAGGTGGAACTTCGCAGTTGGAGGGCTACTCGGTCGAGCAGAGCTCGAGGAGACGAGCCGTGTGCGCGAAAGGCAGCGGAATGCCGGGTGCGGGTGAGGGAAGAGGGAGACGAGTTCAGCGGCCAAGGCCTCAATCATCCGGCTGGGTGCGGCCAATCGCGGGAGAGGAGAAGCGTCCGGAAGCTAGGGCTCCGCCTGAGCGGCTCTCGGTCGAGGCAGAGACATGTCGCGCGTGGGTAAGGATCAAATAGGACTTAGGGTTATAAATCCTAATATTATAAATAGTAAATATATAAAATATTTAATATTTCTTAAAATAAAATTCGATTAGTACCTTTTATTCGTTCGTCACAACACAACAAAATGAATGTCTCTTTTAGGTGATTTTAACATTCCGGACGTGTCGGCGCGATCAGTTTCGCCTTCGGAGGTCATTTTGACGAATTTATCGATTTGCGTGTAAATTTGCTCGTGTCGGAAATATGACAATATGGGTGTCATTTCCTACTAAAATTGGTGTCCCGGACGCGTTGGCGCAATCCATTTCGTCATCGGGGGTTATCCGAAGAAGTTCGCATTTTCACCCATTTTTTTGGTTTAATTTAAGTCCGATCTTGTGCAATTTTGTGAATTTGGTGCATTTGGTGTGTGTATATGACGATAAAGTCGTGACGATGTTTTCCTAGTGCCTGAAAATCTATTGGGAACTTCTCCCTGAGTCTTCACACAATAACCCTTAACCTACTCGTACATAAGACGATGGTTTTGGGCCATTAATGCTAGACATAACATGAAAAATAGGAAGTGTTTTGGAATTTCTACAATGGTGGGTCCCAATTCTAGTTTTCTAAAATAGTCGACAGGAATTCCTAAAGCTAGATCCTAGTATCCTAGGAAAAGGTAATGACCTCAAAAATGAGGTCAACAGTGCTCTTCCATGCCCCTTGCATAACCCCTTCCTCCTGTTCTGGCCCAACTCCCTCTATTAAAAATCTCCAGTCCACTTTTCGTCGGAGCCCTAGGAGGAGCTTTTTTGATGGTGGATGCCTTCTTTCTCATGTTCCTCTCGTCCAATATTAAGAATTCTTGGTCAAACCGTAGTTATGATTTGCAATTTGAACCACTGGTGGGGTTTTGGATTGCATCTCAATAAGCCTCCTCATCTCCTCCAAACACTCAAATCAATTTTTCATGGATGCAAACCTCCCTTTTATGGTTTAGAACCTTTCCTCCATCCCGGATTCAAGTTGCCCTACTTTTTCTTTCAATCTCTCTTTCAAAGCATCTACTTTTTTTGTTGCCATCTCTCCAAGATTTTCGCTCTAATACCAATTTGTTATGATCCGGAGCCAAAATCAGCCAATAAGATGCAAGAAACGGATAGGAAAGCCCAAATTAGTGCCAATTTGATTAATCTCCAAGTAAACAAACTATAATTTGAGAGGTTGATCGACTCTCCACAACCCTAGACGCTGTTAGAAACATGTAGAAAAAAAGAGAACTGTAGGAGTCAAAACATAAAATCAATCCCTAGGTGATTAGCCCTAATAAAACACCCCCCCAACAATCTAGTTCTTGTCCTTAATGTCGTGCTCCTATGGAATCCTTTTATGTTGTTGGTTCTACTGGCCCTCTCCATCTAGTCCTTGTCTTTCACCATCTGGGCTAGCTCCATTGTCTCCCAATCCTTGTGACCTTAACAGTCGGAGGGTTGCATGTATGCCAGGCTTTAAACCCTTCATGAAATTTTCTTCCTATACTGTTTCAGAAATCCTTCCCAGCTATCCCGAGAATGAGTCGAATCCCTTCCTATACCATGATAACCCTCTCCTGAGTCAAGGGAAAGAATTTCTCATGTAAGTCTCTTTCCTGAATGGCTCAAAAACATTCCAACAAGCAATCCTTAAATTCCTCCCACAAGCTAATCGTGCATCTCCCCTCCCTCCATTGAAATCATGTTAGGACTTTCTCTTTCGAACATAACTCTGATGTCATGAGCATCTCCTCTCCATTTAGCCCATTTACCACAAAATATCGCTACAGCTGGTACACCCAATCATTTGCATCTTCCCCCTTGAAGATGAACATCTTCAATTTTCTCTCCCTTTGGTGGTTTTTTCCATATATCTAAGGTGAAAATCCTTCATTTGATCATAGCCATACGCCATCTCGACTTTTATCCTTCTTTCTTTGTGCTCTTTCATATCCCTTGCATAACCCCTTCCTCCTATTTTGGACCAAGTCTCTTATCAAAAATTTCTAATCCATTTTCCATTGGAACCCTAGGAGGAGTGTTTTTGATGGTGGATACTTTCCTTCTCATGTTCCTCTCGTCCTATCTCTTTACTTTTAGATTGGGCCAAGAATTCTCGGTTAAACCGTAGTTATGATTTGCAATTTGAACCGCTGGTGGGGTTTTGGATTGCATCTCAATAAGCCTCCTCATCTCCTCCAAATACTCAAACCAATTTTTCATGGATGAAAACCTTCCTTTTATGGTTTAGGACCCTTCCCTCATCCCGAATTCAAGTTGCCTTACTTCTCCTTCCAATCTCTTCTCCAAAGCATCTACTTCTCTTGCGGCCTTCTCTCCAAGATTTTAGCTCTGATACAAATTTGTTATGATTTGGAGCCAAAATCAGCGAATAAATTGCAAGAAATGGAGGAGAAAGCCCAAACTAGTGTCAATTTGATTAATCTCCAAGCAAACAATCAAGATACAAGAGGCGATCTATAATTTCAGCGCCCACCACCCACCCCAAAAAAATAAAAAAAAATCCTTTCCTCGCTTATGTAATTAGCCCCGCCCAAGGGCCCAAGGGCTGAAATCATCCCAAATGAGACTTGGGTTTTCCGCCTTCTAGATGGGCTTCAAAATAGGTTTGCCTCTTGAGCTCAAATTTAAATACTATTAATCTCAAATAGCTGGGTCAAAGTTGGTTTTGTAACGTTGATGTGTGGGTTTATATATATAACTTGCGGCCTACTTTCTCCCGGGACCTTGTGACTTTTCTTCCATCTTAATTTTTGAACGAATGGGCAGTAGGAATCCGACTGTCTGCTGCGTTGACTTTGATTAATTTATGGGAAAAATGTTAGTTAGGACAAAGCTAATGATTGTGATGATGACGATATGGATGAAAAATAGGCCAGAAGAAAAAATAATGGAAAATATATTTTATGTTGTTTTATGGATAAGCATGGTTTGGCTATGTCATCATTGCATGTGATATATCACTAGTGAGTATTATTTATTGAAAGCTGAGCATTGGTTGGGTAGTTATTAAAATAAGATTATTTTTGCTACAATTTGGGGAATTTGAGTGGGTAGTTTCAGAGAATTTGGGGCACAATGTCTAAAGGAATAAATTTATGTATTCCTAAAGTTTAATGTAAAGAGTTTCGATAGCATTTGAATTGTTACAAGTTATTATATATCAGGAACTGTTAATAGAAGGAATTTAGTAGATTTTAGTCTTGGATAATGAATTTCAAGGATGACATTTGAACTATTATAAGTCATTATATATCAAGAACTGTTAATAAAACGAATTTAGTAGATTTTAGCTTTGGATAATGAATTTCAAGGTAAAATTTTTTTATGTGAATAGTATTGTTGTAACCATTACCTATTCGATTAACTATTGAATAAACTTATCATAAATGTGGTTAGTGCTTACCTTCTCAAGCTGGAATGGAAGATAGTTTGAAAATCAATTTTGGAAGATGTGATTGATCTGCTATAATGTTTATCCAAGGAAGAGAAGATAATAATAATTATTATGATTTTAAATGAATAGGCTTTATACCATTGGATTATGAGTTGATTCATGATAAATATGGAATAAGTGATATTATAGTATGAGAGAACTTATAGTTTGTTCTGTAATGGCATATTATTTCACAACAATGAGTACATTCTATGGAATAGAAGAAGTTTTAGTTATTTTCTAATGTTGAGCTACTTAATCTCAAATAGAGATATTTTAGAAGAAATTGATTTTTTTATCTTTAAGGTGATTCAGAGGGATAATCGAACCACACAACTAGATTAGTAATTATATATTTATAACTTGGCAGCGTTCAGAATGTGATTAGTTAAGGCTGTATTTTAGTAATTAGGCTTAAAGCCTCTACCCAGACTGGACTTTGATGAAACTTGCACAGGACCTAACTTGACACAAGAAGCAGCTGGGCAGGATTTTGTCAACAATAAAAAATTACCGTGTGATTTTTGTTTTTGTTGGAAAGATGAAGATATCTTCATTATATGGTTTTAGTTTGGATTGTTGGGGTGATTTAAGCCTAATCCAAACCATTCCTCTTGAGTGCTCACTCAAACTCAATCTGAATATGGGCTATGAAATAGCTAGAACTTTTGTGTCTGCTTCATATCTAATTTCCTTATAAAGTATTTCATTAGATTAATCCAAAAATTGAATTGGAGATAGCTTTGAAGAGTAGGCATGAAAACAAAGCTTTAGATTAGCGTGAGATATCAAATAAGATTTGGAGAATTATAGTAGATGTTGGAGTTCAATGATCAACCAATCATTTGTCATTTTATTATAATGAGAATGTCAAATGATTGGAGTAGAAATATTTTGGCATCAACCTTAAACAAATGAAGGAGATGTTGAAGATTGTGGTGAGTACTAAGTTTGAGTTTTACAACGAGGTTAAGAGAAGGTAGTGGAATATAGGCACTGCAAATTATGCCAAAAATATCCATAATGTGAGTTCTTTGTGTTGATTGAAAAAGCATAAGGAACATAACGAGTTTATATATTTCACTTTTATCTATTCTTACAAGGTATATAATAATGATTTGCAAGAATAGATTTAATCTACTTCTTGAAAAAAAAAGTGTCCAAGCATATTGAAGATGCTGGAGCAATGGCTAGCATTTGAAATTATTGTAATATGCTCAATTAGTTTCTATTCTGTATTATATTGCACGAAGGATCAATGCTCAATTTTTTTGTCCTTCGTATTAGTTCGTAGAGATGATTGCAACTAATATTTATAGTGATATATTTTGATGTTTGTTATTAGTTGGCGTATAGTTCTGATTGGTGAAACATGTGTTGATTTACGTAAAAATTAGAGTAGTGAATTTTTATTGGAAGATAATGGACTCGCTATGAAGAGCATAATGATTGAATAATAAAATTTGCAATATAATGGATGTGAAACTGAGATATCAATCAATATTATTTTACTATCAGGTGATGTGTGATATGTATTCTAGATTTGCTATTCGAGTGGTTAAACGGAGATCTATGGGATGTATATATTTAATTTTATCATAGAGGCTTTAATATAACTTCTATAAAATTGCCAGTGGTCTAAATATACTATATGAATTTGAGCATTCAATGATTAAAATAAATCATTGGTAGTTAAGTGGTGAAAAAAATGTGAACTTTAAGATGGATGTGTGGATAAACAACAATGTACTAAGAAATGACTATATTAGAAAGAGGTGAGACTAGCATGTATTGAAGTTTAATATTAAAAATAGTGTAAGTACTACCTATAGAAAAATATGTGGAACATGAGCTAAAGCTTTTTGGGTGTGCTAAAAGAACAATGAGCTGACAAAAGTTTACTTGGTTAAAATTTGTTTAGAATGATTCAAATAAAAGAAAGCAAACACTTTTCACAGCACTTAATATGAATGTATGGATAGTGGGGATTCGTAGTCTCTCTTTCTCTCTCTCTTTCACGCACGCACCCACGCACATATGTTTTAAACTTACCACTTAAAGGATTTGACTCGTAAGAAAACTTGTTAATTCTAGTTATGATTTTAATTTAATAGTACTATTTTGCGGCAAACACCCCAATCAAAATTCCTCGGTGATAGGAGAAAGCAATATAGTTAAAGCACATTTATCATGCTCTTACTAACGAGAAATTTCTGAAAATAATCATAGACATTTTAAATATGACATTACACTTTATGAATTTAAGTTAAAGTTTAAAATTTTCATTCTTGATAAACTATTGCAAAAGGTGGATAGATGTTATGGAGATAGAATTCACTTAAATAACTCTATATTTGCAGCATTATTAAAATTTCATCTATTTATTGAGATTTATGCCCAAAGTGATTTTTTTTCCAATTTAGGAGCATTTTGACAATAAAGATCCCTTTTGGTTGAGATTTGCTATCAACATGCCCATTATTGGGTTATTTGAATGATTATATTTTGTAGCTTTGGATCTTGTCGACTTTAGTCGCTTACAAAGGATCAGATATAAGATTTGTATATGGTTTGAATTTGATTAAAAATTTATTTTATTATATATCATATTAATTTTATGTTTGTGTGTAGATAAAGTCTGTAAATTGCATGGTTTAGAAAATCGGACCGAACCAACTGGTTCGACCGAGAACCGGTCGGTGGTCTGTTTCGGGCTAGCTTAAAAACCACCCTTGCATCAAACCAAATTTAACTGGTTTGAACCTGTTTGAATTGGCTTGGGACCGGAAAAAAAACGGCCGGTTAGACCAATTATGTATTTTTAATACTTAAGCGACGTTGGAAATATAAAGTGGGCTCTGCATGGAGGGTTTCCAATGGAGAGGGAATGCATTGCAAAGTGGAAACCGAGTAAAGCAGAGTAATAATGGAGTTTGGTGGTAGAAATAATTACTTCTCAATGTCACGTGGCGGATTTTTAGAAATGGGAGGAAGAACAGTCAACATATCTTGGGAGATTTTAGTCCTTTTAGATTCTAACAATATTTTATCATAATGCGATTTTTATATTTCATACTTAATTTTTTTGAAAATTAATTATTAAATTTTAAAATAATTTATGAAAATTATTGTGGTGTTTATTAGTTAAATATTGATGTATTTATTTTATATTTTAATAATTAATTTTTTAAAAGTACATCATTTATGTCATATTTAAATAAATTTGTAATTTATTACGTCGTCCGGTTTAACCTCTGACTCAAACCTGGTCGAACCAGTGAACCTTGAACATTTCCTTCTTCCGATTTGATGTCTGGTCTGGTTTTCACAACATCGGTAAATTGAACTTATTGTACTGTACAAGTGTAACAATCAAGGGTCTTCAGTTTTAATTGAATTTTCTTCTAAATAAGAAAAAAACCTTGAAGATTGTACATAATAATAAATAAAAAATTTAGCTATCTTCTCAGTTAAATATTAGATTACCAATCTGAAATGATAAATTTATTATATAAGACGGCAAGAGGAAAAGTTAAAGTCATTCTTTAATACAAGCTTTATTGACTCCAACACTTATGATAAGGAAGATCACAATTGCAAAATGAGACTTATGACCCTAGCAGAGCATCTCGTTCGAGTGTGTGCGTACAATATGTTGGTGAGATTGAATTTTAAAAAAAGTATTCTTGAAGTTTAATCAATTGCACACTTCTTAACACGGTGCAAATTTGAGTTTATTTTATCCGTAATCTGTACAACATACTTGGATTTTATGCTTGAATTTTTAGCACATTCGTTAAAGCACATTCAAACAAGTTCATTTTCATGCATGATTATCTTAGCATAGACATATAGTGCATTTATCACAAATCATGTGCAACAAATGATTTTCTTTAGCAATTTGATGTTATCTTTTAAATGATGTGCACATCTTTTGTGCACTTGCACAACTTTTAATGCATTTATGTGATGCACTTGAATGGCTCTTATTGCATTATATGATGCATTGGCATGACTTTTGGTGCATTTGCAAATTATTCAAGATATTTTGAAGGTTATCTTCTGATGCATGTGAATAACTATCAATGCACTATATTTGAGTAGGTATTCATTTTGAATGTCACTTTCACGACTGACAAAGTGTTTTTGCTAAGTTGGTTTACTTCATGTTATACAAGAATCATTGGAAAATTACCTATATCTAACTTGTGTGAATGATTTTTGTTAAAATGTGCACAAATATTTCATTTTGAACTTTTATATTCGCATTATGTTCGATTGTTTGATTTTGTTGTTGATCAGATTGTGAATGTTCATGGATTAGTTTCCATTAGGTATTTTTTAGCATCATAGTTTTGCCTGTATATGAGTTTTATTTTAATGAGATGGGCCCCAGAAGAAATTTTCTCCTATAAATAGGACTATTCAGTTCATTTTCTCACAAGTCAAGCTCAGCTCAAAGAGTTCTCAAGTGTTTTGAACTATTAGGAGAGTTTTAAAAATGGCGAGAATGTTTTGACTTTGCTTAGGAGCGAGCTTTGAAGTTCACAGCAAAGTCCGTTGGAAGTTCAACATTTCTTGTTTGTGTTTAATTTGGGTCATTTTACTCGTGGGGAACAATCTAAATGTTCATTGAAAGGATAAGTCCATGTTTGTTGGCAAACTACCGGGTTCCCCATAAGTTTTATGTCTTCAGTTCTGGTTCTTGCCATTCATTTTGCATGACATGTCACACATGATTAGTGTTCATTTATTCATTTTGTGTTTTTTCTTTTTTAATTTTCATCAAATTAAATGATCTAATGAAATCATTTTTGTTTTGTCATGGACAATTCCGGCTAGTGAAGATTTTTTGTTGACTTCTGGCATCTCCTCTATGTAGGGGCATTTATAGGATTTGTTGGCTCTTCCCATCTCAGTTAAAAAGTGCACATGATTTTAATCATAAGGCACCATGACCAAGATTCTTCAAACTCACCAACACCACCACCACCACTAACAAAAATGACAACAAGCTTTTACCCCAATAAGTGGAGTTGACTATATGAATCTTTTTTCTCCATTGTCCTATTGAGTGTCATATTTTTATTTAATTATAATAAATTAAGATAATTTTTTATACAACATATGCAAGTCTTGTTAGGTCTACCTCTACCTTTCTTAACATAAGTCAAATCTAAAACATTACTGTCGTAACCGAATTGGGTTCTTAGATGGTTTTCTTTTAATGCGACCAAACCATCTAAAACGTCTTTCTCTAACCTTGTATGCCACTGGAGCTACAACAACCCTTTCATTGATATATATTCGTTTTGTATTTTGTCTCTAAGAGTAAAGCCACTCATCCACTTGAGCTTTCTCATCTCAGCAACACTTTATTTTATGCTTCTCTTTTACAAACTAGTATTATGCTCTATAAAGCATTGCAAGTCTCAACACCATCTTCTAAAACTCTCATTTAAGTTTATGAGGTACTTTTATAGCACACACTAGACCCAATGCATTCCTCCTCTTCAACCATTCAACTTGAATTCTACTAATAGCTTCTCCATCTATATCACCATCACTTTGAACAATAGTCCCGAGATATCTAAAATGTTACTTCTTTTAATGTTGTGATCAACAATTTTTATAACCCTATCACTAGATCTACTATTACTAATATTATGTTTCATGTATTTAGTTTTAGATCTACTCAAACGAAAACCTTTAGATTCTAAAGTTGACTTTCATAAATCAAATATTTTCTGAACCATCTATAGTCTTATCCACAAGAAGAATATTGTCAGCGAAAAGCATTCACCAATGTACATCCTCTTATAATTGCCTAGTAAGAACACCATAACCAAAGCAAAAAAATATCAGCTTAAAGCTGATCCCTGATGTAATCCAACTTAAATAGAAAAATACTCGATTAATCCTTATTGCCTTCGAACACAAGTAACAACTTTAGTATGCGTATCTTTAATGATTTGAATATAAGCAATATCAACAACTTGCCTTTCTAAAACTCTCTAAAGTACTTCTCTTGGAATGTTATAATAAGCATTTTTTAAATCAACAAAATTCAGGTGCAGACCATCCGTACTCCATCAAACCTTTCAATAAATGTTAAACCTCTTTAGTAAACTTGTTAGACATGAATCTAAACTGATTTTGAGAAATTTTTGTATCACTACATAACTTATGTTCAATGATTTTCTCTCATAACTTTAATGTATGTCATTAATATAATTCTTCTATAACTTGCACTCTTGTTCATCCCCATTATTCTTAAAAATAGAAACCAATAAATTATTTCTTCTCTTATCAAGTATCTTTTTAGTTTTTAAAATAATAATAAAAAGTTTAATGAGTCAGGAAATTCTCAATTCTCCTAAACATGTTCGCACTTATATTGGAATACTATTAGGTTCTACAGTTTTTTTACTCTTCATTTTTTTAAAGTCTCTTCAACTTCTATTTTACTAATGCGACATTAAAAATAAACACTTTTATTATTATTTACGATATTAAGATCATTAAAATTGATCGTATTTTCATAAGCTTCATTAAAAAAATTATCAAAATATCTTACCCACCTATGTAGGATGCCAAAAATGCTCGTTTGCGAAGAGCTTGTGTTCAGCTCGTTATGTAGCTCGTGTGCAAATTGTTTATTAAGAAAACAAGCCAAACACAAATAAATTTTTTAAGCTTGAATTATAAACGAGTCGATTACTAGCAACTCTTTGTTCGATCGCATTTCACTCATTTTAGTTCAAAATAAAAAAAAAATTATAGTAAATATTTATATAATAAAATTTTATATATTTATATCTATGTTTAAATCATAACAACTCGTCTGATCATGTGTTTTTGCACCTTTTATTGCACATAATTGGTGTATGTTCGAATCTAACATTCTACATCTATTTTTTATAATTAAGTTTAACGAGCCAATTTCGAATGAGCCGAACACGAGCAAAGCTTGAACTCGCTCAAACTAGGCTCGTTTATAACCCTACACATATGTTGAATATTCTTATCTAAAAGTATTTTTTCATCCTTATTACATTTTACTTGAATTAAATCTTTATTTATCTTATCGTTTTGTTTGACTAGTTTATAAATAATTCATTCACCCTCTTTAATATTTAATTTATTATAAAGACTATTAAAAGCAGATTCCTTAGCTTCACAAATTATTTTCTTGGATTCCTTACAAAGTCTTTTATATTTTTCTCAATTCTCTAAACTTTTATATTTAAACCGATTATTATAACAAAACTTCTTATTTTTTTTATCTTTTCTTGCACATTTTTATTCAACTATCATCTATTTTTATTCATAAGAGTTTTTTTCTTTTGATTCCTTAAATACATGATTTGTAACTTGGTTTATAGTATTTATTATTTCATCCCATGTCATATTAGCTTCTTATGATATCTCAAATTTTAAGATATTGAAGTTTACTATTACAAACAATTTTATTTTTGTCTTTTAGGTACTCTTATCTAATTTTAAACAACATTTCGTTACATTTTTATATCTTCCTACTCTTCACCTTAAAATCCGATGTTGGGACTTAAATTTTTTTACTTTGAATAATTTTACAATCTTTATAATATCAACGATCTATTTTTCTAATAAAAAAATAATTAATTTGTGTTTTGTTAGATTCCTTCATAGATAATCAATTTGTATTGATAATATTTTATTTAAATGATAGTATGCTTATTTTTTTTCTTAAATAAATATTAACAATAATAAAATCTTTTATATTGATAATCAATTTGTGCTCTTCAAACTCACCATGCTTAAACAAATATGTATGGGATTTTATGCACCTGCTTAAAAAAATGATGTGGATGATGAAGCTCTTCTGCAGTGTTAAGATGACGCGCACAAGTTCTTAACTTACCACAACTATAAAAATGTGTGTAGATTTTCAATACGCACACAAAAAACATCATGAACTTGATAAGCTTTTCTCGCTATGTCAAAATGATGCTCATGAGTACATATGCTTTGGTTGTGTGGTGAAATTGATCTGAACTATAAACCTTTATGTGTGAGAGGTGGTTGTCAACTAGTATTCGCAAAGTGATGCAATTTTCTGCAATTTCGAACTGTACTAACTTTTTATTTTTTATAATTTTCCGTTTTTATACGTCCATTTTTTTTACTTTTCTTATTCTTTGCATTTTATGTACTTTTCCTTTTAGAGAGAATATAGAAAAGGTGAGGAAAAAAATGATTGACAATAGATTTGAACACGGACGACTGATGATGAGAAGATTGTCAATGGGCGTGACCTTTTTTGGTGAGATTAAAAGCTATAAAATGCTATTAATCTTTAGTTTAATATTTAGTGGAGTTTAGGTGGGTTTCGAGGAATAGGGATTAAAATTAGGTTCTATTCTCACTTTTGCTGAGAGCTATATGTGGGGTTTTGGAGTTGTTTATAAACTAGAGTAAATTTTTGACCAGTCTTGGAGAAAACTTTGGATGTTGAGAGAGATGTTATAATTTAAAGTAGGTGCTTGTGTAATATTTCATTCAATGCAAAAAAATTTATTATATATTAAGTTCTATTTATAAGTTTAAAAAAAGGGACTTTTGAGCTTCCTTCATTTTGTAGGGAATGGAGAAAAATAGATGGTTAGCCACTTAATGAATGAAGATATTTTCAATTTCTTCATTAAAGCGTTTTCATTTTTCATGCTGCTTCGTCAAAGTGACCGTAGATAATTTCAAGAACATTTTGAAACGTAAAAATGAAAACAAAATAGCATTTAAATAATTTAAACATTGTGGCTTGTCATGGTTAATAATACGTGTGCTTATTTATAGACTTGATCTTGATTATACCTTTGATCTTGTTCTTGTAATAGACTTAGTGGGATTTGATTTATCCATTTGAGGTGCTACATTAACTCTCATTCTTAATTAAAATATTTGTTACAAAGTTAAGATCCAAAATGTCTTACATCAGTTTAAGAGCTGTGCTCTCTAAATCTATGTGTGGTAAGTAAGTGTCACTTGCAAATGGCTTATTCTTTTAATGAGCTAAAAATTGAGGCCTACTAGCTCGATCACCGGGTACATCTTTTAGATGATGTAATCAACTTATAGGAACGAGATGTAGTGCTTGTGGGAAACTGTCTCTTTTCCAGAAGTCAAATTGAACAAGTGGAGATTTGCGAACTTCTTCATATAATAAACATAATGAATTAGCTTTTCTATAATCACATCAAGATAATAGGCATTAGATTCGTTTTTCTTAAAAATGGACTACATGCTCTTGCATGTTATTGTTTGAACTTACAGATATTATAACCCGTAGGCAGTTGTGAATCAAAACATAATCAATTTATTTAAATTTCTTTATTACCTATTATGATTTTCCCATGAAGTTTAGTCTTTGTTGTTAAAGAGGTTTATTTTTTTTAATTGTTATGAAAGTTTTGAAAATTTTTATTAGCATAAATAAAAAGTTAGAGTATTAATAAGATGAGAAGTTGGTTTTATCAAGACTATTTCAAAATATGAGATTTTAGGTGTTTTGAAATTAGTATTATTGTATGTAAATTGAATGGTGGATAAATTTAATTCTCAATTTTTTTAATTTTTTTTTTCTATAATACACATTTGCAAGTATTCTAAAATTTGATTGACTATCTCAGTTTGGCAATTAATTTGAGGGTGGAAAACTTCGTGCTTAATAATTTTCCTCCTTGGCTTTTAGCAATATGAAATAAATTGAAAATCACAGTCAAATACAATAGTCAACAATAAGCCATGTATACATACGATCTATTTAAAGAAGACCTAACAATATGGATAGCATCAAAAGTTTTTTAAGCGTGGCAAAATAAGCCATCTTAGATAATCAATTAACTATCATTGATAAATTATCATGCTTTTCATTTGTGTAGGATAATCCTAAGATAAAATATATTACAAGAGCTTTCCTAATCATAGTCAGAATGGGCAACGCAACATATCAATTTGATTTTTTTTAGTGGTTCTAGCTTTTTTACATGTCAGATATTGTGCCTACAAAATTCAAACATCACATTTAAATGAAAGCCAGTAAAATTAATTTTTCTTTAAATAATTGATTTTATATTTTTTAAATTATGTAGCTATTCCTTCGAATACAATTCAGAGAGGAAAGCTTTTCTTAGTTCAGTTCTTGGAATACAAAGTTATTTTTTCTTATATGGATAACAATTCATGACAGAGAATGTTCCTTGTAGGGTTGGAGGGTTATTTAAGTGTTCCATATAAACTAAATGAAAGTCTGGTAAATTGGATACTCATCTTGAATTCGGTCAAATTCTAGTGTTTTAAATTCTATAGAAGAGATGATTAAGGCTACCCTAAATAAGATATCAACATATTTATTTTTTATTCCAAGTGTGTGTTTGAGAACAAAAGCTTAACCGTGAAAGAACTCGAACTTTGCATGTCTATGATTTATTTTTGTTGTGCGTGTTGATGATTTTGAGTGTGATGATCTGAGATAACACTACTGACTTAAAGATTAGTTAAAAACATAAAATTTTTATCATATGTTAAGTATTATTGTTTGTCGCATTTGGCTTATCACTAAAAAGGGCTACTACATGATTTTGTTGTCTTAAAAATTTTATCAATTCTAATTTCTAAAGGATCAATGGTCACCCCAAAGGCTTTTAAAAAATCATACAACTTAATGATATGGAAGTCATTAAAATCTTAACTTGAGTTATTGCCTTATGTTTTGTAAGGATCCATAAAAATATTCCAATTTCAAAAATTGGTAATGGTTGCAATGACTGTACTGTAGTCTTTTATAAATTTGTTATAAATGATAGCTAGATCATGAAAAACGTATACTTTTGTCAAATTCTTGGGTAAGGACTAAAATTACTTGAACTTTGAAATTGTCAAGTTTAATTTCATCAATAGAAATAAATAATCCTTGAAATTGGCCTCATTTTATAAATAGCAACATTTCTTCACGTTGATGCACAATTCTTCCTTTCTAAGAGTTTGAAGTCTTTTCAAAAGCATCACAAGTGATTTGTCTCACTTGAATTAAAAATTAAAATATCATCAAAGTAAACAACCCGATTAGAATAATGTCCATTACCTCATACATGTTTTTAGGGCATTTAAAAACTCAAAGGACAACACCAATCATATATAGACTCCATCAGAGGGCTTAAAATTAATTTTTCATTTATCTCTTAATTGAATATTAATTCGTGATAATCAATATTTAAATCAATTTCAGAAAAGAAATTATCCTATAAGATTAAATCTAACTTATATCTGGTTAAGTAATTGGAAATTTATACTTAACAATTAGTTTGTTAACAACTATCAATACACATCATTCGTTTGCCATCTTTCTTAAAGATTAATAAGGTTGGGACTGTATTATATGAATTATGAAGCTCGATACATTCCAGTGGAATTCGCCTATAATGAGGAATGTTTGGAAGTTGTGAATTGGGACTTAGTCGATAGCATATTCAATTGATCTCTAGTACTTCATTTGGCACAACATCACTAAATTCAAAAAGAGCAATGAATGAAGTGTTTTTTTTTTAATATGCAATAAATGTAGGGACATATTATAAAAAATTTTGTTCATTGTTTCTAATTTAATAGTTTAAAAATATTGAAGTTAGAGAAACAAACATGTAGAGGTGTTGGAACTAAGATTATGCAATAAGTTTACCTATGACAATTTGTTGAAGATTAACACATTTCTTTGGGATGAATTTCATAGCAAGTTAGAGTTGGCTTTATGAGGTGCTATAATGGTTGTTTTTTATAGGTTTGATATTTATAAGTTTAATGACATTGTTATTATATTTGAAATTATAAATATTTTTTATCATAGATCATATTTGAATTATACAACCAGGGTACCTTGTATAATGTGATCGATATTTCTAAGTAGAACATTACATCATATTTGGTTTTCATATTTACCAATTTTTATCGGACCAAGAGACCCACTTGTGATGGGTGGAGATGTGATTGACCTAACTGGCATGAAAAGGATTAGGGTGTGGTAAAGCCTAAAAAATTGATTTTAGTAATCGTAAATAGAGATGACATTCATTACATATCTTCCATTTATAATTAACTTAATTTTTACCATTGCAAATAACATATATATTAAAAATATTTCATCTCTAATTTGTTGCCTCAGTTTTAGGTACAGTTAAACACATATCTCATCATATTGATTGAGCTTCATTAAAAGTTGTGTTATCATAAACTTCTTTCACGTTATCACTTATGGGATTCTTGTTTCATCTTAAAAAAAAAAAATGTAAGCTTTGCATTGATTTTGAATATGAATCTTTTTGTGCCATCCGAACTAAATCTTTTTCTCTTATTTTTAGAAATTTTATCAAAAAGAGTTTTGGGTAAACATTCTATGGTAATAGATGGAGTGGGTCTAACATTAAATATATGTCATGAAGTGAAAGGGTTTTTCTCATAATAGAAGGCTTCTAGGATTTGTATATCAAATAATTGAGCTTCATTCATATTGTGCACTTTAGATCTGATGATAAATTTATGGGCTAATTGTTAATCATTATCAACACAATTAGTCATAGCAATAACTTGTTTAAAAATATTTATATTTTTTGGTTTTAGGAAGACTATCTTACCTTAAAGTCAAGAACTGTCTATGCAGCTTTTTATCATGATGCCTAGGTTCATAATATCTCATTCATTATAATCCAAGAGTGATTCTTTTTATCCTCCATTTTTTAGCTAAGGATTTTGGCATGTCAAATCAATTTCATTTTGACTAATATAACTCTCCGATAGTCATCCATGTCATATCAGTCAAAGAAGTCATTTGCTTGGACTAACCAATCTAATGGTGTCATTATAGGTGGGAGCTACAACTCTTCTTTTGAAGGATCATTAAAATTATCGGCGTTTATATGAAATTGGTCTATTCTACTTCAATTCCTAAAGTTGGGTTACCTTCTATGTGGTTGGTCTTCACCTAGGTTTGACTAAGATTTATTGTTTTGTGCGTAAGGTGGGGGGAACTTTTAGCTCTTGAATTTATTTTTTATTTTTTTATCAAATATTGATTTGCTCTTAAGGTCATTTTCATGACTCGCAACATCTAATGAACCAAGCATTCAAGTCAGGTTTTTAAAACTTGGTTAACTAATTTGGTTGTTCTTGTATAATTTTGAAAAAAGAAGAGAGATGAGATATAAATGGCGATAAATGTGAGAGAGTGAAAGTTAAAAGATAGATATAAATATATAGTGAATTTTAAGCTAAAAGAACTTCTAGGTGAGGAATGAGAAAAAGCTTTTATGTCATAAGCTCATTTTAGGCAGTTTAGACATTTCTTAATAATTTTTTTAGTTTCAAATACACCAAATTTTATACACGTATATTTTTTTGCATGTAATTTTGTATGCAAGAGAGAGAAAAAATAAATATCTTTAGACTTATAAGCCTCAAAAACTTCAAATTGCAAATTATTTCAAAGATTTTTTTGACAATTAAACTAGTTTTTACGAGGTTTTGACCATACTAGCATGTATGAATCAAATTTCATAGGAACTTTGTACTTGACTGTGATTGGCCAACAGTACTACCGGGATATTTAATCTTCTAGGAAGTCCTCATGTTGCACTTATTTTTAATGTCAATCATTTAAAAAATAATTATATCTCATTATAAATTTAGAAACATAAAATTTAAAGAAGATTATGTAAAGCCTTGTTGCATCAAAAGTAAAGTTTTGGTTTTGTTTTTTTTTTTCCTTTTTTTTGTGTGAAATGGAGCGAGCACTTTCTTACCAAGGATTTAACTCGAGATAAAAGTTTAAGAAAAGTTTACTCAGGGATATTGGTCAAGTTTAATGGGGGAGTTCTATAATTAAATTTTATACTTGCACTTTAGACTTAAAAGAAATATATTAGATGTCTAAACTATTATGAAATAAATTTATCGTTAAAAGTGATTCACTAATCTCAAACTTATTAGACTCACAAGCTTTTGGAGGCATGTCAACCATAAAAAATGTTTCTTTGGTTGTCCAAAAGTTATGACTAGATTCACTTCTCATATTTGTTTTGATGCTAAATATGATGTTTATAGGCGACTTTTTCTTGGTGAGATTGAAGTTATAAAAGTCTGAATCTCTAGCTTAATTTTTATAGAAAATGCGCTTCAAGTTTCTTAAGTGTTGATGGAGTTGAAGTGTTAGAGAGGATTGAATATTAAGACTAGTTTAGAGTGGACTAATGTGGGCTGTTTTGGAAGATCACTTTTGTGATTTTTAGGCAAGATAAATGAGTGGAACTACTTGCAGAGTATTAGTTTTAGATGCATTCTTATGAGATAAGATAGATGGAGTTTAGAAGAATGTCAAGTAGTAGGGAGCAAAATCAGTCCTAGTCTCACCTAAGTTGGCTGAAGGCTCTTATGTGGTATTTTGAGGTAATTTTGAGGCTTGAGTTGATTGGTAGCTGGTCGTAGAGATAGCTTAGGTTGTTAAGAAACATGATTGGATGATTTAGAGTAGGTGTTTATGTAAGTGGCAAATAAAAATAGAAATGATAATAATAAATCAATTCTCACAAAAGACTGGTATTATTTAAGGCCGCAAGCTCTAAACAAAGTGGAGTATTCAAACAAAAATATTGCATTCAACACTAAAAGTTTCATTTAGGCCTTATTTGGTAAGCCAAAATTAATCCTATAGCTTCCTTAATTTGGAGGGGAAATTTTGAGGGAAAGGGATAGGTCGGGCTTAAGTATGAGATTTCTAATAGTCTTATTAAGAACTTTTTTTTTTTTTTGGCTACTTCACTAAGGTGGCCGACCATACATGATTTGAAGGAAATTTTAAAATGCAAAAAAATAAAAAATAAAAAAATAAAAATAAGCCTATATTTAAGTGATTTAAATATTAGGCCTTGTTATGGGCTTTGAAACGAGTTATGTTAATGGATTTGTTTTTTTTTTGGACTTTTGTTGTTGCTCCTATAATGAGTCAAGTGAGCTGATTTGAATTATCGACATGATGTGCTAAATTAATATGAGTAAGATTTAAGGAATATTAAACTTAAAACTTGCCAAACAGTTCAGATGAAAACTTCCAATTTCATAAAATTTTGGATTTTTTTTTAAACTACCAAGTTATACCAGTTTCTGGAAGGGTTGGTGTCATGACAAGGAGAGCTGGTCAATGTACAGAGGAGTTGGATGGAGAAATATGGAGGGGGAGTAGGTTTCAGTGGGAGAAGAGTTGTTTGTGGATTTGGATTATCATTGATTTTGCTGGCTATGTAAAAGAGCAGTGAGCGCTGTCACTGAGAGCTTGCCTACAAATTGGTACGAGAGGATACAGTGTTGAATGACAAAGGTTTAGGAGAGTAGGTGAGAGAGTCAGGTGGGTAGGTATCAATTAGATGGGTGAAGAGTGATATCAAAGAGAATGGCGAGAAAGAGATGAGGGAAGAGGCGGGAGAAGCTGTCAAGAGATCAAGAGAGAGGGTGACAGGGTTCAAGTCACTAGTAGCTGTGTCATGTAAGGAGAGAGGGGGCTTGTGTAGAGGAAGTATGGGCAAGTTTTCATGTGGATTCTTGATAAGATAGGACAGCTGCTTGGCAAGGTTCAGAGGTATGATATATAATTTTTTGATATTTGTAGATTTTTTACCTAGTTTAGCTTAATTTAAATTTTGATAATGATAATCTATGTATATTATCATTCCCTCTCACAAAAACTTTGATCGCCCCTTGTGATTTTTGCGGCGCACACTTATTCGAATCAATGTTGTGTTGTCGCTTTGTTTTTAGGTAATTTTTTTTTTATCTCATTTCTCATGGATTTTATTTCTTTTGCCCATCGATTTCATTTTTTATCCTCATTTTTGAGCAAAATTCGTCCTTTTCCTTTGTAGCAAATTCCAGTGTCTTAGAAAATTATGGCATTTTGGGTGTGTCAACAGTTTGCTTTGTGTACGGACAATATTTTGAGTGGTTTTAATTACAGTCAAGGCCTTTCAAATTCAATTTACACGATTTCGCGGTGTCTATTTTTTCTTTTTTATTTTTGATTGATCAGACCAAGCTTGGGGATCCTTTATTGGTAGTTTTAGCATCCAAGACACATTGACACCCTCTATTTTGCAAAAATAATAGATGGAGTCTATACAGAGGTTAAGAAGTCTCATCCAAATCTTTTTATTAAAATTTAATAAATTTCTTTTCCTAAATTTCTTCCCATAATCTTCCGTCACCAACAGACAAACAATTACTACTGCATAATTTTTACATGTGCTAATCATGTAGAGATCATTGTGGTGCAACCATTTGGCCTATTCACTTCCCTTCGCTGCTACTGCTTCTCCTCGTTCACGCCCATGCTTCATCAGTTGCCGCCTTGTGCTTCTCATTCTTAACCTGGAAGGAAGCTGCTCACTTGATCTCATCTGGCTACTAGAATATTTAGATCTTTTTCTAGATTTTAAAAAAAGATGCATATTTAAATTTTTTGCCTTGCTACTTTCCTTCGTGCCAGCATCTGCAATTGTAGAAATTCTCTAAAGATGAAACTGTTATGACTCGACCCATACGGTTTGACGGTGGGAACTAAGTTTTCTATATCCATTTACCATTTAATAAATGAAAATGTTATTAATCAAATTAAATTAAAATAATATATTTAAATTTACTTCGTTATTGGTTGTCCGCGTCTTCTATAAGTATTTTTTCTTCTTTTGCTCATCTTTTATATCTCTTAATTATACCTGAAAACTTTGTTTAAATTAAAGGTGAGCTAATCAAAACTAATAAATATTCACTCTTAAACTACAGTAATACAAGAGAAAAGTAAAACAATATGTATGTCAGTTAAGTTTAAAAAAGATTAATATAAATATTTGATATGCTATTCAATAAATCTTACTATATTTAATGGAGGATGTTCTTACCAGGCATTTACTGGATGATGTGCATTAGTGTATACTTTTTGCTGATGATCTCCTTCTTATGGATAAAACTAGAGAAAGCATTTAGACAAAGCTTAAATTATGGAGGTCGACTTTAGAGTCTAAAGGCTTTTGTTTGAGTAGATCTAAGACTGAATACATGAAATATAAATTTAGTAGTAACAGATCTTGTGGTGGGGTTGTAATAATGGATGATCAAGTCATTAAAAAGAGTTAATATTTTAGATATATCGGGTCTATTGTTCAAAGTGATGGTAATATAGATGAAAATGTTATTAGTAGAATTCAGGTTTGATAGTTGAAGTGGAGGAATGTATCGGGCCTATTTTGTGATAGAAAAGTACCGCTTAGACTTAAAGGAAAGTTTTATAAGATGCTAGTGAGACCTGTAATGCTTTATGGTGCCGAATGTTGCCTATAAAAGAGAGACGTAAAACTAAGTGTTGGGTGGATGTGTGGCTTTAGACTTACAGACAAAATGCGAAACAAATACATTCGTGAAAGGGTTAGTGTAGCTCCAATGGCAGAATATTAGAGAGAGTCACCTTAGATGATTTTGTCACATTAAACTTTGATCATATTATGACCTAGTCAGTAGAGTAGATGTTCTAAATTCAACTTATTTTAAAAAAAAGATAGAGGTGGATCTAAAAAGACTAGGACATGATATATAAAAATGATCTTATTTTATTAGAATTAAATAAAAATATGACACTCAATAGGACACAACGGAGAAAAATGATTCATGTAGCCGGCCCTACTTAGCGGGATAAAGGCTTGTTGTTGTGGTTGTTGTTGTTTCGAAAATATTTCTGCCCCTACATTAATATGAATCCATCAATATATAATCTGTTGGAGATTTTTTTTTTTTTTTTTGACATTTCTAAGTAATTATTTGTCTCGCAAATTATCAAGAAGAGGATAATTTGCTAGGATAACATAGTTAGAAAGGCTGGTAGGGCTTAACCTTTGACCTTCTAGCAGACATTTGATGCCAAGTTGTGAGAATACTACCATCTTATCTTGCCTTTTTTTCAATCAGTAGAGAGCATTGCAACCTCCTCTTGAAATCC
This sequence comes from Phalaenopsis equestris, assembly GCF_001263595.1. Classification (NCBI taxonomy): domain Eukaryota; kingdom Viridiplantae; phylum Streptophyta; class Magnoliopsida; order Asparagales; family Orchidaceae; genus Phalaenopsis; species Phalaenopsis equestris. The sequence continues at coordinate 1,505,583 of NW_018164496.1, forward strand.
CGGAGTTTTGTGGTGTCAATTTCATTACCCCTAACCTTTAAATGCAACATTTAAAATAGTGGCATGACTACATGAACTTTCAAGATAATTTGATTTGCATTTTTGCTGCATCAATATAATCTTGGTGGTTGATTTTCATTGCAAGATGCTTGTGAGTAAAGTCTTTTAAATGGCTGGCATTAAATTCATATTATATTGACCATACTGAACTTCATTTGATCATTTTGATTGTCAAGAGATGCTCGTTAAATAGACTTTTTAAGTAGCCCTTTATACATGTGCCACATATCCCGGACCTGTTGGTTGACATCCACGCTATAAGACCCCTCAGGTCGGGGGTTTGAATCCCCTCTAGCATAGTTGGCCTTAAGGAGATGGTACTCGAATTGTTAGACACATTAGGGGTGGTTGAAGGCTCGTATAAGTAGTTTTTTATACGTTTTACATTCATCACTGTTTTTCTCCCTAAAAAGAAATGTCTGTCTTATAATATGTTGGGCCATTGTTACAGTATTATGAACATTGAATGACAAGCAGGTTTGATGACATCATATTCATTATTTCTTAATGATAGCTACATACATAGCACCTGAAACATTGTTATTTTGAACTACCTAACCGATGTATTTACGCATGCCACGATCAAACCATTAGAATTCGATCAAAATGAAAAACATAGGTTGTGATTTCATAATGAATCTTGATATTTGAGTGAGAATTCAAAAAATGGACGAAAGAGTTTGCTAGATTCGTAAATAGCAATGTTTCGGGCGCCGTGCATGTAAACAGCCCAATTTCTTATGCTAGTTGAGTCAATCTGTCAACAACTATTCTGCTCATTCAACATTCTTGTTTGCTCTCTATGTTTTGAGTCATTTACTCTTCAAGATGTGCCGATTTTCTCGCTTTTCTTCTCTTTGCCAGAGCTATTCGGCATGACTGAATCATTGACAACAATTCAGTTTCTGCTATCTTCTAATAAAAAGATTTCAGATTTCAGATTTCAGCACAGTAAACCAGCAGCAGTTATCTGTATCACCATTGACTGCGGAAGCATTGGAGTTCAGCATTCATCTTATGTTGTCGGAATAGTGCCCCATTATACATGTATGAATGATTACCCTCAGTTTTCTGCAAAATTTACGTGGTAAATCACTGTTTTATTACTAAGCCATTTTCACCCTTATTGGTGGTTGAATTTCTAAAAGGTTTCTACTGTTTTATAATTCCATGTACTTTCGTATCTAATATCTAAAATTTCATCAGTTTTTATAGCACTTATGCATGTAATTATGTAAGTTAAGTGGTGCCTCGTACCCTGACCTGTTGGTTGGCATCAGGTCAGTGGTTCGAGTCCTCTCTGGCACAACTGACCTTAAGGAGGCGGTACTTGAATTGTTAGACACATTAAGGGTGGTTGGAGGCTCGTATAATAGCATTTGGTCGTTCCTTAAAAAAAAGAAAAATGAAAGTTTGTAGTGTTAGATATGTAAATACGTAAGAATTAGGTGGCATGCATATCTGTAGAAATTGTGGGAAGGTATTCTGGCTAATTAAATTTAATTGGATTGGGTTTCATAATAATAATTGATTGATTTTTCATATGTTGTATTAGGAATATATTCGAAAATATTGAAATATATCTTGACCAAAATATTAGGATACTCTTTTTATTTATTTTTGGAATATTTACATGCATGCCACACTCAATACCTATGTATTTACATATTAAACATTTAAATTTTATTTTTTTGCATTGTGGTATAAAATTTGGGTGGTATAAATGTAAAACGTTTTGGTGTTAGATTTGTAAATACATAAGCTTTTGTGTAATTGAAGTGTAATTTTAAAATGTTTTAATTTTAAAAATTGTTTAAAATTTTAAATTTAATCATGCGTATAATTTTAAATGTTTTCTTTTTTTTAAAAATTTGGTTGTTTTTTTTTTATTTTAAGTTTTGTTGATGAAGCTTTTGTTTCCTTAATTTTAATCTTGTGATGAAGCTATTATGGCTGTTGATGAAATCTTCAATTCTTTTTTTTTTTAATTAGTGAGATTGGGATAATTTGATGTAAAATGTTCTGCATCAATCCTTGTATGTCATTGTTCGGAAGAAATTTTCTCTCTCTAACACACACATGAAAAAATATTTCATCAAAACTCTGCACGTAGAGTTACGTGCGGAGTTCAATGAAATTTGCAATAAATAAAAAGAGAATGCAAAAACTTAAATTTGGAACCACTTTTAATTTTTAATTTATTTTGTATATATTCTTAATTTTTAATTTATTTTGTATATATTCTTACTTGAAATAAAATATATATGACATCTTATAACATGTTTATTTATTTTTAAAAACACTGAAAATAATTTTTAAACAAATTGAGTGTTTTTTTTTTAAATAAATTTATTTTTTAAAATAGAATACAAAATCATAAAAGAAAAAAACACTAAATAAACATATTTTTAAATGTCATCCTAAGATGGTGCTTGATTGCAATTTAGATTTACGTTAAATGAGATTTATCAAATTCGATAAATCCAGATATATCAAAAGCTACACTGAGAGCCGCTCTGCTCGCGAACGACGATTGAATTAATCTGTCTCGGAATTGAATTTACTAAGTATGAATTTATGTTGTATAAAAAATATAATAAGTGAAGAAAAAGACGGAACGTGATAAAATTAAATTTTATGGAGCGTTAGATTTAATTTTTTATTTTTTTATTTTTTGGTGTTTGGTTAGATGTAAGTTAAATTCCTAAATCTCATTAATAGGAAGGTGTTTTTTTAGTGATAATACCATCACAATACAAATATCAAATATATGTAAGAAAAAATATTATCTCAGAAGTACTGATGTATTAATGAAAGCTGCCACAAATATTCAATGGTCCCGCTTAGCACTTAGGCCACTTAGTATTTTTTCGGACAAATGGGAGTAAACTAGAGTCTTCCTCTTATTTCGTCCTCCTCGTCTTCACTAGCCCTTCATGGCTCTCCTCCTTCGGTCTTCGTGCCCGCCGATCTGTTCTGCAGTCCCTGCAGTGCTCTTTAACCGCAGGCGTCTTGCTTACGCCGCTCCACAGTCGTCGCTCTCCGCCGGCGATATGGCGAGGAGCAGCGGCGCTGAGTTCTTCCAAGACGACACCAGACCCATCATGCTCTTCGATGGTAAAGCTATATTTGAGTCCTCAGTATTTATGCCTGCAAACTGTTTGTTTGTTTTCCTCACCCTGGTTTTAAATGTATCCCTCCAATTTGTGCTAGGCGTGTGCAACCTTTGCAACGGGGGCGTCCGGTTCGTGAGAGAGAACGACCGCAATAGGTTCGGTTCTGTGTTGATTTCCTTATTTTTACATACATACCAGCCAACTCTTATGTATTTACATATCTGTCTAACATGTAAACTTTAGTTTTTATATTCATACTGCCCAAATCTTTGTCACATAACAAATATCACTATTTTACCTTTTATTTCACATATTAAGGTGGTGTTTGGCTGCATGTTAGATTTACGTTAAATAAGATTAATTAAATCTGATAAATTTGGATTTATCAAATCGAGTCGGTGAAAGATAGAGATTGCGAGCAATGGCGGAATAAATCTGGCTCAAAATTGGATTTATGAAATCCGGATTAACCTCTCAAACTGATGGAACGCAAGGAGAATTAGATGGAACGCGAGAAATTTAGATTTTACTGAGCGCTGGATTTATTTATTTGGTGTTTGGTTGGATTTAAGCTAAATTCATGATTGAATCCTATAAATAATACACTACCAAACTCTGTCTAAAATATAGGCAACGTGATTGTACAAAAAAAATATGCCAGCACAGATCTCAAAGGCGATTCAGAAGGATGACGCGATTGATCGACATTCTTGTTAGCAATCGAAGGATTAATTCTAGCAAGGAAGGCGTTTGGATGATCGACCGTAAGGACGTGCTAAAGGATTTCGTACTAGATGATGATTGACCTTAAGACCAATCAATAGATTGTTGAGTTTTAGATCAAATATCGATGGAGTTAAGGTCAGAAGAATGGTCGACGAACTTCTTGCCGACTGACATCAATTTGCCAGTTTTATTGTATTCAAATATCTTTATAATTACTAAAAAACCTCTCTAAAAGCTAATGATGGTGGGACTGGCTTGTAATTTTGTATATTTTAACTCTCTCTGCGTAATATTCTATACATTGGATGTGTTCCCCAACACTTTTGAATTCAACCATGACGTATATGTCAAAATTGAGTTTAGGTATTAGATTTGTAAATGCATAAGAATCGAGTGTTATGTATGTAAATCTTTCTTTTTATTTTCTCTTATCTCTTGTTAAATGGCGGGGCATTTACATTTACATAAATACCACCCAATTCTTATGTATTTACACATCTAACACTAAAACTTTAATATTTACATTTATTTCACTCAAATCTTTCATATCACATAAAAATGCCATCATTTTAAATTTTAAAAGTTGAAATGCACCTTTTTTCATGCACAGAGAAGGTGGCATGTATGCAAAAATTGAAGTTTAGGTGTTAGATATGTGAATAAATAAGAATTCTGTGGTATTTAGGAAAAATTGGTGAGAGAACTGCATATCAAGTTTTGCACATCCTTAGATTTGTGCTCAGAGCATTTTATGAATTGTATAAGTGTTTTTCAAACTTTTAATTCTTCCGGCTTGATGATCAAGACACATGTCCTTTGGCGATGAGTTAATGTTTTACAATCTTGTCTTCTAAAGTTCTCAATTAAAGTTTTGTATTTGCTTCTTCTAGAGCTCCGCTCACTTTATGTAAAGAAATCCAACCATGTGTTTTGAAATATTTTAAAGAAACTAGGCCAAATCTCAATAACCTAGTTTGCTTTTGCTTCCTATTCACCTCATGAAATCCCTTGAAAAAATCCTATGAACTCTTCAACTCAAACATAAACATCCCCACACCTCTGCCAAGTGTTTCCAATCGTTTGTCATAAGAAAATTTTAAGGAAATAGGGCCATGTGTCGAGTCAATCGGATTAGGATGTAGAACTAGTCTTGATTAGGATTCCAATTTACTATCTTAAATTTCTTGAAAAAATCTTATGAACACTAGAACTCAAGCACAAACATTCCTACACCATTTCCTAGTGTTTTCAAGGTCAAGATATCCTTTATTTGCAAAACGTAATTTCATTGAAGTCATTGTCATGCTTTTGGTCTAGCATGGACATACCTTGGTTGAGCTAAACACATCCAGCCTCAATTCTGCAAGCTGCCAACCACATTCTTAGGGTTTGTTTGGGAAGTCTTTTTTGTTACTTTACTTTTTAGGCCGCTGCCAGACATTCGTTTGGCTACTGTTTTCTTATTATTGTATAGAAATTTTGAGAATGGTAAATGTTAATTGAAATGTTCTTTCATTTTTTTTAATATAGATTCTATGTATATAAGTTATTCTTTCTCTTCAGAAACAGTTTAAATTTTTGTCAGTTTGATGATATAATTATTGATATTTTGGTACTAGTTTCATATAGGAAAAATCATTTTGTTTTCTTCATTCTCTGCTCCCTCGTGCGTTCATGCTCATGTGTGTACATGCGTCTGTACGTGTGTGAGTAAATATTCAAATTGTCGGCAAATTTTATGATTTCGCTATATCATGGATTTTTTAGTAGATCTTTTTATTGTTTCTTTTGGCGTGGATGAAAGAATTTTAATGAAATGTTGTGTTTCGTTTTGTGTTCAAAATCACCAAGCAAAGGAGAACGGTTGACCTTAATTGGAGGTGCAAGCACTTGATGGTTGTGAGGGAGAAACAAAAAGATGATTCAAAAGCATGGTCACAATGATTCAAAGCCACATGAAAATTTTCTACCTAAAATGCTTTTGCATGAATTTAAAATTGATACCTTAGACCAAGTTTCAACCAATCTTCATCTTCATGGATTTTTCTGGCTTTGTTCTACATGCAATGATGTCTGCCTTTGTTCTCTGATTTTCACCGATGCTCCTGGAAGGAAGCAAGATTGATTAGAGAAAGAGTTGGTGGAGAGGAGAGAGGATATTGCTTGAATATTGCCAAGAAGAAACTCATCGAGATGGGTATGGGTTGGTCAAATGATCCAAGAGTTGCGAGGAATTATGGATCAGCCCATAAGTGATTCCATTCTTTTTTTTTACTGTTCTCACAGTTATAATTTGTTTCAAATAAATGGAAACATGCCGACATTATCTTAATTTATTGTTTTGAAACATATTTTTGATAATTTGGGCTCTTTAAAGTGAACAACGTTTGCCATAGCCTTTGAACTTTCGATACTTGCTGTAGAGTGAGGAAGAGAGATTGAGAGGAGAGGTGTGCACTGTATTGTTTGGCTTCAGAGCCACCTACCAAATGAGAGAGGAGTGATGGCGAGGAGATTGGAGGAGAGATCTGAAATATAAAACCTTAAAATCTGGAATTTGATTTTTCATTGATTGGATTATCTCCATTTATATTGCAAAGAATTAAAATCCTAACTAAATGCAAGTGGGGAGAGGATATCTCCTTAAACTTTGAAAGTCTATCAATTTTTCTTCATTGTGCCGGTTGCCATCGACCTGACTCAATTGAATTGCAAATCATCAATTGGTGGATTTAGATTTGTCTGAATCTTGCTTGTATAATACCTACAAACTTACTCTTTGCATTTGCAATGCTGTTGTATTTCCATTTTGTGATTCTATCTATTTTTGTGCCTATACATGCAGGTCATGTAAACCATGTATAAAATATACAATAGAGTTAGAATATACTTATGATGCAAGGGAGTAAAATTTTCAGGCTTCTCAGTGTTAAAGCCATGCACAATCTTAAGGGGTAACGACCTATTGTTTTGTCAAAAAAAAAAAAAATAATAATAATAATAATAATAATAATAATGATAAAATAAAAAAAACAGACACACACACACACTTAGCTGTAAGAAAGTGTAAGTTCTAATTGGTAACATTCTTATGAATGGATTGCTAAGAAGGTTATTTGGACTACTATTGAAGAACTTGGTCTGATCACCTATCTGGGGGTGGAATTGGGAAAATTCTAACATTTTTGTCAAAGACGACAGCAGGAGGAAACCCATGTAATTTAATTCACTCGAAAAAATAGTTTAATTGCTTGATAAGCATCAATTTTTCTAGTGTAAGAGATAAAATATGCTCTTTTGAAACACCTATTAATAACAATCATAATATCGTTGTGGCCTCACAGAGTCAATGGTAGTCCTAAAATGAACTCCATTGAAAGATCCATCCAAGGATGGGAAGGTACTTCCAGTATGTTTTATTGGCTTCTTGTTATTTGTTTACTATTTTTGTTTGGTAGGTATGTCACTAACCTGTTAATAGGGTCGCATTTTGTTGCAAAAAATGCTAATAAAACCTATCCTCAAGAAAGACTTTGGTTTTATAGTGCCCAATATGATTAGGCTTGACCGCTTGACACCAACTTTTTTTTCTAATTGTACTCGTTAAGGGAAGTGTAGCAAATACAAAATTCATGAAAGCATTGTCCTTTTGAAACAAGGTAAGCGGTCAAGTGTAGAAGAGGTGTGTTTTGATGCTTGTGATATACCAAATGAAAATTAGAACCAGTGCTGTATCCATCTTTATTCCAATTACATCCTAAAACATGGATCTTAAGCAAAGTTATGTGTGATGAAACTGTTTCAGCTACCTTGTTCTAAATGTTAGGGGTGTGCTTCAGGACAAAGATGTATTCCTCCTGAAGGAACTCTATCCAACATTCATGATAATTACTCATCTTCTAGAAGTTCATGAATTTAAGCACCTCATAATTGAATGACTGCATGAACTCTATGGGCAAAAAAAGAGTAATTTTAGTGGTGAAGTGTTTGAATGAGAGCACAAAACTCATAATTTTAAGTGGAGTATCATTGTTTTGCTTTATTCAGTTGTTAACTAAGAACGCCTTCCGTGCTCAAATTCAAAGCATCACAAGGGGGCATGAATTAAGGAAGTTGTCATCAAGATTTTGTTGTCTTGAAAGCCTTATTGGCAATGGTGTCTATGTAATATATATATATAATATATATATATATATATATATACATATCCAATAAATCATAACTAGTGCAACAATAATACTAATGTTTTTGGTGAACTATAGGTATAAGGTAGTCAAGTAATGGAAACTCCAAACGCGGAAGCTAGTTGTTAGGTTTAGCCAATCAAGAATGACTTGGATCTTTATAAGATCATACCCTAAATGTGTAGCAAACACCACAAAACTTGGATGATATTAGACTATGTAAATATGCAATTATTTTTATTATTGTATAGTTTCTTATTCCTAAATTTAGAAAAATTTGTCAAAGATGAAGTTACTCAGGGTGTGTTTTGGGCAACTTATTACTTGTGGTGTGATAACTAAAGGCAACTTTGTGTGTTTGAAAAAAATGTTGCGATTGATTTTTGGGATAATTTGAGTACATCGCGGGCCCGTGTTTTGTTTGCGAAAAGTTATTACCCCTTCGTCACGTTATGTTAGACCCCGTGATTCTCTGACCTCGTGTTCTTTTCGACCCCGCGCCCTTGTCGTGCTTCTCTTGCTATCGTCTGCCCTAGCTCTTCCTCCTCTCGCCCCTAACTGTGTTTGGCGGTTATGGTGGCATCTCTCTTCTCCTTCCTTCCTCCCTTCTCTCTAAAATCCGGTTCCGGTGGCACTCTCCCATTTTCCCTTACGGTATTCTCTACCCTACACTATTGGTGTTGATATTTTAGGTTCTGGTTTGAGATTTGTCATTTGTGGCTTGCTCCTTGCAATTTGTGGCTTTGGTCCATTTGTGGTTTCTGGTTTTTATTTCGTTGCCCGTGCAGTTTTTGCTCTACCGTCTATGTTGGAAGGTTTTTATGTGAGTCTCTTTGCGATTTCTGATAGTTTCCCTTGTTCGACTTGTGTTTTTTGTTATATTTTGGAAGGGTATGTGGGAAGTGAATGATTTGAGGCCCTAAGCCAATGTTGGCATTTCATATTGTGCAGTTCGGCTTTTGCAATTTGTTAGCCTCTGCTGGAAAGAAAAACATTTTTGCCCGATGTGGCTTGCTCAATTGGAGGCTCTTCCCTCGTTTATTTTTTGTTCAATTGGAGTAGACTTGGTGCTCTACTTGTCGGTTGGTTCTTGTTGGCAGTTTGCCCTCTTTGTTGGATTAGACAATGCTATGTTGGTTGCGATGTTTATAATGGTGGCGTGGGTGATGCTTTTTTTGTGCCATTGTGGCGTGTGTTGTTGGTTGTGATGTTAAGCCATGGTCATGCGTGTGGATGTTGGGTGTGATTTTTGTGTTGGCGCCGGAGTGGGGGGTGGGGGCGGCGGTAACATGGTGGTGGTGCTGGTGGTTGCGCTATTGGTGGTGTGTGGATGATGAGGGTGGTTTTTGTGTTATGATGATCGTGCTGTTGGTAGTAATGTTGTGTCATGTTGGTCGTGCTGTTGGTGGTGTTGTTGGTGGTGTGTGTGGATGTTGGTAATAGTTTTTTTTATGCGAGGGTAGTGGTGATGTTGGTTGTGTGTGTGTTTGCATGTTGAGTGTGGTTTTTTTGTGCCATAGGGTGGGGGAGTTTGGTGACATGGTGTTGGTGCTGGTGGTGGCGTGTATGAATGCTGGGGGTGGTTTTTTTGTGCTATGGTGATGACGTTGTTAGTGGTGCTGTTGGTGTGTGTGTGAATGCTGGTGGTAGTTTTTTGGTGATATTGTGGAGTGATGTTTGTGATGTCGTTTGTAATATTGTTGGTGATTTTTTATTTGTGTCGTGTTGGTGGTGTTGTTGGTAGTTTGTGTGGATGTTGGTGGTACTTTTTTGGTGTCAAGGTGGCGGTGATTTTGATGGTGCTGTTAGTGGTGATATTGGTGGTGCGTTCGGATATTTATGGTGGTTTTTTTATGACATGGAGGTGGTGGTGTGTGTGGATGTCGGTGGTGATTTTTTAGTGACATGGTAGTGGTAGTGTTCGTGGTTTGTTGTGATATTTTGTTTAGTTACTTTTTTATGGTGGTTTTTTTATGTGTGGATATGGTGGTGGTAGTTTCGTGGTTTGTTGTGATATTTTGTTTAGTTACTTTTTTGAGTTGTGGTATTTTAAATGACATTTTGGTTTTCCTCTGTTGTACATTTATGTTGCTTGGTTCTTTTTCATGTTAGTATTGTCATGATACAGACATTAGAATTTGGTTTGTCTGCCATAGAGATTTCACAGGACCAACAATATATATAATATTTTAAGTTTATTCTATTCATTCATATTTTTTTAAATTCAAATGAACACAATAATTCAAATACTCCACCTTCTCGTGTGTTGCTCATCTCTAAATTTAATGATGCATGTGTAATGATTTAAAGAAGAATTTGATTTCATGGTTGCTTGATGTTGATGAAATTAGTTTGGACTTGTATGCACATCAGTTCATTCAAATCAAATCAAATTACTCTTTAATTGATTCTTAGGTGCTTCGAAATTCGTGCTTCACATAAACTTTATGCTTAGTGAAAGAATGATTGTTATGTTTACTAACAGAATATAAAAACATTATTACCATATAAAACATATTTTTTTACTGCTGTGTATCAAACTAAAATTCAAGTTCATGGCCAAAAATTAATGAATTAAGATTTTTTGTATGAAATTTGTTTTGCTATCTAAATTATTGTTTTTTCAATTGAATGTTTCCATGGAAAAATTATTGCATTAGGAGTCCTTATGCAGTTTTCCATTAGGACCCAAACAGGGTCTGTCACGTGTACCAGAAGGCCCACCTTTGCACACGTGGCATACCCTAATTGGAATCTTGATGCAAAGCTGCATCAGGACTCCCGATACAATAATTTTTCATTTCCATGAATGATATTTTTCATAAATAATTCTTTCCAGCCTATTTGAAGTTAAGATTTGTAAAATAAAGCATACCTTCTCTTGGACGATACAATTCTAATAGTTATTTATTTTTTGATCAGACTCAAATATAACTAAATTTCACTATAAACTATTCGGAAATTAGTTAACACAAAATTTAAGTTTTTTTCCGGAGCATACTTTGCTTACAAATAACATTACGAAACTGAAATCATTGAGGAAACTGACCAAGAAATTTGCCATGTTTATCATTTATGCTGAACTTTTGGTTTTTATTGAGCAGAAGAATAAGATTCCAACCGCTTCAGAGCGAAGGTGGAAGAAGGCTTCTACAAAGATCAGGGAGATCTCCTGATGATATTTCGAGTGTGGTTTTAGTGGAGCAGTACAGGTAATTATTCTAAGTGAAATTTACGTAGACACCACATAATCCCAACTCATTTGCATATCTAATACTTTAGTTTGGTATTTATATTTATAACCCTTGGTTGTAATAAACCCATGCATGCAAAGGCGTATTTCAGTAATAGTGGTACTTTTTGATGTAATATTAAGGATTTGATTGTTATGCATGTAAATATGAAGGTTTAGTTATTAGATATGTAAATATGTGGTATATATAATCACTGGTGTTTTTTCTTTTTTTTTAAAATAACGGGTTGGGGCGTTAGGTCCTCAACCCACCTTATTGGCTCAACACCCGTCAAACCGGCGACCCTTGTACCTAAATATTTGGATACCCCCTCTTTAAGTCAACAGTCGCCAGCGGCGGGATTCGAACCTCAGACCAAAGGGCATTTACACTGTGGAAAGCGGATGTTCTACCAACTGATCTGGGAACACGACGCCATTTTACTTGCATATTCTTTTGTTTCTTACATTTTACTTGCAGATCATACATCAAGTCTGAAGCAGTGATAAAGATAATGGAGTATCTTGATCTCCCTTTTCCTCAACTTGCTTCATTGCTCAAGATGTTTCCTCTGTAAGTCATTTCTCAATAATGAAGCCGTGCTTATGGATTCCTGTTGGAAATAAACTATAGTGTTGGTCTTCTTTCATGATTTCTTGTAGGTTTTTGAGGGATTTTGCTTATGATGGCGTTGCGAACAACCGCTACGTCGTATTTGGTCGGTCGGAGACAGATTCATGCGAGATATGAGTATGTTTTGATACTCTTTTGTAGCTTCTAATTTTTTAACATTAATGTATAGTCATGTACTTAACATCTTCTTATTTTGAACAATAGATTTTCTCTTAAATGTATCCATATAGAGGATGCATTAATACATACATGTATTACATGAATTTTGTTATAAAAGTTGAAACAAAAAATATAGATTATTTTATTGAAGTTTAAATTATTAAAATATCTTTATCAAAATTTCTTTTTGGTATACCAAAATGAGATAGATTAATGATTATTTTTCATAAATATGAAAGTCTAATATGTAAAATACACGTAATGAAATTATCAAAGTATAAAACTCTATTTATTTATTTCATAATTCTTTAAAATATATGATAAAGCATTCATTTTTTTGGGAAATTTAGGTGCATTGCACTCAATCTTTATATACATATCTAACCACCAAAATTTGATATTTATATATATTTGTAACACATTGAGGTCATAAACATATACATGGAAACATGTTTCATTTTTAAAAAGATAGTGATGATTGTATTTTTGCTTTGATGTTAAAGAATTGAGCGGTGTAAATATGAATGTTTAAGTGTTAAATATATAAATACATAAGAATCATATGATATGTATGTAAATGTCCCTTCTTTTGATAACATAAAACAAAATGGATTCAAAACATTGATGTCATACTCTATGAACTTGTGGATTAAGTAGGACCTTACACAGGCATGCATCTTGGAATGGCAAAACAGATTGCTTCATGTCTTCAAAAGGTCTAGCTTCTTTATAGATTTAAAGAAGCTAATTACTTGACCATGAAGACTAACAAGGTGTAGTTTGCTGATTGATGTTATCATGAGCTTGAGAAATGTTATGCTATCTAATTAAAATGTCAAAAGTTGTATTGATGTGTAGACACTAAGAGAGAAAGAAAGCTTAATGCACACGTATGATTTTGTATAATTGCCCCAATCAATTTTTGTCTGATAAGCATGCAAATTCATCAAGAAACATGATTTGAATAGTATGATATTGCTCATATACTTCAGTCATATGATTATTGTGATACATTACCTTTGATAATTTCATGATTTAGTTCTTGCAATGTCGGTGCTTTTTTCTCTCTTTTATAAAGGGACTTGATGTCTATCTTATTAAAATTCGTATAGACTTATTAGCCTACAATATGCGTATGATCTGGTACTCACTCTTTTGATAATTAGGACTACTGAAGTCATGGTAAAGGATAGGAAACTAATGAGATCTATTCACAGCCTTGTTGAAAATCAAGGAATATCATCCTACTTCATCACATGGAGAACAAACTAAATATTCTAACAGTTTGCAGTAGTTTATAACAAATGTATTGAGGTAAGGCTTATGGGAAGTCCAAAAATCTCATTATGTTGAATATTTTAGATATTACAACTCATTTTGACCCTACTCATAGTATGAAAACACTTGGTAATCCTTCTTCTCTTGAACACACTCAACTATCATCTTCTACCCTTCTAACCTTTGTGAACAAATAAACATAGCTATTTTTTATTTAGCCAACCTAAATCTTGCTTAAACCTCCTATCTTCTTGCCAAAGAGCATTTGTTTAGATCCATTATTATGTGCATTAATACTACAAATAAAAAAAGAAACCATGATTCCATATATTTTAGAATTGAAATGAAGTCAAACTACAAAAGCCAATCTATTCAAGTTTAAGAATGAAAGGTCATGGTTAGATGTTTCTAATTTAAGATGAGAACCTTTGATGCATTTGAATTACATCCGATGAAGAATAAATAGTCTTGTAAATCTTTTTCGTGTACCTTCATTTGTTATGGCACAAGGTTTGTCCCTAAAACCAACTTCAACCAAGCCTCAGTCCATACAATTTTATGAATATTTTCATTGAATTAAAATTGGGTTCTATCTTTCTCGACCTCTCTTGAATGTGAAGAGTAGTGATGAGGTGTCCAAGTGCCAGTCGATAGCCTTCAAAAGCTATAAAAAATGCATCTCAAATAAGCTTAGAATTCCATTCTTGTAATCCCTTGTCAACTAAAATAAATAAATGTACAAACAACCCAAGTTATATTAATTATTAAAAAAAAGTTTAGATCTATATTTTATGATTATAGAATATTTTATTACTTTTTATATAGTAGCCAAATCATATTATAATAAATTGAAACCATGTTTTGAGGCCCAATAACTAATAATAAAAGTGAATTCATAATAGGTTCCAATGTAAACAACAATATATATATATTCCAAATGTGTGCATTTGCATGCACATTTGTGTGTATGTATATGTATATGTATATAAATAGACATTTGGAGATTTTAATGAGACACATATAGTGATTACTAATATGATCTTGATCTAAACTTAGCATAATGCTCTTGTAATGTGTTAGGGATGAGGGAATGAATGTGATACCAAAATTTTTAATATTAATCAAATTTAATATTTTACTAGATTTTTATTTTAAATTATGCATATTTATGAATAAAAAATTTTATATATCTCAACTTTATCTTTCTATAATTATTTAAAACTTAAGTTGTTTGTAATTTCATAATGCAAGCTCATTACACTCTACTGTTTCTCATTGATTCTTACATATTTCAAAATTTTATTTTACTTAAAAGACTTAGATTAGATCTGGATTTACGAGGCAACGTTATTCACAATATCATTATGATTGTGCTTTAGCAAATTGGTTTGACTCCATATTCTTTTCTTTTAGTTTTGAGCTCAAAAGAGCCACATGATATTGATATACTATATTGGTTTGTAAACTACTCTAATAGTGGTGAGATTAAATCTCTGATATTTTCTCACATACACAAACATCAATGGAAAATAGACAAAAATGAATATATTTCTTAATTATTTTTCTTACCTAAGATATCATGTTTAATAGAGTTTATTTCATTGCGGGAGAGCTTGCTTTACATTAGTGCAAGCCTCTGTTAATCATTTAAGTTTTAACGAGGGGCCCAATAAAACACTTAATTAAGAATATTCAATCATGTTCTTCATGTTTGATATAAAAAAGTCACCTCTAAAGTTAACTTTTTTAGTTAAATGGGATAATAGCCCAAGTGGTTTAGTATCATACGAAGTAGATACATAATAATTATAATAATATGATATAAGAGCAGAGCATGCCAAGAATGGCATGGACGTATATGTTTTCTAGTTTGTCAAATCAGGGCTACCTGGTGATATTTAAAATAATTAGACATTAAGCTCTGAGTGAGAAGGTAAAATTGCAATCCAACCGAATAAAACAAAAATGTGATATCTAGACTTCTAGACTCTTCTTAAACAACCCAAAGCCATGTTGTTAAAATTGTATATAATGTTAGATAGGTTAGTATTCAAATGGTGAGAATGGTGGGACTCCAACCAACCCCAATGCATAAGAGGTTTGATCAAGTATTGCATAAATGTGATATTATAATGTATAGGGGACACAATAGCAAAAGCGATTTACATACATACCAGACAATTCTTATGTATTTACATTTCTAACTCCCAAATTTTGATCATATTTACATGCATATCATTCAAATCCTTAACATTACATAAAAAAGACCGTTGTTATTAAATTCTTAGAAGTAAAATACACATTTTCGTGTATGGGTTTATGATGCCAAGTGCCATAAATATAAATATAAATATAAATATGGAACTTAATTTATGTGTTAGATTTGTAAATACGGAAGAGTTGTGAGGCATATGCATAAATTTTACTTACAAAATTTAAGCTTAAATGTTTTATGGAACTTAATTTATGTGATAGATTTGTAAATACGGAAGAGTTGTGAGGCATATGTATAAATTTTACTTACAAAATTTAAGCTTAAATGTTTCATAATAAAACACATTATAATGATTGCAGCGTGCTCCTCATTTGATGGCACTATTCTACCTCGTAATGTGCTATATATATATATATATATCTATGTGTGTGTGTGTGTGTGTGTCTAAAAA
>NW_018164496.1:1521796-1522292 GCF_001263595.1 Phalaenopsis equestris
AAAAAATATCCCTTTTCGTTCTCGGCTCGTTTGCTTGGCGAGCCGAACACGAGCTGTTTGCGAGCAAAGAGTCATTTTGACAACCTTAATCACGCAGTCATAGGATGTAAGAGATTGGGGCAAGATTTAACTCTTATTGTTTATATTAAAACATAGTTTAAATATATTTTAATATATTTTTATTCTATTTTTTTAATTATTAATTTTAATTGATTGTAAATGTAATAGTCTTGTAGTCAATTAATTATTTTAAAAATACTACTCATCAATATATAATAGATGAGTTGTTTTTCGATCCAAAACGAGTTGAACACTAACGAACAAATCTTTGTTTATGTTCCGCTTATTTATATATTGAGCACAAAAAATTGTTCGTGTTCGGCTTGTTAACTTAGCGAACAAATCGAACGCGAGCTTCTTAACGAGCCGTTTTGACATTCACACACACACACACACACGCACAACAATTGAGCTATATTTATATATATATATGTGT
>NW_018164496.1:1522319-1524240 GCF_001263595.1 Phalaenopsis equestris
GCGAAAAAATCACCGCGTCTTTCTTAACGAGCTGTTTTGTCATTCACACACACACACACACACGCACAACAATTGAGTTATATTTATGTAAATCTCTTTTTTTTTTAATCTAATTTTTGTAGATAATAGAAATATACATAAAATGTATTTCATTTATACAAATATAATAATAGTAATTTTTTTCTATTTGATATTAAAAATTAGGGTTGTTTACATAAATAACACCTAAAACATTGCTAATTACAAATCTAGCACCCTCTGTTATCCATTTTTTAAATTGTCACTGAAATATCAAAATTCATGATAAAAACCCTACCAATGTTTTTCATTTTATCAAATTCCCAATGGTTTTATCGAGGCATTAGTAAATACATTGGTTCAATAGCTCAAAAGTATCACATGGTTGTTAAATTTTGTAAATAACAATGTTTCAGGTGTTATGTACATAAAATGTTTTTCACTTATAAAAAATAATAATTTTATACATCAGAACTGCTGACATGAATCTCAATGAGAACGAGTGGCTTAGAATACAAAGCTTCCCTCCGAGGTAAGCGATCGACCGATAATTCAACGCCAAGCATAAGAAATTGCGTCTCTAAACCTGAGATAGGTCAAATCTCCGGAGATGGTTGTCCACTCTGTAGCGACAAGATTTGTTGAGGGTGAGACGCAAATCATCCCGGTAGTGGACCTCATCGGATACCCCACATAAGCAATGACAAGAACCCCCCCAAACCTTGCAAGAGGGGAGATATGGCCTAGGCGATGAGCTGACCAGACAGACGAGACATAGGTCCCGTAAGACTTGAGCCAAATAACAAGTGACCCACTACTCACCTGACGAAACAAATCAACCCATCAGTTGATTGGCCGACCGAAGCAACAGGTCTTGTAAAGCCTATCGGCTAGACCTCTCAACAAAACATACAATCATATCCAGACTAACTGATTACAGTCTCTCGACACAGGCAGATTCCAGACGACCAACCGATACGATCGGTCACCCGCCTGTTGACAACATTCACTTAAACTCATAAATCATTGTAAATCGTTATCCTCTGTCAATATTATAACGATCATTAATTCAAATTATACACATTAATCTGTGAAAGACATTTGCCATAATGGTTCTCACCTTTCTTAATTGTACTGATTAGGCCCATTTACATAGACGGTCTCAAGAGGAATAAATGAACTCTTTCTGTCCTTCTCTTGAGGAAACTACTGTGCGCTCTCTTTCTCTTGTTTCTTTCGATCCCGACTCTCAAGTTGTGCTCACAAAAGAACAAGTTCGGATTATGTATGTATATATAGACACTTTCAGATTCTTAGATATGGGTGTAAACGAGTCGAACACGAGCAAGCCTAGACTCAGATCGTGCTCGGCTCGTTAAAAAAATATCACTGTTCGTTTTCGGCTCGTTAAAAAAATATCACTGTTCGTTCTCGGCTCGTTAAAAAAATATCACTGTTCGTTCTCGGCTCGTTTGCTTGGCGAGCCGAACACGAGCTGTTTGCGAGCAAAGAGTCATTTTGACAACCTTAATCACGCAGTCATAGGATGTAAGAGATTGGGGCAAGATTTAACTCTTATTGTTTATATTAAAACATAGTTTAAATATATTTTAATATATTTTTATTCTATTTTTTAATTATTAATTTTAATTGATTGTAAATGTAATAGCCTTGTAGTCAATTAATTATTTTAAAAATACTACTCATCAATATATAATAGATGAGTTGTTTTTCGATCCAAAACGAGTTGAACACTAACGAACAAATCTTTGTTTATGTTCCGCTTATTTATATATTGAGCACAAAAAATTGTTCGTGTTCGGCTTGTTAACTTAGCGAACAAATCGAACGCGAGCTTCTTAACGAGCCGTTTTGACATTCACACACACACACACACGCTAGA
>NW_018164496.1:1526248-1549022 GCF_001263595.1 Phalaenopsis equestris
GGTCTGCGTTTAGTGTAAAAAACTCAAACGCAACAGACAGCATGTTCAAAAATATGCAAACAAAACGGTTAAGCGGCGTTTTTGAAAACGCCGTCGCACTTATAAGTTGCCCAAAACTTGCCCTGAATTTTGATTCACTTTTAAAATCAAATTTTGATTTTTTTTTTATTTTTAGAATGCAATGGAGAAAAAGGATTCATGTAGCGACCCCCACTTAGAGGGATAACAGGCTTATTGTTGTTGTATATGTGATTATAAGGCCATTTAAGTTTTGGAAATAAAAAAAAAAAAAGTCATAAAATTTCTAATTTCTAACATGGGGTGCTTGAGACCCTTTGAAACATGTAAGATATAATATAATAACACTGTATAATTATTAATCAGCCTATGAAGTTAACATCTCTTACATGTGGTGCTCTACACATGTCCTCTATGTATGTATCTATGACAATTTGTATATCTTATTCATTAGTGTACATACAAACGGTTGTTAACACGAAAAGGTAATTTGTGAGGCAAATTCATTGCATGTTGGCCCAGGCCCCATAACTCGTGAAACCATTTCACAAGATGATTTAGATCAAATAAATTCTAGAGTCCAATTATTATTAGTGCATTGGCCACTCGGTGGGCATGGCGTTTGTCAATTTCTCTCAAATCAATCATTTCCGGGAAACAGCGAAGGCAAGATCAATAACTCTTTCAATATACAACATAGATCCTGTCTTTGACATGGGACAAAGTGACATTGATCCTCGAAAAATTCACTCAAAGATGAGACTATGAATTCGTCATCTAACTAGTATGGGCTTTGTTCACGGCCTATTTGCCCCCAGTTAATCTGACATTTTGTTGACTCATCAACTTAGCTTGCCAAGGCATTATGACTCTACACACCCCAAAATAAGCCTCGTTGTTGGAAGTATTATGAACTTTTACTTCAATATCCATTTTCTTTCATGTAATCATATATGGGCCACATGTACACATAAGGAGCAAAAAAGAGAAAATAGGCAAAAAAATAAAAAAACTTATCTGTGGGCCCCCACTAAATATGTGCTTTTACTATAAATCATTTCTCTTGAAATTATCTGGGTATTAATATGTATAAAACCTTCCAAACGTTTAATTTCCTATTCTCATATTCTTACTGATAAAGTAAACAATTGGTTGGCTAGTTGGAAGAAAAAAAAAAACTTATGCTGGCAAGCCCCAGCTTATTAAATTCAAGGTCTAGAGTTATTTGTACTAATGGTTTTATTTGACTATTATTCCTGAAGGGTTTAAGAAACAAAATCATTTCTTTGATTTCTAATTTTATTCAAAATAATAAGGATGGTGATAATCTTCATATTATTGTTTGGACTAAATTTGTTTGACCTAAACACTATGGTGATATTGGTCTTCCGTCTTTGGATACAATTAATATCACGTGTAAGACCAAAATTATTTGAAAATATTATAATTTTCATTATATTCTTTCTAATTCGTGTTTTAATCATTATGGTTCTATATGGAAGACTTCTGTTTCTAAAGTTCCTCCTTTCTAGAATGATCTTATTAAGGTGGCCAAGAGAATTAGGCTCTCATTAACCATTGAAATCACTTTGAATATTCATATATTATTTTTTTAATTCATGATTTAATGGGTTATCTTTGAAAGAAAACTTTGAAGACATTATCTTTAATTGTTGTGAAGTTTCTTTATAATACTAAAATATGTGATGTTTTAAGAAATAACTGTTGGAATTATAATTTTTTTATTGATGCTCCTACAATCTTCATCAATGATTTAAGCAATATTCCTATTTCTCAAGGCTTCTTGTCTTTGGAAGAATGAAAACATATGTTCTCATAAACTTGTTTATTTTTACTTATTTGAAGTTTTTTTCCTAATATGGATTGGTTTAATCTTATATGAGTCAAAGGTTATGCTATTAACTATGCTTTCTTTGCTTGGAAAATTATTCATAGATGTCTTAAGACTTGTGATAATCTTAAACTTCATGGTACAAATATTCATAATATTAGTGTTCTTTGTATTGATAGTATAAAGAGTCATGATCATCTTTTCTTTGAATGTCCCTTTTTCACATTATCTTCTTAATAAATGTGACATCATGAGAAATTGTTCATTGCTCCTTCTAATTTCTTCTAGGTTTTGTATCATACAAATAACTTTTGGTATAAAATTCAAAAGAAATTTCATACAAATAACTTTTCGTATATACATACATACATACATACATATCAGCTCATGAGTATGAAAAAATATTATCTCAGGAGTACTGATGCATCAGTACTCTAATGTGAGGTGTCACGTGACATTATGGTGGGATCATTGCATATGTGACACCTCCTCATTGGAGTACTGATGCAAATTGGAGTACTGATGCATCAATACTCCTGAAGTAATATTTTTTCCAACGGTACTAGTTCTCTTTATATATACATACATACATACAAATCAGCTCATGAGCCAGCTTAACTCACTTCCACCTCTGGCCGACATCGGAGAAGTCATATATATATACATACAGACATACAAATCAGCTCATGAGCCAGCGTAACTCACTTCCACCTCTGGCCGACATCGGAGAAGTAGGTGTCACGTAATGGGTGAATTTATCGTCCTTCCAATACTATTATTATTATATAAAATTAGGGCATGAATCTCATGCTGTTTCTGTCAAAGGCGAGAAGCTGATTGATGTCGACGAAGTCAGATCTTCTTCTTTCCTAATCCTCCCGTCCATTTTCTTGCAGATCTTCTTGCTCTCACTTCCTCCCTTTGTCCTAGGGTTCTCCTGATTATCATTGCTCTTGTTCTTCACCTTGATCGGTTGGATCCTGTCTCTTCGACTCCTCCGACCTGCGGATCGTCACATTTCAATTGCCGTAAGTTCAGTATGTATTGTTTCTTTATGATTTTTTCGATGGATTTCTGGTCTTATATATATTTTGAAGTTTGAATTCTATGATTTATTATGAGTGGTTTGGTGGAAGAAGCTTTCTGGTTCGCTTCTGGTAATGTCTTGCTTTCTATCTGGCTGACCTTTCTTTGTTTCGAGCTGTTTTTTTTGTATTTAATGGAACTTGCATGTGGTTCTTCGTTCGCGGCTTACATCTTGCTGTCTTCAAATTCGTGATCTGACTGCCGTTGGGGTTCTTGTCTATGGATCTTAGATCATCGCCTCTGGGATCAGTAGGGAATTTGAAGTCTGAGGTATGGCACAGATTTTGCTTCATGGAACGCTTCATGTTACTATCTTTGAGGCCGATTCACTATCCACCAGGGCTTCTGCCAGTGCTCCCAGGTTTCTTCGCAAGGTACCCAGATCTTTGAAGATACGAAAGGATTTCCTTTTTTTTTTCTTCCTATAATTTATAAAGCGTTGGAAACTTAGACCTAATTTTAAATATCAAAATTAATGTCAAAGAGCCCTAAACCTTAAACCCTAAACCCTAAACCCTAAATTCTAAATTCTAAACTAGGTGGTTGGTAGTGAGCATATAGGAAGATGCTAAACAATACCTGAAAAAAAAATACCTTTTTAACAGAGAAATTTGTTTGCACAAACCTCCAAATAAGAGTTTTGGTCAATCAATGCACTTCAATAGCTCAATACTAGCTCTTTTACAGCAGATGCATACCATTTTTAGTTTTTTATAGAAGCCTGATATAATGCTTTAATAGCTCAACACACACTCTCAATATTCATTCTTTTACTCCTGCATCTATTATTAAACTTGAACTTGATATATGAAGCTTAAAATACAACTGATCAAACTCAAGTTTCATTTTTTATTTATGCTAACATCTACATTTGGTATTCAAATAGTATGTCAATAAGAGCTTGATATAATGCTTTTGTAGTTCAATATGGACTCTCAACGTTAGACCTTTCACACCTGTATGTATTAGCAGACCGAAACTTAAAATATGAACCCCAATATGTAAATAATCATGCTCAAGTTTCATTTTTTATTTTATTCTCGTGCAAAATCTTGCATCTTGTTCGATAAGTGTGCCAATAAGAGCTTGATATAATGCTTTTGGAGTTCAATATGGACTCTCAACGTTAGACCTTTCACACCTGTATGTATTAGCAGACCGAAACTTAAAATATGAACCCCAATATGTAAATAATCATGCTCAAGTTTCATTTTTTATTTTATTCTCGTGCAAAATCTTGCATCTTGTTCGATAAGTGTGCCAATAAGAGCTTGATATAATAATCTTTTATATTTTGTTTTGTAAATTATGGCTATTATGTAATTTCTCCTACCCCAAAATTCATCATCCCAAACTTTGTCATTATGCAGTAGCATTATTTTATGGAAGTACACTTTTAAATAAATTGTGAACCTATTGAATCAGATCAAGGTTTCTGAGATTTACGATTAAAATTTTTAGGCAATTACATTCATGGCGCTCGAAACATAGCTATTTGAATGGAATTTGCAAAATTAGCATCCATTTTTCAAATTCTCATTGGTTGATCATGGTACTCATAAATACATTGGTGTAATTGTTGAAAAAGTTAATATGGGTGCTAGTTCTATAAATACATAGATTTTCGGTGTTATGTATGTAATTATCCCTAAAATTTTTTGGATAATAAAAAAATACTATTCTATATTAAATTCATTTCTCCTTCTAGTTGTGCTCAATTACATTCAAGCTCAAAGCGGTTGTTGTTTGCATATAAGCACACCATGATTGTTGTATATCTCTCATTTCTGTGCATTCAGTTTATGCTTGCAAGCAAAAAATATACCATATATTTTAGTAAACGATATCTTTCAAATATAAATGAATGTATTAAATGATTAGTCATGTAGATGCTATTCTGTTCTTTTTTGAGTCATATCAAATTGTTGTATTATTCATGAATGCTCGTTCATTTTTATCTTTAATTTACTTTTTATTTCCAAGCTTTTATTTGGTTTTCTTAAATCAATATATCTGCTAATCCTGGCAGAATGATAGTTCCCATTCTTCTTTTTAAATGTCAGAATTTAGATGGCAAGGATGCATTGTATTTTTTGTTTGGTTTAAAATTGAACTCACAAAACATATAATTGTTGCCTTTGATATGATGTTCATTAGCATTAATGATTGTCCCATGCCAAATTGAGGAGACTCGTGCTACTCTGCCTAGAAAATATATTATGCTAAACTACTAAAATGTTTCCGTGACATAGCTTTAGTTTTTATATTTCTTGTGGTGTATCAGCGTAATTGTTTTGCCTATCCTGTAGTTCAAATCGGCCGGTTGCCACATTAGCACATGCCCGCATTACTGTAGAAAGTTAAACACTATCTATGATGTTTTTTTCTCAGTTATCATTATTTTAGGCCACAGATGACTGGCAAAATTATGCCATCGTTAAAAGTTACAATCAGAAAACATTGCTTTTTGATATTAAAAATACTCGGTAGCAGAAGTGGCTGCACTCTCTTTACTTTTTATGACAAACTTGTAACTCTGTTATTAATATACTAACTTGGGACATTTTGTTCCCTTAGTCAAGCATCAAAATATCAGAAGGCACTTTTTCTCAATATGATACGAGTATAAATTCTCTTTATATTTCCGTTTTAAGAATTGAGTATAGCTACGTTCTCTGAGCCAACCTAATTTAACGGTAACCAAAGATTATTATCATGTCATTGTAATACTATAATGTATGCATTCGGTCAATATCTCAGAGATTTTTTGTTTATGTATGGATTATATTGTCATTAGGGGTTTGCCTTCTACATATGCTTGTAGAAGGCAAACCCCTAATGACAATATAGAATTGACCGAAGTAGCAATTTTCCTGATTCTTTTTTTTTCAGATATTTGTCAGATAGTTCTTTTTGGTATTTAATACTATCCTATTTAATGGTTATCTATTTCATATATGTACTGCCTTAGAGCACATTGCCATTTGTTCGATGAGATTTTTTACTGTTTATGCCTTTTTCTTTTGTGGTTTCTTAAAAGCATTAGTTGACATGGTTCTCTTATTCAAAATTATCAGATAGTTCTTTTTGGTTTTTAATACTATCCTATTTAATGGGTTTCTATTTCATATATGTACCGCCTTCGAGCACATTGCCATTTGTTCAATGATGTTTTTCACTGTTTATGTATTCTTTTTTTTTTTTTTGGTGTGTGTTGTGGTTGCTTAATTGCATTAGTTGACATGGTTCTCTTGGTCAATCGGAACTGTGAATGCCTTCAATATTGTATGCTTTATTGTAGTGATTTTTTTATTCTAGTTCAAAATGGAAGTTTTAACCACAATTGCTTTTTCAGCGGTTACTCTCTAGTTAAATAAGATTGTACATCTTTACCTGTCATGCTTCCATGTTATCATGAACTTTCGACAACTCTGGTTATATAAATTACAACCTGCTTTTATTATATTAAGCTCTTTTAAGCCTATGATTAATTTGTTTCTTAAGTGGCTACTAGCTAGCCATAGACAAAAGGTAATCATATACTTTTGATGAACGGTTTTCTTCATATAGATGGCACTGATCTAATTCCTTTCTTTACCTTTTAACGTGCAATGTGATTTATCTGCTTGTATTTGTTTTTTCTTCCTTTTATTTATTTATTTTTTATTATTTTTTATTTTTTCTATTCCGTCTTCTATGTATATGTATTTCTTTTTGTTTAGCTAGTTGAAGGAATAGAGGAGACTGTGGGCCTTGGCAAGGGATCTACCAGACTTTATGCTACTATTGATCTGGAGAAAGCAAGAGTTGGTAGGACACGAATCATTTCGGATGAACCCGTTAACCCTCGTTGGTATGAGTCTTTTCACATTTATTGTGCTCATCCCGCATCCAATGTCATCTTCACTGTCAAGTTTGACAATGCGATCGGTGCTTCACTTGTTGGAAGAGCATATTTGCCTGTTGAGAATATACTTCATGGCGAGGAAGTCGACAGTTGGCTTGAAATATGTGATGAAAGCCGCAATCCTGTCTCTGGCGGCGCTAAGATCCATGTAAAGCTGCAGTATTTTGATGTCTCAAAAGACCGGAACTGGTTAAAAGGCATACGTAGCCCAAAGTACCCTGGTGTTCCCTATACTTTCTTTGCACAACGGCATGGGTGCAAGGTAACACTGTACCAAGATGCTCATGTCCCTGACAACTTTGTTCCAAAAATTCCTCTTGCAAATGGGAAGTACTATGAGCCCCATCGATGTTGGGAGGACATCTTTGATGCAATCAGTAATGCAAAGCATTTGATTTATATTACTGGGTGGTCTGTCTATACGGAGATCACTCTGGTTAGGGACTCCAAGAGGCAGAAGCCTGGAGGAGATGCTACTCTTGGGGAGTTGCTAAAGAGGAAGGCTAGTGAAGGAGTCAGGGTCCTTATGCTTGTTTGGGATGATCGTACCTCAGTTAGTTTGCTAAAGAAAGATGGTCTGATGGCTACACATGATGAAGAAACTGCAAATTATTTTCATGGCACTGATGTACACTGTGTCTTGTGCCCCCGAAATCCTGACGATGGAGGAAGCATCGTGCAGGATTTGGAAATCTCAACCATGTTCACTCATCATCAGAAGATTGTGGTTGTGGATCATGAGATGCCTGTTAAGGGTTCTGAACAAAGGAGGATTGTAAGTTATGTCGGGGGAATTGACCTTTGTGATGGAAGATATGACACACAGTTCCATTCACTGTTTAGAACCCTTGACACAGCTCACCATGATGATTTCCATCAGCCAAACTTTGCGGATGGATCCATCAAGAAAGGCGGACCAAGAGAACCTTGGCATGATATTCACTCGCGCCTGGAGGGTCCCATTGCCTGGGATGTATTGTTTAACTTTGAGCAGAGATGGAGGAAGCAGGGTGGAAAGGATCTTCTTCTACAGCTTAGAGATCTCTCTGATGTTATCATTCCACCATCTCCTGTCATGTTTTCGGAGGATAAAGAAATATGGAATGTGCAGCTCTTCCGCTCCTTCCGATCCATTGATGGGGGTGCTGCCTTTGGCTTCCCTGAGACACCAGAGGATGCTGCTAGAGCAGGCCTTATCAGTGGAAAGGATAACATTATTGATAGAAGCATCCAAGATGCCTACATACATGCAATCCGCCGAGCAAAGGATTTTATCTATATCGAAAATCAATATTTTCTTGGCAGCTGTTTTGGATGGAAACCAGATGGTATCAAACCGGAGGAAATTGGTGCTTTACATCTTATTCCTAAGGAGCTTTCACTAAAGATTGTTAGTAAGATTGAAGCTGGGGAACGGTTTACGGTTTATGTTGTTGTTCCTATGTGGCCAGAAGGTGTTCCTGAAAGTGCTTCTGTTCAGGCAATTCTGGATTGGCAAAGGAGAACCATGGAAATGATGTATACTGATGTCACACTGGCCCTTCAGGCTAAAGGAATTGTAGCAAACCCCAAAGACTATCTGACATTCTTTTGCTTGGGGAATCGAGAGGTGCAGAAGAGCGGCGAATACACTCCTGAGGAGCAGCCTCAGCCTGACACTGATTATCATCGAGCGCAGCAGGCCAGGCGGTTTATGATTTATGTTCACGCCAAGATGATGATAGGTAATGACCTGTTACTTTTTTATTATGATAAGAAAGAAAGAGCTTTTGTTTTTTCTTTATCATGGGCAGAGTAAACAGCTTGTTTGACGAGTTTTGCAATATCAGTCTTTTTTTTTTTTTGATTTCTTGTTAATCTTGAGACTCAGACAAAAAAAGTAAGGATTTGATCTTCTTCTTGTTATATGTGTTAGTCTTGAGACTCAGACAAAAAAGTAAGGATTTGATCTTCTTCTTGTTATATGACCTTCACATGGCAGTTGACGACGAGTATATAATCATTGGATCTGCAAACATCAATCAGAGATCAATGGATGGAGCGCGGGACTCCGAGATTGCCATGGGTGCGTACCAGCCCAACTATCTGGCGGCACGGGAACCAGCCAGAGGCCAAATCCATGGCTTCCGGATGTCTCTTTGGTATGAGCACCTAGGCATGCTCGACGATGTCTTCCAACATCCCGAGAGTGTGGAGTGCGTGCAGAAGGTGAACAGGATTGCAGAAAAATACTGGGATTTGTACTCCAGCGAGACGCTTGAAAGAGACCTTCCGGGCCATCTCCTCAGCTACCCAGTTGGCGTCAGCGGTGACGGCGAGGTCACGGAGCTGCCGGGGACCGAGTTCTTTCCAGACACGAAAGCCCGTATCCTCGGCACCAGGGCGGACTACCTTCCCCCAATCCTCACCACTTAAAAACACTCTCATCCATGTTCCTGTGGGTTGTCCCTGTTCTTTTGTGCTAGTAGATATGGTAAAACCTCGAAATAAGTACTGTGATCTGTGAGCACATGTTGATGTTTTGATGATACCATGAGAACTATATGAACATTCTAATAATGACTTGCTTGTTTGATTTTACATCATCTGCTTGAATGCATGTGCTGCTTCTGCTATTCTGCTATTGGGTTGCAATTGCAGGTTCTAATTTTCTCTGAAGTGGCAATGCATTATCATTATATTGGAAAATTTACATACATGCCCCCTAATTATTGCGTTTTTATGCAACTAACACTTATGTTTGATATTTGCACTTATACCTCACTTGGGCGTAAGGGTGTAAACGAGCTGAACACGAGCGAGCTCAGCGAGCCGAACACGAGCCGTTCACGAACCAAAAGTCGTTTTGACAACCCTAATCACATAGTCATAAGTTTGGGGCAAAATTTAAAACATCATTTGAATCTAATTTAATATTTTTTATTCTATTTTCTTAATTAATACTTTTAATTGATTATAAATCTTTGTAGCCTTGTAGTCCATTAATTTTTTTAAAAATACTACTCATCAAATATATATATATATAATTGATTAATAGTATTTCGAGCCGAACATGAATGAATAAATATTTGTTCGTTTTGTTCCTGTTCAGCTCTTTAACTTAACGAACGAGTCGAACACGAGCTGTTAGCGAACAACGAGTCGTTTTGACAGCGTGAGTTGGGCGCCATGAAATTTTGAACGAAAATGAGTATTTAATGATGGTATTTTTGATATCATGTTAAAAGATTTGAATGTTATGCATTGAAATATATCAAAATACAATGATCGGCAGTCTCACTGTAATGAAATTTAGGAAAATTTACATACATATAGCTCAAATGTTGTGTATTTACATATGAAACACTTAAATTTTGGTTTTTATATACATACCACTCTATCTATTAATGAAAAGTTGTATTTTATTTTTTCAAAATTGTATTGATGGCATTTTTGATGTGATATGAAAGATTTAGGCGGTATAAATATAATGATAGTCAACTTAATGTTGATTGAAATATTTTGTCAACGATACGTAAATTTCATCGTTCGAGAGAATTTCATATATTCTAAGCTGTAGAGAGAGATTGCACTAGAATCCTATGATTGTATATAAGGCTGTCAGAAAAACTTGTTCGCGAGCAACTCGTGTTCTATTCATTCATCAATAAAGCAAGTTGAAAACGAACAAATTTTATTTGCACGATTTATAAACGAGCCAAACACGAACAAGAACTTAGCCTTTTAGCTCGAAATAAATAAATAAAATAAAAAAGTAAATTAATGATATATTTGACATAAATATAAAAATAATATTTAGATTTTAGAAATATAAATACATAAAAATTGGGTTCTATGCCTGTAAATATTTCCACTCATATTTAAAAATAATAATAAATTTTAGAAGATATAAATATAAATACATAAGAATTGGGTGGTCTCAATGTAAATACATCATAAAATCTTGCCAAAAGTTCCACTACACACCCACAGCCCACGCCCACCGCTACATGAGTGTAGCTTATGTAAATACCTAAGAATTTGGTGGCATTTATGTAAGTTCATGGTCCTCCTCTTTGTTGTTTGACCTCCTCTTTGTTTTGTCCCACATTGGGAAATTCAAGAAATTTTTATTAAGAATCCGCTATAAATCAAAAAAAGTAGGAATGATAAGTTGAACATGAAATTAGAGTTCAAATCATAAGCCTAACATGAACCAACATCGGACTCACTTAAATTTGGCTTGTTTGCAACCTAATTTTATCTAATTTAAAAAGCAAGGAGTATGAGCTTATGTACTATAAATCTAAAAAAATAGGAATGATAAGTTGAACGTGAAATTAGAGTTCAAATCATACGCCTAACATGAACCAGCATCGGACTTATCTAATTTAAAAAGCAAGGAGTATGAGCTTATGTCAACATAAGGAGTGCTACTTAAAACGTAAGTGTTCTAAACAACCATCTAAGAAATAACAATCATGTGGCCAATCTTGTGGAAGATGTTCATGTATGGTATGGTTGTGACTACGCGTGGATTTGAAGTATTTGGATTGCTGGTGGTGGACTTTGATGTTGTGGATTTGGAATGTTGTGGGTGGACTTTGATGTTGTGGAGATGTACATGTTATGTTCTGTTGTTTCATACTCTTGACTCTTTATGAGATGTTGTGACACACTCTATATAGTCTCATGTGGTGGATTTTGTTGTGATATGCTTCATGTGTAATGTGTTACTAGCACTATCAATGTTATATTTTATTTGGTATGAGATTCTAAGCTGTTACATGATATGCTCTTTTTTCTTCTTGCACCACCTTTCACTTAACATGAGTAGGATAGAGAACAAATTTAGGGGAGGGAGCTAGACATGTGTACTTGCCTAAGAAGTGGATCACATATTTGAGTCGTCGACTATACTTTAGAGTGGTGACTCTTGATGGGAATCCTGGTGATTTAACTATGGTATATAATAACTCTATTAAAAATGTAAATATTAATTAAATGAGAGATTAAAATTGATTTCCTAATAACCGAGTCCTTCACTTTAATAACTTTTATCTGAATCCTGAAAAGTCTTAGAATAATTAAAAGGGTATAATTTAAATAGATGTAATTAATCAAGGATAATTAAGAATTTAACTTTTGAGCTCAAACAATTTAATTGATTTTAAATTTTGAATAAAACTTAATATTTTGTAATTCATATTAAGGAGTCTTTAAGGATGAACAATTAGGAAAGATTTGATGTTCAAAATCCTTAAAAATAATTATGTTCAACTAGATGTAATAATTATGAGTGAAATTAAAGATAATTTTTGGCTTAAGAAAAAGAAAAGAAAATTTGTGCAAGGAAATAATTCAAAAAGAGAAGTAAAAAAGAAAAAAAAATGTGTCTTAGTTGTTTTTAGAGAAGAAGCTTGAGGTTGAGCTTAAAATGTTAAAAATTGATGTCTATACTCTTTCCTAATTGATAAAAATTAAAAGCCTTTTTATGAAATTCTTAAATATTATATTAAAAAAAAGTTATCTTGTGTTGTTTGATTGAGAGTTAACTGACTTAAAAATAGTTTTGGAGAATAAAAATATTTCAATCATACTAGATTAAGAGTTTTGAGATCAATTTAGGCTTATAATTAAATATATTAGGAAAGACTACGTTATAAAATATTAATAAACTTTATCCCTGAGATGATATTTGCACCTCTTTTATTACAACTTATATGATTATATTAGATAATCATATAGTCCCACATGAAAGCTACAAAACTATTTAAGCAAGTCTCGATGTTTATATAAGGTTACTTGATGGCGAATAATAGGTAAGTTTTGGAAATTTATGTGAATCAATTTTGTGATATTTTTTTTCATAAATTACAACTTGTATTTTTTGCCATATTTTATAGATCACAGGTATTGAGCACACATCGGAAAGTCAAAATATTAAGTTGTACAACATAAATGTATGATGTACCTGCTCCATCCACTGGCGTAATTATGTTAGGTCTTTTGTCATTAGGAGCGAAGGAACACACAAAGAACCATGAAGATGGAATAATTACGTCAGGGCTAAACGTAGTTATGCTACCCTATGATGTACCTATGTTATAATTGTGTGTACCTGCATTAGGGCTCTACCATGCACTCATTTGGAAAGGTTTTGGAGGATGTTCGGGCAACAACTATTTAAGCTAATCTTAGAGATTAAGTAGGCACTTCTTGTTGTCTAGACGATGCTTTATTGGGGAGCAAGGGAGTCTTGTTCTTGTCATAGGATTTTCTCAATTAGTTCTCTTTTGGGGAAGATTTCTAGGGCTTTTTGCTTTGAGAGTTATGTGGGTTGTGAGAAATAGATTGTGTGCACTTAAATGAGGGAGTTCCGAGGAGAGTTGACATTGTACGGAGAGGATTACAGTGTATTGCAAGGTCTAATTGGCTCAAATGTGTGTTTTTCTGCATGTTTACATTTTTTTCCTGCATGTTTACATTTTTTTCCTTAATATTTTCAATAGAAATTCCTATGTTTTATTTCCTTGTGCATAGTAGCTAATTCTCTTTCATACTCCTATAATGTACAAAATGTGTTAAATCGATGTTTTGATCCATGAGTTTTACCTATACATATTTTAATCGTTTGAATTCCTTATGTTGATGCTTTTACCTTTTGATCATAGTTTACTCCTGATATAACTAACTAGAAAGTTAAAACCTCTTATGATCTAAAACTTCCAACCGTTAATTAGAAAAAAAATAGTAGGTTAACATACACTCACATAGTGGAATAGACTTAATGTTGATAGGAGAGTGTAACCTAGATAGAGGATTGGACGATTCGTGGAAACCTTTCGTAGTTAAGCCCTCTTAACTTTCATAGGGGCTTCCAATGCCTTTTATGACATATGCATAGACTAAGGAGGATTTATTCTGGTTGTCAACAAGAATATAGAAAACTCATAGGATAAATATTGTGAAATCACTAAACTAATGGCATGACACTATGATCATTTCACCTCTAAATAACTCCAATGAAACTTAGTTAAATTAAAATAAATAAAAACCATTAACCAATGTACCCCTTCCCTCTCTTCTTGAAACCCTTACCAACCCCCTCTCTCTGTCCCTTCCCTCTCTACCTGAAACCTAGGCCTATGTCTCTCTCCCTCTTCTGATTTCACCCAAATCCATCACTTTCCTGAACGAGCTCTCGTGATTAGAGTTGCCTATGAAGACAACAACGAGATCATGACTTATAGAGACCACCGAAAATCCCATTTTTATCATCCGTCTACTCCACTCCTACCATAATCCAATGAGGAAGCCAAGACTACTCTTGCCATCCTCCATCTTCGCTTGTCCCAGATTTACCTAATCTGTTGATTCACAAAACTTAATAAATTTAGGATTTACGATCGAAATCAGCAAAATTTAAATTTATCAAAGTGGAGGATCTATTGTCCAAACTGACTCTATAGCATATATCCTGGCCAAATTTTACTCTAAATTCGTTGCGGCCCCTTTAAACAGTAAAATACATATTTTCATGCAATGTAAGTTGATACATACCTAGAAGTTGAAGTTTGGGCATTGGATATGTAAATACATTAGAATTGAAGGGTATGTATGTAAATCTTTCCAAAAATAAAAAATAAATAAATAAATAAAAAAGCGCATCCAAGAGAAAAGAAAAGGAAGAAGTAAACCAGAACACCCGTTTTTTTCTGCCCCGTTCGTTTTCTCCTCCGCATTCAGTTCATCGTCTTCCTCCGCTTCCTCTCCCAATCGACACACCACGGTCTAGCGTGATATCTCATTGAATTCCAGCAAACATGGAAAGATTGCGCAGATGGACCTATTCGATTACTGTATGAGTTGAAGAGGAAAGTGCGGTCGCCTCAGCATCCCAAGTTACTCCAGTTTGTCGTCCTCTCCCTCTTTTGCTGAATCTGATAACCTCCGCTTCATCTTCCAATTTCCTGCTACTTCGAGCATTCTGCATCTCACGTCATGTCTGCTCCGTTGTGCCCCCTTTCTGCTCCAACTATGAAATACCGTGGAGAAAAGAGGCGATAAAGGGAACAGAGGGAGTGTTGTCTTTCATACATCGATCAATTTAGAGGATTTAGAGAGATTATTTCGGTTTTGTTCATTGATTCAACTCGGATTGGTGCCGAAGATCGCCTGGCACCACTCTAAAGGATGTCGGGCGCTGGACAGGCCATAGAACAACGCATCGCCACCTTCCCGGCTAACAAGATGGAGGCAAAGGCTACGGAAGATGAGCATCAACGGCGCCCGAACGATGGCGGTGGATGTAATCCGGTGAAGAAACCTGGTCCTGTTTCCATGGATCACGTACTGCTCGCTCTCAGGGAAACTAAGGAGGAGCGGGAGGTGAGGATCCGAAGTCTCTTTAACTTCTTTGATACTGCAAGTGCCGGCTTCCTCGACTGCGCGCTGATTGAAGCCGGCCTGTCGTCTCTTCATATCCCTGCTGACTACAAGTACGCTCGGGATCTACTCAAGGTCTGCGATGCCAACCGTGATGGTCGCGTGGATTACCTGGAGTTCAAGCGTTACATGGACGATAAGGAGCTGGAACTTTACCGTATTTTCGAAGCCATTGATGTTGAGCATAATGGGTGCATCTTACCCGAGGAGCTTTGGGATGCACTCGTCAAGGCTGGTAATACCATGATACGTTTACTTGGCCTTCATTCTCCTGCTTTTGTTATTAGATAGATTGCTGCTGAGATGCCTATGATTAATGCATTGACATTGATTTGCATGAACCCGGGAAAACAAAACATTTGCATTTTTTTCCCCATGTTTAGTGGATTTTAAGAGAGAAGATTTAGGGGAATTAGGGTCATGCATCACATATTTTGGCCCAACCTTTTATTTATATAGGTCAACATCCTTCCCTCCTTCCATTCTGATGTGGAATTTGATTTATTCTGCACCCCCACCTTTCCTCCCATTCATTTTTCTTCTAGAAGCTTACTAGGAGTCGCTCCTTTTTCGAGCCTCAATTCGACTATCATTCGCCATAATTGGATCCCAGATGTCACACCCTTTATTTTTTGACAAACTTATTTTCGTTCTCATATTTGGACGGTGTTTAATTCAAGCTACCTCCATTCTCTTTATCAAATCAAGCAAATTAATGAAAGTCGGTCTCGCCTTTATTAAGCCATCAAAAGCTCTTTTACATTTAATTGAGCCTGGTGATTCTACCTCCTCATCACTCTGCTACCTATCACAAATCACATTTGATATGGAAATCTCAATCTTGTTGGAGGTCACCTGTAATAAGGAGGGAATTAAAGTATTTTCACTCTAATGGTTCACAATACAGAGAAGTTGGCATGTTGTGGTTGCATCCAAAGAAGCTGAGGCTAAAGGTAGCATATGAAGCTTAGTACATTACCTTATGGACCGTCAATGTTGCCATGAAGATTGGAGAGATTGATTTCCACTCAATCCTTCCCTCATAACAGATTTTGTGTGTGTGTGTAAGGATTCAAACCATAGACCTCCACTTTAGCAATCAAATGTAATTTCATTATACCAAGTGATTGGTGATACTATTAGGGTACTTTTAATTGATGTTAAGATGTTGCACTTTTTGCACCCGCAATAGTTGATGAAGGGGAAAAGGTGATGCTACATTACTATTTAGGAAACCCACATGCCACGTGAAGAACTTATATAGAATTTTGCATCAGTAGGAAGAAGATCACAATGACAAGGTGCATCATAGACCAGTTTTAATGAAGAAGAGCTCATTGGCTAGTAAGTGAATGTACTATCTAGAGGACATCTCTCTTCTCAAATTTTGATTTATATCAGGGTTAATCCATGGCTATGATGCTCCATTATGGTCGGCTAGACCTCCTTAGGTCTAGTATATCATTATTCATTATACATTACCTAAAATTGAGCAACATGATGCACTTATATGACTAATTAAATTTGAAACAGTGAAGATAGGCTGCCTCTTTGTTGATTAAAGATGGATTTGGGAATGACCGCCTTGTTATGACTTAATTTCTTGTCTAGAAGATAAACTTTTTTATGATTGTCTTAGATCTTCTTAATTATTTTAGAGAGATACAAAGTTGTTGCCTCCCTATTCCTTTACCTAAAAGGGATTCCTGTACCTAAAAACCCTAGAAGTGTTACTGTATTCTCTCTCCCCCCTAAATGGGAGCAACGACCTCACCCCTACCATGCTATGACTTTAGGTACACTTCCTCTATCAATCAAGCTTTAAGGAATTCCTTTGAGCAGCACATCTACCTTGTTTCTTAAAATTTATATAACCCAAACTCTATACTTATCAACTAGGATAATCTATCTAAAGCATAAAACTCTTAAGGTTTTCATAAAAAAAAACCAGAAACCTAAACCTCTTAGTTCTTACTCTAGTTTTAGATTTAATGTTTCTTGGTGGTAAAAGTTAGATTGGTATGATTAGGTATTATGTATTTGTACTTTTTCTAACGTTTTCTAGTCAGCTAGAAAACGTTGAGTATTATAGCCATTGAATTGTTTTAAGGTTTTTAGTATGTTGTTTTATAAAGCTTCAATTTTTTTTTCTTACCACACACATGCAAACGCGCGCGCACTGCATATGCAAGTCCTTGAACCTAGGTCCTTTTGGTTGAAAGATGAATCTCTCAAGCACCAGACCATGATGGCTTGCGTAATATAAAACTGTACTTTATTTTATAACACTAAACAGCTTTTCATCAACTTCTAATAACATGAGTTAACTTCAAGCAATAGGTAGAAAACAAACAGCTTGTGATAATTATGAGTAACATATGCAAATATGTACTCACTTTAAAGGTCAAATTTGTCTGAAATATTCAAGACTTCAAACAGATTGTTTTTCTGAAACAATTTAAAGATATTTTTTTTTTCAAAATGAAGCATCAATTGCTCATAATTTGGTGTAACCTCTAAATCTAGTTCTAATCCTATATTTCAAAATTTGTAAAAACAAAGTCCTTTTTTTGTTTTAGAAAGAAAGAGAGCTTATAAAAACTTTTTAAGATGTAATTGCCTACGTGAAGTTAATGTCCTTTGTGATAGATGGACTTTATCTTATAGATCATACTGGTTCATCTTTACAGGAATTGAGATTGATGATGAGGAGCTAGTCCGCTTTGTAGAGCATGTTGATAAGGATAATAATGGACTCATAACTTTTGAAGAGTGGAGGGACTTTCTTCTGCTTTACCCACATGAGGCGACCATTGAGAACATCTACCATTATTTGGAAAGAGTTTGCCTAGTGGATATTGGTGAACAGACTGTTATTCCAGAAGGGGTCAGTAAGCATGTAAATGCAAGTAAATATTTGATTGCTGGTGGAGTTGCTGGAGCTGCTTCTCGCACAGCTACCGCTCCTCTTGACCGTCTCAAAGTACTAATGCAAGTGCAAACTAAGTGTGCTCAAATTATTCCTGCAATAAAGGACATATGGAGAAATGGACGATTCCTGGGTTTTTTTAGAGGGAATGGGTTAAATGTGATTAAGGTTGCACCTGAGAGTGCAATTAGATTTTATGCCTATGAAAAACTAAAAGAGTTGATTGGAACTGCCGAAGGAGAAGAAAAGAAAGACATAGGTGCTACCGGACGCCTAATTGCTGGTGGCCTTGCCGGTGCAGTTGCACAGACTGCTATTTATCCTTTGGATCTTGTGAAGACACGATTGCAGACTTATGCTTGTGATGGAGGAAAGGTTCCGAAGCTGAGTACACTGTCAAGAAATATATGGGCTCAAGAAGGACCCCGTGCCTTCTACAGAGGTCTAATCCCTTCTCTTTTGGGGATGGTCCCTTATGCTGGAATAGATCTTGCGGCCTATGAGACCCTAAAAGATATGTCTAGAACATATATTCTTAAAGATGGTAAGTGGCTTTTATCTAGTTATACTTATATTTCTTGCTTATTGTTTTTCATTTCTTGCTATGATATTTTTATATCTTTGAGAAGTTTTGAACTGCTGACTTTATCATTAATGTTGGGGATAATACCACCTGGGGAGATGGTTGGTGGTCGCTTTGCATGTTGTGTTCTATAATCATTTTCTGAAATATTTTGATGTAGAGCCTGGTCCTCTTGTGCAATTGGGCTGCGGAACCGTATCTGGAGCTTTGGGAGCAACATGTGTTTATCCGTTACAGGTTATTAGAACAAGGTAATTCGTGCATCACATTTGATTCATATTTGCATGTTCGAGTTATCTATCTTTTTGTTGATACCTTCCTGGTTTAGTCATAGGGCTTGGCATGACAGCTAGTCTTATCACTTGCAGAATGCAAGCTCAACGTGCTGATTCAGCCAATGCATATAAAGGAATGTCAGATGTATTCTGGAGAACCCTCCAGCATGAAGGGTTTTCTGGATTCTACAAAGGATTGCTTCCAAATTTACTCAAAGTGGTTCCTTCAGCAAGCATCACTTATGTTGTTTATGAATCAATGAAGAAAAGCCTTTCCCTTGATTAAATGCAAAGTATAGAGATTAAAATTGACATGTCTGACTATAGAGAACGAAGAAGATAATGACGATAAAGTAACCGATGCAGTTGGTCATTTTATTATTTTACACAGTAGTTTACTTCTAGATAAAGTCAAACATTGAGTATTTTTTTTGGTTATCTCCTT
This sequence comes from Phalaenopsis equestris, assembly GCF_001263595.1. NCBI lineage: Eukaryota > Viridiplantae > Streptophyta > Magnoliopsida > Asparagales > Orchidaceae > Phalaenopsis > Phalaenopsis equestris. The sequence continues at coordinate 1,545,771 of NW_018164496.1, forward strand.
TAGAAAATCAATAAAGTTGGAATGTAAAGGTGATTTCCACGGACTGATCTTCCAGGTATTTCTTTCTACCCCAGGCTGATGCCTGTATTTTTCTCTTTGAAGATAGAAAATAATTGTTAATGTAAAATGCTATTAATAATTTTTGTCCTTCAGTAAATTCATAAGAAGAGATGTAACTTCATTTTTATATCATCTTACCTCTATTTACATTATATCAGCAGAGCTACTACAGCTAGTAACCAAATTAAGTACATGTTTGACTATGAATTTTCTTTTAGAAAGTCTTCTCCAAATTTTAGTCCTGTATCTGTTTAACAAACTTGCATATTATTTGGTATGGTATTATTGTGTTTTTTGTTTTTTGCACAGTTTTAACTTTAGCAATGCTTTAAATGTTGAAACATAATCCTTTGCTATGTTTAAAATGAAATTTATCTATCATACAACAAAAACTGTGATTTTGTAATAGGATGTTGTTTATGGTGAAATTGAGTAAGAACGATGACTATGGCACGATGTATGATCCGTGTAGTTCATGCATAATTTGCATCGCAAAAGAATTTACCATGAGCTTAGAGAGCATAAATATGTTCGAATATTGATTTTGTCATAATTGGAATGGACGTGACATCGAACTATAGTTTGGCATGGATTTTATATGTTTATTTGAAGCATCATTTTAGTCTGTGATTTTGCCATATATGCTTTCTGAGTTTTATTTTAATTTGTTGACCCAACTCTAAGAAGATAGTTGAAATAATCAGAAACTAATGCACACGACACTTAATCGTACATATTTGCCATCATGTAAGTATGCTATCTACCATGAGATTTGTTTTATGTTTATGATACAACTTTAATGAGACTCATAAGGTGAGATGATAAGAACCAATCTAAATGATACTCTTGAGCATACATTTTTGCCTTACTGTTGGGTAGAACAAGCACTACATTGCGTTGGCATCTTTTTTATACAAATACATACAGTAAACCCCCGAATATTGTATATGATTCTTGTTTGGCAAATCTTATGCATTGGGTACTTGCACCAATATACATGAACATGATTCGGCAAGGCCTTCACCGTTTTTCTATAGAGCACCCGAAATATTGATATTTACAAATCAAGCAACCAGGTGATTTTTTTGAACTACCGAACTAATGCATTTGCACGTGCAATGATCAAACCATTGAGAGTTTTATAAAAAAGAAAAACATAGGCTGGGGTTTTATCATGAATTTTATATTTGGGATGAAAGAGGGTGCTTGATTTGTAAATAGTAATATTTCGGGTTCCTTGTATGTAATTGTCCCAACTGATTTACTCGAACTATCTTATCCTTCTCCTGTGTTTGCTGAGTAATGATTTGGGTGGATTATGTGGCCTACAGAATGGTAGGATTTTTCTCTTAAGAGGAGATTGTAAGATGCATTAGAAAATCGCTAGCTTTGTTATTATGATATCAACATTAGATGGGGCAACACATGTTCATGGTTGGAATTTGAATTTGACTTGCCGACGGGCTTGCGAGCAGAGCAAATCGAGCCATGAGTTCGAGCTCCGGCTCAAACTCAAGCTCATAATTGAATGAGTTGAGTTCGAATTTAATATTGGCTCGTGAGCCAACTCAATTAAGTTAAATATTTATAATATTAAATATTTAAGTTTATTAAATAACAGAGAACTCCAGAAACTATTATGAAAAGTAAAAAGGATGCATTGTGCAGGCTGTGAAGGCTGATACATTAAATAAAGTAATAATTTATTTCCTTACACTTTCCACAATTCGCAAAAAGTCATCATCTTCTTTCCCTCCCATGGATGCTCGTCCTGATGTATGGATGACGATGTGAATTGCAGATCCACGTCATCGGTCTCATGTCTACCATACATAATATTTTCCCCTGCAGATAGAGTCACTCCACTTTCTTTGATGGGAGCTTCCATCATCATGCTCTCGAGCGGACAAGTCGACCTCTTGAGCTTGGAAATAAGCAAATGAATGGAGTTTGAGCTCATTATATGGGCTCGACCCAAGCTCGAGTTTGAGCTGCACTTTTGACAACCTATTCGAGGTTGAGTTTACTGTGAATCGAGCTCGACTCAACTCTATTACACCCCTCGGTGGAAGTTTTTTGGTCAGTAGAAAGTGTGAGGAAATAAATTATTACTTGATTTAATTTAGCAGCCTTTGTTGCCTACACAATGCATCCATAAGACTAATAAAAATTATCCTGCATTAAGTGTGATTAGTTCATAATTTAAGTAATCTCAATTAACATAATTAATTAAACCAATACATTTCTAAGCAAGGCAAATCAGCAAGTATGATGCTAAGACTAATAAAAGCTATGCATTTATAATCTTGACAATGACCTTAATTATATACCATGATCAATAGTTATATAGCCTAATTGAATATACAATTTGAATCAAATCATGCAAAATATTTAGTGATAATCCTAAACCCTAAACCCTATATACACCCTACTTTACATCTACCAAAATGATTTTTTTTTTCATATTGTTTTTTAAATTTAAATTTATAATAGTTATGACTCATCATGATGCCTATAATAATGGTTGAAAATGAAATATAGCAAACCATCATAATAAATTCAACAATTATTAAAAATTGAATGCATGAAAAGCCAATGGTAGTAGGTAGTAGAAAACCTCTATAGATTTAGTGATCAATAAAAAAATTTGAATCAAATTAATATCATTGACCAAACCAAACCAAACCAAACCAAACCATATATAAAAAAAAGCTCTAATTCTTGTCTCATTATTTCATCTTAATTTAATTTTAGCATTGATCATATGATCAAACATTTATATTATAGTGAAATATATAAGATACATTGAATTTAATTTGATTATATAAACAAAATAGAATAGTAAATTAGTCCTTGGGGTATATTACAATTCATTGAAGTTCATAAAAAGATGCAAAAATAAGCAACATAGCACACAACTTGCTTGAGTTAAAATTTATAGGACTAATTTATAACTATCTTTTGTAACTTAAACTTTCAAGCATACATATTGTTAAGATCTCTTCTACAAGAATGTCACACAAATATTATAAAATAAAGGTTGGAAATACCAAATAAGAAAAGCAAATTAAGAATGTAAATATTATCAAAGTCTCTTTTGATGATTTATATACTACATAAATTCAATTTCCACTGCACACTAAAACACCCAATATTTTGTTGAAATTAACTCTGGTAATTACCAAGCACACT
>NW_018164496.1:1549032-1554694 GCF_001263595.1 Phalaenopsis equestris
GATTTAAAAACTAACAATTGTTATGATTTCATTGTAAAAATTTATTCACTCAACTTATAAAGATTTTTTTTGTATTTTATGTCTAACATTTTTCATCGCTCTAAAATATCCAATTTTGAGTCAGGATATCACACTAAAGCATTTTCTAAGTATATCTCAAAATCATATAATATATATATATATATATATATATATCTCTTTAAATCAAATTCTTAGAAAATTACAAGCCTAATCGAGTCTATGAAATTATGTAAGCAAGCTAGATCAAACTATTATTTCTAGTGTTGCTATTATGTATTGTCCCAAATTGATAAGAGAATGCTTTAGTAATTTTCTTTCCATCAAGATGTGTGCCAACAAAATAATAGGATTATAGATTAAAAGGATTTATTTGGCTCACAATATCCATTTTTTTCACTTATAATGTCAGTATCATAAATTTGTGAATAGAAGTAGTTCATTCCAAAAAAAAAATCATTCTTGAGTCTAAAAATGCAAGAAATTGAGAATAATATTGAGCAATCTATCTACTACTTATCAAATTGTGTATTCATGACACTTGCCATATTTGAGATAAATAATATCAAAGAAGAATTTCTATCTAAGTATTATCATAGATATGAAATTTTGAAGAAGATTGTTCCTAAAAGATAACTTAGATTTAACCAAAAAAAAGTTTATTTATTCGATGAATAACATAATACAATTTTATTCATCAATTAAACCTCATTCATTCTCAGATGAAGTCTTTGCATAACGAAGATCCCATATATTATATTTGCAGTAGTTAGCTCTATAACAAAATGTGAACTCTTAACATTTAATATTTTGAGTTCCAATATGTTGGCAAATTAATATATAATAGCTTTAGTTTGGATAATTCAATCTATCTTCAGTTTAACTATATTTATGTAAATAACTTAGAGATTACTTATTAAAAGATTGATTCTTTAACCTTCTTAATTATCATTGTCCATTTCTTCTAAGTTACCTTACTTTATTAATTTTAAAATATGAGCAACACAAAAAGACATGAAAAAAATCTCCCAAGAGGAAAATTAGTTCATATATTAAATAATAATTTCAAATTTCTAGCAACGCATAATTGATGATGTATTATCCAAATAATTGTACTAACTTATTTGTATACCTCATTGCATTAAAATTTTAGAAATTTCTTTAGAATTTATAGCTCCATTTTGTGTAGAATCTAAATCACTAATACTAATTATTCAAGATTGTTATTTTTAATTAAAAGTAATAGAATGCACCATAAGTCACATATAATTAATTGTTTGGCTTGGTATCTAGTAATCACTACAAAGTGAAACTCTTTCCACTAATTTTGGAAATTTTTAGTTTTTTTTTTTTTTTTTTTTTTTTTTTTTACTTCATACACTTTTATGTACTTTTCCATGATACAAAATCTAGAAATTTTATGATCATTTAGATTCATTGATTTCATCAAAATGTTAAATTGTAATTGTTTGATGCTCATGAAGGATATTCATGAATAATGATCACTTAGCTATGATATTTGTAATTATATTATGATCATACACAAATGAGACAAAAAAAATCATTTTATTCTCATTAATATGCTTCACTGTTGGATCAAATAGTTTTCACTTAGTTGCTTTACTATTTTTTTTTTTGTTGTAATGGTTTATTTTAAAATGTTTGCTCATCTGAAATGTGATACTATTTTTTATTTCACATAAGTTTTCATACAATTTCTCATTTCCACATTTCAATGACTTATTTCTTGTGATATATTCTTTACTAAAATAAGGTGAAGCTTTTATCATTATTTGTCCCTTCTTTCTCTTTAATTACTATTGTCCCACAATTTTGTTTGAAGTTGTTGCAATATGAACAAGAGGCTAACTTGACTAAATATTAGATTTGTATTGAGATTGAGTTTACATTATTTCGATCACAAGTCACATCATTGATTTAATAAAGAGCTAAAGATGTCTAGATATGATCATATGAGTACATGTAATTCTTACATCAGCGCCTAAGGACAATTTAGTCATCATTAGCTTAAAAGTAATTTAGTTTTTTTTATATTTTTTATTATTTAGTATATGTATACCCCTAACTCTGGTGTATATGTATCATAGGGTTCGGGCAACTACATAAAAATAACAATGTAGTTGCATTTTTTTTATCCAAAGTTAGTCACGTTAATCCATTGAAACTTCAAGATAAAACGCATACTAGAATAATGGCAGCCAAAAAGGTAGATGCACTTGAGAATAAATTAGAGAAGGAGGTAAGCCACATCAAATCTTAAATAGATGAGTTTTCTCGTCCATGAAGGAGTGCTTTAGGTTCATAGAGGGGCGGTTCGAGCTGAGATTTAATGTCCTAGAAGAAATGATGATGAAGATCACAAAATTTCACACAAAATCATCTACACTGGCTACAAGATCGAGCGCCAACATCAAGAACAGAAGCGAGAAATAACAACCAAAAAAATCGCACAATATCAAGCTTGTGTTGTTGCTTTAGGCGGATCAGAAGTTGCAGTATCAAGCGAAGGAATCAGAGGCTTTCTAGACTGGAAGCACTTGGAAGAAATGGAGCGACATTTGAATGATTAGAACAAACAAAAGCAAGTAAGATCAAGCGAAGGAGTTGAGAGTGAATTTGAGTGGCAACAACCAGATGGACTTGCAAAACATCTTAAGGTTTACGATGAGCGGTAACATGCAAATCAACACGGTGTGTGATTCAAGGCTGAATAAGATCACTTTGTAGAATTTTGGCCTATAACAGGGAACATAATCGGTGGGGCTCTGGCAAAGGGCTACATCCAACTGCGGCAGCACCTTTTGTGACTGTAGCCTTCCAAGAGAAATGCAATACAAAAGTAATGTTTGGAACAAGATAGTTGGATAAGAGCAGGGGAGTTTATAAGGGATTAATATAGACACTACATAATATTCAGAAGGGAGACAAGATGATGGTGCTCTGCAGTGACCCCAATTTGTGCAAGATGTTGGAGAAGTTGAAGACTATGACGAGGGTGATTCGGGACATAAGGCTGACATTCTTGATTGAGTTGCATAAAAGACACATGATATAGAGTTGGCAAAAATTTTGGTGATCAATGAGCTAGTGGATGAGTTGTTTGATGCTATGGTATTCTCAAAGATCGACTAGAAGTTAAAATATCATTGGATTCTTATGAAACCAAAGGAGGTGCACAAGATGACATTTCAAATTCACGAGGATCGCTACAAATTTCTGATTAAATGAAAATGGCTGTCAGATGATGATGCAACATTGGAGCCACATGATTGGATTCAACAATAGTTTTTTCCACATTGAACACAATGCGTCTTTTTTTGGTGGGTGGAGTAATGTTAACATCAGCCTAAAGGCAATTTAGTTTTGTTAGCCTATGGGCAATTCAGTCTTTTATTATTATTTATTGTCTAGTATAAGTAGTGCTAATATGTTTAGAGTTGGGTATACATGAAATGTGCACAAGATGACATTTCAAATTCATGAGAATCACTACAAATTTCTGATTAAATGAAAATTTCTGTCAGATGATATACACCATAGGAGCCACATGATTGAATTCAACAATAGATTTTTCCACATTGAACACAATGCGTCTTTTTTTGGTGGGTGGAGTAATGTTAACATCAGCCTAAAGGCAATTTAGTTTTGTTAGCCTATGGGCAATTCAGTCTTTTATTATTATTTATTGTCTAGTATAAGTAGTGCTAATATGTTTAGAGTTGGGTATACATGAAATTGTTGTGTTCAAAGTTTGGGAGAGTCTTCCTACCTCTCAAATTGGCAGATTAGAGAGATCGCCTACCTCTCGAAATGTAGGTGCTCATCTTCTATTTAATTGTGTGAGTTGTAATAATGTATTGCTTTGATTTGGGATTGGTGAAATAAAAATATTTTGTTCCCTAATGTCTATGGTAAAATCTTCTTGGTATTAGTAATCTCACTCAAAAATATATAAATTATATGGAAAATTATAAATGCACCACTCTTAAATGTAAAGATTAGCTCATTGGTGTCATACCCTACTAGTTGCAATATAGTAAGCCTACACAAGTACCCTATTAGCTATGAAATCAAATAATCTTTTGTTGAAGACAATTTAAAATTACTAATAATATCCTTTAGGGAGTACTTATGCTTTTGAAAAGGTTACAACTATGTCAAATATTCAAATCATTTTCAGGCTATTGAAGATCAAGCCAAATTCTCAGGTCTACCAACAAATGCTTAAAATGTTATAAATCAGAGGATAAAAATGTTATATATATACTCATATTTATGTTTGTTTGATCGTGACACACGCGAATACATCAATTTGGTAGCTCAAAAACATCACCTGAGTGGTTAATTTGTAAATATAAATGTTTCGGTTGGTTTGCATGTAATTATCCCAAAAATTTGTGTGGAATGGTGGTATGAATGAAAGCTATAGAATCAACAGAACCATGCTACAAGAGCCATAGCATTAAGGTGTTTGGGGGTGATGCTCGGGATATTGCTACTAATGTTGATGATGATATTAATATCAGTAATATTTAGTTTTAACTTGTATCTTACTTCGAAAGGATTCATCTCATGAGACCTGCACTATTTTATGGTGCGGAATGTTAGCCTTTAAAAGAGAAGCATGTCACGGGACCTGCACTATTTTATGGCGCGGAATGTTAGCCTTTAAAAGAGAAGCATAAAATAGAATTAAGTGTGGCTGAGATGAGAATACATGAGTGGATGAGTGGCTTGATGCGAGAGACAAAATGAAAAACGAATTTATCTGGAAAGGGTTGGTGTAGAACCAATTGCAGATAGAATTATAGAGAGCCGTCTTAGATTGTTTGCTCACATTAAACTTCGACCATTTGATGATTTGGTTAGGAGATTAAATGTTTTGATTCAACTTATGTTAAGATAAGCATATGTAGACCTAAATAAACTTTGGCATAGTATACAAAAAATGATATTAATCTGTTAGAGTTAAATGAAAATATGATGCTCAATAGGACACAATGGAGAAAAAAGATTCATGTAGATTCATGTGATTCATGTAGCCAACCCCACTTAGCGAGATAAAGGCTTGTTGTTGTTGTATATCTTTCATTTTTGATCTTGATGATAAAAAAATTGCACTAACTATTGCATGATACTCTCTTGTATTAAGAGTAAACTAAATAAAAATTATTTGTATATATAATTGTGAGTTAATTTGCTTTAAAATTGTATGGTTATAAGCTAAAGTTTCAATTTTGCATCATAACAATCAATAAACAGTGCACCTTTTATCCATTCACCCATCAAACTTCAGATTACAATAATTTGGCATATATATAGCAGTCTCTACTAGATTTTAACATAAAATTCCCACATTAAGCATAAAACAATCTTTTTCATTACAATTAAATACTCATCAAGCAAACCATACATATAGGGCTGTCAAAAAAGCTCATTGTTCGTGAACGGTTCGTCATTGAGTTCGTGTTCGATTCGTTCGATAAGTAAACAAGACGAACGTGAACATTTTTTTTTCGTTCGGTTAATTAAACGAACCAAACATGAACAGTGATGTGCTCGTTCCTATTCGAATCGTTATTGTTCAAAATATAAAATAATTTAAAATAATTATATATATATA
>NW_018164496.1:1554717-1558965 GCF_001263595.1 Phalaenopsis equestris
AATAATAATAATATATTAATATACTATATTAGTAATATACTAATATAGATATTATATATTTCTATAATATAAATTACATAATTAATATAATATATTATTTATATATATTAATATTAAGGATGTCAAACTGGCTCGTCGTTCGTGAACAGCTCGTGTTCGGCTCGTTCATTAAGAAACGAACACGAATAGTGACTTCATGAACAATTTCGAATACGAGCTTATTTCAAACAAACTAAATTTCAAACGAATCGAACACGATCATAAGCTCTACTCGTTCGTGTTCGGTTCGTTTACACCCGTACATATACATATACAGCTTATATACTGGATCATTTTAATCAGAAAAGGCACAGCAGTACACACAAATAAATGACTACAAAACATGTAATATTTATTCATGGCAAATTTACTACAGAAGTCGCAGACTGCAATCCAATACAGAAACCTGTAAAAAAACAGTACCTTGGTTTAAAAAAAACAGCCAGAAGAAGGCTGTCAAAGCAAGCTATATAAATATTAGCTGCAACAACCAAGATCTTGTAGAAACCAGGCGTTCAAATAAAACTGCAGGCATGCGACCAAACCATAACAACACCGTATGACAAGACAGAGCCAGCAATGGAGAAATATGAGGCATGGCTGAAACAACAGAGCAGAAAGCAGCCTTATGAGGCTGCAGCTCCAACAATCTGCATAACCACAACCCTATTAAAAACTCCAAAATGAAGAATATATCACAAGCCACTATAAGCAGGGAAGGCACTGATCTCAGGACCCAAAAGCCGAAAGCCAGCACGAGGTAAAAAACACCGAACCAGATGTTGGATGAAGGTAAGAACCCCCAAACAGAACTCCGTCACAGGAGTCTGAAAAAACTGGTTAATGGCCAACAGTTCCTTCAAAAACTAGCCTCACCTGAGTGGAGAGGTGCCTGCTCTCAATGATAATGGCAAAGAGCCAAAAACTATTTGAAGAACCAGCTATCACTAATGAACATGACTTCTCCTTTTATTTCTTATTCTTTTAGTAATCTATAGTATTTATTTGCTCTTCTTCAACCTTTGCTTAGGTAAGTATGTCACACCACCAAAGCTTCTCTTCAAGAAAGCCAATCCCATGGGCATTGGTGAGCTTACACTGCTGAAGATTAAGCCCTTCCAACGAGTCCTTCATATTTCCCAGGAATTGAAGGCTCTTCTTAGTCACTCCATAGCAGCCAGCAAGAGAGAGGACCCGCAGATTAAGCTGATCGGCAGAGGACAGCGCGGCAACCCCAATGTCACTGACGTTGCACCTTGAAATGTCGAGATCGTGAAGAACTAAGCAGCTTGCTGCAATGGCAAAGAGGCTTTTGTCACTGATCTTCTTACATCCATTAAGGTTAAGCAGCTTTAATGAACTTCCATGTGTCTTCACCAAAGCAGAAATGCTTGCATCAGAGATATTGGTGCATCCTTCAAGGCTCACTTTAACCAGCCGAGATTCGAAGCTCTTTACCAGCGGAAGAAACCCAACATCTGTAACACCGACAAGGCCGATCAAGTCAATTTGTTGCAAGTTGGGGCACAGTTTGCCAACGGCAGCCAAACTATTGCTGGTGAAACCCGGGCAATCCCGTATTGTAAGGAATTGCAATGAGGTGCATGTCGGAAGCTCATTCGGATGATAAGTAATGTCCCTGATCCCCGTGCACTTCACCAAGGCTAGACTACGGAACCTTGCATTGCAGTTAAGAAGGCCGTCGAGAACACCATGAAGGGTGATCATACTGCACTCCTCTAGCTTTAGACTTTCAAGTATGTTCGTCGAACTGGTGAAACTTTTAAGCCCAGTGTCTGTAACATTGCAGGCTCTTCGGAGGTACAGATGTCTAAGATGTTGGCAACACTTGGCAATAGCTTCCAAGCCCAAATCTGTAATGCCAGGACAGCTGGAGATTGTGAGGGATGTCAAGTTTACCATGTTAAGAGCATTTCCCATAACCCAGAAACCCCTTTCGGTGATGTTCTCAAGTGCTACAAGAGATATGTCAGTTAAAGCCTGCCCATAATGCCCAATGACAGCAAGGGATACATCATTGATATTTAAATTATGAAGTTTTATCCTCATCAGCGAAGAAGATGCAGCAGACACCAAGCTAGAGATTCCTTTATCACTCACAAGAGGGCAGTCTTTAATTGAAGCAGAAACCAGCTTCCGGCAATGGCGACCAACAGCTTGAAGTCCATCATTGCTGATGCCAGAGCAAGAATCCAATCTCAAAGTCCTCAAATTCGGGCACTTATGTGCAATTGCTATCAAACCAGTGTCTGAGAGCAAGGGACAATGGCTAATGTCAAGATTCTCTAGCATGGGGCATCCATCTGCTATAGCTGCGAGCCCTGCATCAGTAACCAAAGGAAACTTCCACATTGACAGAGTATGCAGTGAAGGGCAAAGCCGACCAATGGCAGAAAGGCCAACGTCAGTAGCCATGCAGGTTGAATTGCTTCCTCTAATCTTCAGCTTGCCAAGCCCCCCGTGACCAGCAGTGCTAATGGCAATGGCAGCAAGTCTGATATCTGTTGCTTCATCTACATCCAAGGACCTGGTGAGATATCCATCAGTCTCAACATCAGATTCCGACTCTGATTCAAAAGAAACAGCTTGGTTGAGATCTGGAAGAGGTATCCTTGTGGATCTCAATAATTCACTCCCGTGTTGCACCCCAACAACTTCTGAAGTTCCGAAAGTGCTCAGAAGCATTAGCCACCGCTTCGATACACATGAAGCAATGCTCCTGTCCTGGCATCCAGGAAGCCTTCTAAGGATCTCGAAAAGACATTCATCAGGAAGAGCATCAATGGAGCTGTGACACTGCTGCTTTTTCAAGACGGAATCAACCTTCTTCTGTTCCCTGGTAATGATAAAAGGGGCAGTGACCCGCAGCCTCTTGCACGGAGGATAATAAACATCTCTCCCGGCTGCAAAAGGTAAAACACAGCTTGAATCCATGTAATCAGCGTAGCCCGACCCGCTAAGTCGGATTTTTTCATCCCCTGATACTGCAGAAGAACAAGATAAAGTTCTAATCAGAGAAAAACCATGGGAATCTAGCTTAATCCAGATAATTTAACGCTCGAGACAGAACAAAGTTGAAGAGCAGAAAAAAAAAACAAAATAAAAGGCAGAGAGACATACAAACCCAAACACAACAAAGACAAGCAATTCAATGAAACTAGAAGATTTTACCCTCCAAGCCAAACTACAAAACAGAAAAGCAAAAGACCATAAGAATTTAACTGCCAGCGCAATAATTTTACATATAAGAACAAGTAAAATCCAAAAACCATTCATGTTCGTCTTTCTTTAGTCTACCATAGGTGTAAGGCCAAAATCAGCAGTCATCCATGTAAAGTTCCCAAAAATTTTCAACTTCTATCCTCAATATCCAGTCAAAGAAACCCAGCCTCAAATCACCGGAAGGGGTCACAAGAAAAACCGCCCAAATCACAGATCAACAACTAAATCAAATCCACAAAACAGAAGCAATAATAATAATAATAATAATAAAGCAGCAGCAGAAGAAGAAAGAACATAAGTAAATCCGATCGGATCCGATCCGATGCATATTTGATATTTCATAGAAAATTACCAGATCCTAAAAAAAAGACATAACCACAACAAAAACTGCAAAGATAAAAGCATCAACCAAAGAATAAACAACACCAGAAACAGTCAGTACCAGACAAATCGAGGAGCGCCGGCATGGCTGCAGAACAAGGAAGATCAATCTCTCAAAACACGATACCTCAGACCCCCAGCACCAATCAACCTCGATAATCACAAAACCAAAACCGCCCTCTCACTCATCCGATTCCACAAACCCCAAATTAGGGCAAAAAATGAGCAGGTGTAGACGAAGGGGGAAACACAGAGAGAAACTGGAGTCCATTGGCAGCGACCGGCTAGGTTTTATCTACATCAACAACAGCTAAGAAAGAGGAGGAGATTGGCGAGGATGTAAATTTTCTATTTGCAGAAAGTAATTTGAAAATTGCAATTTGCAGGGGGGTGAGGGGTACAGATGCAAAGCATCTTGACGGTACGCACCCCCTAACCAAATGCAATGTATCCGTGCGGTCTATTTCCTCTTCCGCGTCCGCATAATTCCTTATTTTTCATTATTTTATTTTATTTTATTTTTTTCTGTCAAATTCCATTTTTCATTATTTTATTTTATTTTATTTTATTTTTTTCTGTCAAATT
>NW_018164496.1:1559065-1559378 GCF_001263595.1 Phalaenopsis equestris
CATTTCGGTAAACCCTAGATTCTTTCTTCTAATTCTTCATTCTCAACTTTCATCTGGATTGTATTTGTGCTGTTATATGTTCAATGCAGTATAACGTTTTTTATTTATGAATGATGATTAATTCAGTATTATTTGTTTGTTTGTTTGTTTGTTTGTTTGTTTTTATGATTAGATAGTTTGATATTAGATGTATAAATTAAACTGAAATTTTGATTAATCATAACAGAATTTAAAACGCTAATTTTCTTAAATTATTATTTAAATATGTCATTAAATACTGTGAAAAATTATCTAATAATGTGATATTTATAGT
>NW_018164496.1:1559478-1561448 GCF_001263595.1 Phalaenopsis equestris
ATATTCCTAGCACCGAAACTTCAGTCTATACGTATATGTCTCTGTTGAATTTGAATTTGTCTAAGAATCACACCCACGTAATAGAGTGTACAATAATGAATAGTAGAATTGAAGAACGACTGATTGATTGTTGATTGAAGATTAACACTTCCTGTGGAAATGAAACCCCCTATTTGTAGAAGAGGAGGGTAAAGATTACATAGTTATGTGTGTGCACTTGTTTAACGGGAGAGTTATAGGGTATTTTAAATATTTTAACATAAAAAAGTCCATGACTCAGCTACTCTAACACTTGGTCGGCTAAGGCTGAAGTGCCCTGGTTCGACGAGGCTTATTCGGTCGATTATACTGACTTAGGGTTGCCGGCCGACTTATAATATTGTTCATGATCGTACGATCTTGGCCTAACATGTTGAGTTTGTCGGTTGGGTTCTAATGGCCTATGGTTGGCTGAGTTTTTATGTGATGTGAAAATTTTGGGTGAAAAAAAATGTAAAATGAAACTTTTAGGTTCTTAGATATGTAAATGCATAGAAATTGGGAGGTATATATGTAAATGCCCCATGTATGTTTTAAAATGTAACCTTGAGATGGAGAGTAATAAAATTTTCAATTTGATCTATTAAAATATGATAGTTGTAAAAAGGCCATTAGTTAATATTTTTTTAAATATATATATATAAGACTCACTTGGTTTTCTAAAAATTTATTTTCTCTGCCATAGTTTTACAACTATATATGCCAGAAAGTACAATCACCCCAATAGATTTTAGGTAAACGATACAACTTATAGCTCTTGTAATAACTATCCTCTTGAGAGTAATTTCAAAGAAATTATGTTTTTCTTAGAAGTATTTTATAGTCGGTGTCATCAACTTCTCATTCTAATAATATACGTGAAATCCAACACTATACAACACTAGCGTATTCGATTGACATCCATCGTTGGGGATGATATCAAACCAAGTTTAAGAGAGTCAACGTGTGTTTGAGGTTGCTTTTCAGTCACTTGTCATTGTGAAAAACAATTAAAGTTTTTTTCTTAAAGCCCTTCATTTGGTCTGTTTCATAAAATCTCATTTACAAAACTTTGGTTTTCCGAATGAAGGGGCAAAACCATGTTCCAAAGAATGAATAGTGACATAAAGGGTAAATTACTTCACCATCCTTCATGTTTTCGATTAATTTCTCGTTTTATTACTCATATTAGATATTACTAATGGTTTGATGTTTCTCCCCCATCTTCACTAATAACACATAAACATTCAAATTCACATACATATCCCACAAATTTTTAACATCACATAAAAAAAATCATCACCACTACTTTTTAAAATGTAAACTACACCCTATACATACTTACAAATGTTTCAAGTTTAAATTTTAAATTTTGGACCTTACATATATTAATACATAAAATTACATACATTTATATTATTTATTTATTTATTTATTTAATTCAAACGGTAGTTCCAAAATCAATTCTATCACCTATGTCCCCAATCCCAACCAAACTTAACCACCTTCCTTCTTCTTCAATCTCACTCCCACCATTCCAATCTCCTTTTATAAACCCTAACTCTCCCATTTTCCCCATCCAACAACTCCAAACAATGGATTCAACACTCTTCCTCTCCATCCTAATTCTCTCAATCAATCCCATACTCTTTTCCAGAGCTCAAGCCCCCGCCTTTTCACCAACAAAGCAACCTCTTCCTCCCACTGCCGCCGCCACACCTCCGGCTGCAACCCCCCCCCCCGCCCCCCCCACCCGCCCCACCCCCGGCCGCCGCAGCGAAACCACCATCTTCAACCTCTCCCGCACCCGTAACCGCCAAACCTCCTGCGGTGATTCCGCCGCCGCCATTTCCTGCTCCGGCGACACCACCACCGGCATTGCCCCCCGCTCCAGCGACGCCGCCGCCGGCATTGCCTCCCGCTCCGGCGAAGCAACCGGCCGCCCCGGCCGC
>NW_018164496.1:1561480-1578425 GCF_001263595.1 Phalaenopsis equestris
AAAAAGAAGCTTCCCCCGGCGCCGCCGCCGGCGGTTGTCCCTCCAAGTCCGCCGGCGCCGCCGCTTGCCTCCACGGATGACGAAGATAGTTCCGCGCCCGCGCCGCAGCCCGACGATGTAATGTTATTAACTGTTCTTTAATTAATCATAATTAGCTCGTAATATTTTTAATTAATTATAAACTATCATAATTAGCTCGTAATATTTTTAATTAATTATAATGCTGCATCAAAACTGTTATTATTTATTTATTATATATGTAAATTTCTCTTTATTTTATTATAATAAATCTTTTATTTTTTATTTTTATCTTTTTTTATTGCAGAATGGAAGCACGACTATACAAGGAAGATGGGCAAGAACCATATTAGCTGTTCTGGCGCTTTCTGCAATTGTCACTTAAATAGTGGATTATTTTGTCAAATTATTTTACAATTTAATTCATTTTGGTGAATTTTTTTGGGTTCAATTTTTCTATTTATTAGAGCCTTGTCATGATTTGTAATAAATATATCATATGGTGCTATTTTGATAATAAAGGCTTTCAGTGTTGAAATTTATTTTTAAAATATAGTAATAAATTTTTAATTTGAAATTTATTAGAGATTGTTTGACGCGCGGAACCTCCAAGCAATCCCTTTGGGCATTGCCTGTATCGCTAGTTAGCGCGAGCTTGGATCCCATGAGCCCACCCATTTGAGGACCCCCTCATTTTGTACATATTTAAATATTTCAAAACAAATAACATTTTATGAACGTGTACAAACAGTTTAGCGTATCTAACTAGTCATAAGGGGGTAAACTATATCATATTCAAAATGCATGTATAAACCTTAATGCAGTTCATACCATTCACATTTTTATAACATTCATTATGTAATTTGATTATTTTATAAGTAATGCAAATAAAAAAATGAAATTGAAATACTTGAAACACTCTTATAAATATGACAAATCACAGAAAAGAACAGATAAATCAACATTAGTTGACAAAAAGTTGTTATGGCTTAGAATTAAAAACACGGTTTAAAAAATTAGATCAAATTGGTCAGTTCATCAACGGTCTGGTTCTAGGCGGGCTAAAAACCAAATTAAGAAAAAAGATCGCAAAACAGAAAACAGTGAAACACACAGATTTATATGATTCAGCAAATTGCATACATCCTTGGAGTTCCAGAAGATTTTATTACTCGATAATTACACCTGTCAATCGCCTCGACGATTGCAATAAAGAACAATCTCTCTCTCTCTCCTCTCATTCTCTCTCTCTCTTCCCGAGAGCTTCAAACCGAAGCACGCTATAAGAACCTGAAAAGCTACCAATGTCAAAGAGGGATAATGAAAGGAGCTACCATGCTTATTTATTAAATTCATCATGTCATGAAACCCGTTAGTATTAATCAAATAATTAATGAAGCACATTAATTATTTATTTTTCTCTTCTACAACAAATCATATAAAAATTAAGAACAATTAATTTAGGAATTAATTTTGATTATCAAATCCAATTTGCTGTCAAACATGAGAAAATTTCAATTTGAGCAGAGGATCGATTTTCATATTCGCAACAGGTAGACAACTAGACAACCAAACGGACAAGGAGAATAGAGGCAACTGTTGCAGTTGTGAGATCTATAGATATACCAGCTATGGTGGTGTATAAAATAAACTAAAAGAACGATCTTTGAAGCGAAAAATAGAATGAGAAAATTCACATCAGGAAAAAACAACACAGCGGAACACACAAATTTATGTGGTTTGGCAAATTGCCTACGTCCACGGAGTTGCAGAGGATTTTACTACTTGAAAAATTTACACCAGTTGATCACCTCGGCTTACAGGAGGAATCTTTCACTCTTCATTGCTCTCTCTCTTCTTCTCTCTCTACAACGAGATACACTCCGAGATACACCGGTGAAACTCTACACCAAGATACCCCCAAGAAGACAAACTTACAAAAGAAATAAACTCAATTTCTCTTTTACCACAAACCACCAAGAAGAAGCTAAGAGAGACAATCTTCTTCTTCTTCTTTCTTCTTCCTTCACCGTAAGGAACTACTTCTTGCACTTCTCTTCCTAATATCCCTAGGAAACATTCCTCTATCCCGAGAAAACCGAAGAAAAACTCAAACCGTCACTTCTAAACCCAATGAGAGTCATCTGAAGCTTTTATCACGAACAGGAAGGAACGAATGTATGCTTCGCTTCGCAACTAAGAAAGACGGGAGTGATTGGCGCTTACGGTTCGCGAATCGATGCCAGGAGAGAATGGTCACGACTGTTTCGTGATCTAAGCGGGAGCGCAGAGCGGGAGATCGCGATGTTTTACAATCGAGTGAGCGAAAGCGAGGGTCGAACCGGGATCCACTTCTAACAAATCTCCCACTTCGAGACCAGTACACAAACTACAACATCTCCTTCATCAAACTGATTTCCTCCACCATGAATCTTCCACTCTGAATCCTCTATATTGAATCCTCCACCTCTGCAACTCAAAACCATTTATTCACTCCAGAATACCAACTGAAACTATGCACAACATCAGTTTCTTAAGAGTAACTCCCTCAGTCAACATATCAGCAGATTTCACATAGCTTTGCACATCTGACCTATTTCATGGGTCACTCTTATTTCTGCTTACAACTCTCACTGCATGGGCAACATTCTGCTTCTGCTGAAAGTCTCAACAAAGCTAGCCTTGTACCTCTTACTGACATCACACTCAATCTTCACCTGGTACACCCATTTGTTGTGCAATGTATTCTTCCATGGTGAATGTTCAAGAGCTCCCACTTGCTTGAACTTTCATCTTGCAATATTTTTTCATAGCTCATTGGTTCTTCACTATCTGTCCGTGGAACAATAAGAATTAGTGCCTCGTACCCACTTTCCTCTTCACTTCCATTACTGCCTTGCACTGTGGCCTTTGGTAGATTTCCCACCATCATTTGTTTAAGATATGCTCGTTTCTAAAAATATTAAAAAGTTATAAAATTTTTTTTGTGTGCTTTAAAAATATATTAACTTATTATTAAAAAAAATAATAAAAATATATTAGGTTACATTGATTAAATTTGTTACAAAATAAAAAAAAAATAAAAACCAAGAAATAAAAAAATAATAAACAAAACAAGCCCTATATTCACATAATTAAATTTTTAATATCACATAAAAATTGACTTCCTCATTACATTTTTAAAAGTTAAATACATAATTTCATGCATTGCAGATAAGATAAGATGTCATGTAATTAAAAGATTAAAATTTAGTTTATATCTATTTGAGACAGTCGAAGCTTATTAAAAAGGAACTGTAAAGCTGCTGAAAGATGATCTTATGTTAAAAAAAATTTGTGATGGCTATTTTATAAATTTTTTTTGAAAAAGTCAAACTACAACCAATCAAGATTAGTGAGAAAATATAATTTAGCTTAATTTTTTTGAAAAACACTGTCAAAACTTTTTTCTAAACATGCAAAATTGTGATGCCGTGCGCACCACGACCGTAACGTTACCCGAAACTGACCTTAAATTTACTTTTAAAACTTAGAAAAATAAGCTTGCTTGCATTGCACTAACTTAAGGTGGTATATATGTAAAAAATAATATTTAGATATCCGATATATAAATATTTAGTAAAAAGGTTACATGCATGTAACTCTTCCCAAAAAAAAATTATATTTTTGGCCTCCTATAAAACTAATTTCCCAAAAAGTTAGTTTATAAAAAACTGACTTTTTCTATTTTCAGAGGTACGGGTCGTGTCCCCAAATCGCGCTTCCTCTCGACCGCTCTCGTAACTGGCCCGCTTTTCTCGATCTCTTCCCATCACGTATATTTCCACCTCACCCCATCTAACTTCCCTCTCTGCATACTCTATATCTACGAGGAGTTCATTGCAAGTCCGCGGCTCTCGATCCGTTGCAGCTTAGCTACCGCAATCCGTTCTGCTTCTGCGGTTCGATCTGTATCTGTATCTTTGCACCTTTTTGTTATTATGTTTTGCTGTTTTCATTGATTTGTTTTTGTTCATCTGATGCTCTTGATTTAGATTGTATGCCGATTCTTACTTCTAGGTTCGATTTTGCAGTTATTTTGATGAAATTTTGGCATGTAGCGGGGGTTTTTAAACGTAATGTGAGATATAGGCTGTCCGAACATTTATTTGGAAGAAGTATGAGAATCTGAGGAAGATTTCTAGAACATTTAATCTTATATTTTCTTCAAATATTTGCTAAAACTATGCCGCGGGAATATTTTTGAGTGACTTGAATCCACCCTATTTTTTTAGCCCTTTAGCACTGATTTGATCTTGTTCCCTTAAGCGACAACACTTATTGTTTTTCATATAGTAAATGTGTCTTTTAATCAGGTTTGTTATTTTAGGGTGGAATTTTGAAGGTGGCTCGGGGATGTGGAAGTAATGAAGGGTGTTATTATTTTACGCTCTTCTTGTTATGTGCCAATTTAAAATTATGTTAATCAGTTGGAATGTTAATTTCCTATTGAAAAACTTAGTTGATAAAATACAAGCAAGGTTTGTTATATAAACATAATAGAGCAGAGGCGTTGTATTGTACAAAATGATTGATTTAGGCTCGTCTATCTTCATCAATTGAGCATAATGAAAATACATTTCAACGAAGTTTGTATAAAAAAATGGCTGGGGCGAGTTTGCAAAAGAATTCAAAAGCTTCATCAAATGATGGAGCAAACAAATGTTTCATTCTCATTCGGTTGTTGTTCAGGTGAGCTTGCAATAGAATTTAAACATCATCAAATGAGATGGAGCAAATCAATGCTTCGTTCTGTTTTGTCTGTTTGTTCACTATGCTTAAGTAGTTTCCCTGTATGCAGCTACTTCATGAGTGGTTCCTATTGGTTTTTCTTTGATATTAACAATGCTAGTTTTCAGAGCTCCAAGTTCACATTAATATAATACACCAAAATTCTCTTTTAATGCCATGGTTGCTTCAACAGAATGTGAATTGTGTTATATTTCATAGTTTTTGTGCAAGAAGTTTTTGGGTTAAGTTTTCTAAAACAATCAATTGATGCTATGAATAAAATACAAACAATCCAAATTTAGAATTCATAGTAAACTGACCACTATTTTGACAAGTATTCATTTATTTTGATGAAGGATGAAAAATACACTAAATGAATTTTAAATTGTAATGATCCTTAAGTTAAAAATTCCATGATAAATTTGAAACTATGGGCACACTACATTTTGGATCACAACCCAATTAAAAATGTATAGTGTTGTAAATTTGATTAACATCAATCACAAATTATGTAGAATAAAGAGTAAAAAAGACATAAATTTCTTGAAAAATTTTAGATCCTGCACATATAAGGAGAAGACTTCTTCTCGAACATTGATGAAAATTGCTTGCTACTTCTAATCAGCAATTAAGTTTACACAGTTTATTATTGTTCTTGATCTATGTGTGAGTTACATAAATTTCTTATAGGAATTTTTATTCTAGATCTAGAACACTCGATTATGGCTAGTGGTGGATGTAGCTAAAACTCAAAAGTGGATTAAGCATCAATTTAGGAGATCGTGCACTAAAGTTGGCATGCTAGTAGGAAAAAAAACGCACAATTGTGATTTGAATGTAAATAATTTATGCGAAGATGCCACTTGCTTAATAACATGATTCACAAACAAGTTGTGGAAAGCTAAACATGGTAGTGGGTGCATAATCACATGTGAGAAGTTGCTACAAGAATAAACCATTGATTGGAAGAAGAATTGAATAAAAATAGTAATGTTTTATCCAAATAGAGCTAGATATAGAAAATGTTTACAACCCGATTCGAACGTTCAAATACCAACAATCGAAACAAAATGCGAAACCTAATGAAGTCCAATTCAACAAACCAATGGCCGAATAAATATAAAATCAACCTAATGCAAGGATCAAAGATTTAGTTGGCCCATGAAAATCAACCAAAATATTTGGCAACACATTTAATATTTATAGGCAATATCATAGGCATGCTTACATAGATATCCTAAAATTGAAAATTGAAACCACTAAATTGAAATTGCATAATGCAATTAACTGAAATGAAAGCTTTGCCTTTTTTTTGCGCGGGGGGTGGGGGGGAGTTAAGCATGATTCAAACTTTTAATTTCCCCTTTAACTGCAAAAATAAATATCACTCTCTCAGATTCTCAATTTTCTTCCAATTGTGATTTCTCCTCACATTATCTTAAAAAGTCTCATATATGTCAAAATTTCATCAACACAACTGCAAAATCAAACCTAGAAGTAAGAATTGGCATACCACCTAATACCTATACTCACTCCATGTTGATGGTAAAACGTATACTTATCTCACATCTCAATAATGAAAAAACCAATCAACGTGAGATTAGACATTTTAATTCTCTAAAATTTTATCTTATTTTTGTATCGATTTATATATTTCCTTATGAGAACATTTTCCTTTTGATTGTTAGTATTTATTGATGAAATCATTGGTGTGAGAAAAAGTAGTGCATGTAAATTAATGACCACTGATGCATTAATACATTTAAAGATAATTAAATTTTTTTTTTGTGATGATAATAAAAATACAATAAGTTTCTCAAAGTTATGAGCGGTTGCAAAAGATTATGACATGGACATAAACCTTGTTGGCTGAACTCGAGAGGAAGTTGGATTGGTGTGGTCTCCCCAAGGTAGGGGCGATACAGGTTCTTTCAAACCCATGGGAAGCTCCTCACCATTTGGGCATTATTTGCTATGTTATGGAACTAGAATTGGGGTTATTTTAGTTTCTTTAGCATAAATAATTTGTTTAAAACCTATTATTGGACTTTTTGGCTTGTTTTATGTTATTAAAGGATTTCTTATATGAGTTTTATTATTATTATTATTATTTTTTTAGTGTTGTATCATTTTCTCTTTTTGGTGTGATTGTAACTTGATTGAGAACTGGTGGTAAATCTTCGATGATGCTTGTATGCCTCCATAGCCATTGTTTGACCTCTTGCTTTTTTTACAAAACAAATGCTGCCACCTTTATTTCTCTTTCAAATACTTTTTGATTTTTTACTTTTCCCTTCTCATCATTTTATAAACTCCACAATTTCGTAATTGATTCTTATATGCTCTTTAATAGCCTTAGTTGTGTGTTATTTGCTATTAGAGCCATATAAATTCTAACTTCTCAGGGATTCAATATTAAGATTTTCAAATACTAAATTCAAAATAGCCCAAGCCATCTTCCTTCACTTATCCTAAATCCTACCTCCTCTCACCTTTGGTTAAATGCTCAAAATGCTGCCCTACACCTCATCTGAAACCATAAAGGGATGGAATCCACTATGCCAACAATGATAAACCATAAAAAAAGTGTCCATAAGCTTACCATAGAGGATATGCATTGAGAAATCTTCAAGTATAGCTTAGGCTTGCTAATTTTGAAAGAAGATAACATGACAAAGTCATCTATATATATCTATTAACCTGATGAAGAAGAGGAAGAAATCTATTTCACTAAGAGCCGTTGAGTGATAGAGTGCTAATATCTTGTCGATTTGATATTTAGTACAGGAGAAGAGAATGATTGGATCTGGAGGAGTTTATTGAGTGGCTCCATACATTAAAATTGATCTTCTTGTATAAAGGCATCCCGCTTAACAAAATAGTTAATATAAATTTATTAATTTCAATAAGAGTGTGTCCTTATAATGGGAGAACCTGAAGCTTCAACACCAACATGAAAGAAAAAGCAAGATCATGAATTGGTCTAAAATGAAGAAGATACAACATAAATATCTAGCAGCACACTAAAAACATGATGTTTTTTTGAAGCTTCACAATTTATAACAAAATGACTTATCCATGGTGGTGTACACAGTTGAGTTTGAATAACTTATGTTGAAATGTTAGTGATTGGATCTGAAGGAGTTTATTGAGTGTCTCCATACAGTAAAATTGATCAAAATTGATCTTCTTGTATAAAGGCATCCCGCTTAACAAAATAGTTAATATAAATTTATTAATTTCAATAAGAGTGTGTCCTTATAATGGGAGAACCTGAAGCTTCAACACCAACATGAAAGAAAAAGCAAGATCATGAATTGGTCTAAAATGAAGAAGATACAACATAAATATCTAGCAGCACACTAAAAACATGATGTTTTTTTGAAGCTTCACAATTTATAACAAAATGACTTATCCATGGTGGTGTACACAGTTGAGTTTGAATAACTTATGTTGAAATGTTAGTGATTGGATCTGAAGGAGTTTATTGAGTGTCTCCATACAGTAAAATTGATCTCTTGTATAAAGGCATCCCGCTTAACAAAATAGTTAATATAACTGTTATTAATTTCAATAAGAGTGCGTCCTTATAATGGGAGAACCTGAAGCTTCAACACCAACATGAAAGAAAAAACAAGATCATGAATTTGTCTAAAATGAAGGAGATACAACATAAATATCTAGCAGCACACTACAAACATGATGTCTTTTTGAAGCTTCACAATTTATAACAAAATGACTTATCCATGGAGGTGTACACAGTTGAGTTTGAATAACTTATGTTGAAATGTGAGCTGATAAAGTCAGAGGAGAACACTATAAGATGATATCTTGGAGGTTTGAGGCCATCCGTTGATAAATTGATGTAATTACAACTCTATTGAACCTTCTGGATTCATGACCTTAACTCTAAAGGTGGAGAAACAACATAACAACATTTGGACCACCACATTCTTTAGATAAGGTGTAACTATGAGATAGGGCGGCAATAACAAACCGACCAGTGTGCCAAAACCTTGCCCATGAGAGGAAAAACTAACTCAGGAGGAAGAAAAGACTGATCGGGCTAGTACCCCAAAGAATTTTCCCACCATGAAGTGTTTCAAGTATTATGAATATTGGCACATCGCATCAAACTATCCAAACATAAGAGTAATTTATTTGGTCAAGTAGGGTGTAGTGGAAGAAACAAATAATAGAAACTCTGGAGAGGTAGAGAATGAAAATGAGTCTTAGCTTTCTGCAGATAATGATGACATGTTTGTCGTATGATGAGTTCTCCAAACCAACCCCTTGAGGGATCGTAGTAACTTAGGCATAACATCTTCCATAGTTGTTGTGTCGCGAAGGAGAATGGGATCATTGATGAAATTCTTAGAATAAGGTGTCTGCCCAGATGGCAGACAAGTTAAACTTCACAACTCAGAAATATTTTGAGTCATACTCTCTACTTGATTCAAGAAAGAGAATGAGATTAATTTTGATAAGAGATGTCCAATAGTTTTTTTTTTTAATATCAATTATAAGAGCAAGTGTGGTGTGATGTTGTGCTTGTGAATGTTTATTCTATTTTGTTAGGCCAAATTATTGCAATATGATTGAGGTACATTCATCATATCCACTAGAACACCTACCCATTCATCAAGCCTTGGAACACATTATACTCATGCTTTTGAAGGAATCTGCTTTGTTGAGTGCTAAGGCAGGGTTGGGAATTATAATATCTTGCACTCCATATCAAGAGAGAGGCACCAGTTTGATGATGTTATTGGGATGTGAGAAGGAGCCAACAACTGCATAGTGCAACCTCTAATGGAGGAATTTCATGATGGTTCTGACTACCAATCTACCACCCACTTTATATCCTTTATGACAGATTCAACATGCTATAGATATCATCTTAGGATCTGTTCTTCCCAACCTGCCATCCTGTAAGATGTGATCATCAGAATATGTGGAGTTGCAAAAGCAAGATAAAAATTTGATGGCTTGAGGATTGGTTTGTGAGATTACTTAGTTGATGCCTCATACCAAGCTTGATTTTGTCCGAGGATGATTCATGGCACATTTTCATGATAGCGGGACTGTGAACATGATCACCATCAATTATATGCTCTTTATTCCATACTGGATGATTGTTTGGACCAGTTGCATTAAATTTACAACTTATTTGAGATTGACTTGCGGAGTGGATATCACTAACTGCAAATGAGACACATGAACGAGTGTAAGATAGCTTGCAAGATGGCTGGATTGTTTGAGAGTACAATCATGTCTTTTGGCATGTCTAATGGCCAAGTACTTTTATGCGGCCAATGAATCAAATTTTTTGAGCATTCATTATAAAATTTGTAAATAATTTTTGATGATATTTTAATGTATAATTATTTAGATGAGGAGCATTTGCAACGCACATATAAGTTTATGAAGTTTTTCAGATATAAAAAATATATGGCCACTTAGAGAAGCATCATTTTCTAATAGCAAATGCATACTTTTTAGGATATATTATTTTTACAGATGACATTGAGATTATTATTTTAACAAATGACATTGAGATGGACCCAATCAAGGTATGATCATCATGAATTAACTCGGCCCACAATCCTTCTTTTAGGTGTGTTAGTTTTAGGAATCATCTTAAATCTACTGAAGGTTCATTCTAAACTAACAATTTTATAACAACATCATTGACAAAGCTCAGCAAATCAGACAAATCTGCATGGTTAGATGATTAACATGCTAATGTTGATGCATCAAAGTAGTAGATTAATTGGGGCCTTAGGCTTATATTTTAGCCCTTCTATATTTTAATTAGGTATTTGAAATAGAGTAGATGCCACCAATGTGAGGACCAGAGCCATGAAATCAAGGTGGTCACTCCATCTTCTTCATTACTGGGAATTTCAGTGATTCAGAAGAAAGTATTCTACCAACGATAAGGAATGTTAAGCTATAGTGAGAGCCCTTAGATTTTAGAGCAATTTACTGTTGGCCAATGAGTTCAACATGTACATATGTCTTAAAGCTTTTAAATTTTTGAATAGCCAGAATATGTTAAAGGGTAGATATGTTGCTTGGGTGGAGCTTCTTTCATTTTGCGCTCGAACTTGACATTGAGAACCAAAAAAAAAAAGTAGTTGATGAATTTAGTTGCCATACTTATTTATCACTATCATGTAGTCGAAGGTAGTGAGATCTGAAGTGTTGCAAGACTTATACGCCATTGATAAGAATTCGCTCAGAGATAGTATTTTGATATAAATGCCATAATAGTTAAATGAAAGTAAATCTCTTTCGGCTCACATTGGCATTGGATGTGGAGAGGCGTATCAGACAGTGTCGGGTGTATGATTTAGTTAAGAATTGAGAGCAGAAACCATCTCTTCGTTCCAAAGATGCGTGGGTGGATGTGTGAATAGACTTTATTGCGGGTCTACCATAGGACTGTACAAAATAATGATTTTGTTATAATAGTGGTCGGACCGTTTTTTTCAGGATGACATTTGTACCTTGCTCCATAAAGATGGACGCTGCACATATAGTAGGTGTTTATTTTAGCGGATAATACATCTTCACGGAATACCGGCGACCATTACTCTAGGTAGGGTTGTGAAGTCCATTTCATTTCTAGAGAATGTTATATGAGGAAAGATGATTGCAAAGCTTCATTTCAGTTCAACAGTTCACCCTTAGATGGATAGATAAAGAGAGGTGGTGAATATTAGCTAAAAAAATCTATAGTGTTTTGTGAGCTAGAATATAGTAACATGAAGTCTGCTTTTAATAACTCTACTAGGAAGTTCACATGCCACAACTCCAATGAGATTGCGTGCATACAAAAGCATATCTCACTCAGGGAGTTGGTGCCTATGCTTCTTGCTGCTGAGTTTAATACCGATTCCGAGGCTAGAGCGAGAAGATTCAGTTTTCACATTACCTGGTGAAGCAGAAGAATATCTAAGTATAATATTAATTATCAGAAGTAGGTTTACTAGTCTAAAAAGACTGATCTTCAAGGAAGGTGGCCTGGTGTGAATCAAATTGAAGGAGAAATTTCTATATATTCATTTGTAAAGCTTGAATTTTGGGCTGACGGTCCATCCAAGATTAGTAGAATTATCAACAACATTATGTACAAGATTGACCTACTAGGTGGATACGATATTTTGACGACCTTCAATATTATTGATTTGTCATTGTGTTACATAGATCCAGATGTTTCTAGGGATGAAGGTGAAACCTTTCCTATTCAAATAAAATGATGCTGGCATGAACCTTCTTATCTGAACCCTAGAGGAAGTTGGATGGATTTGGTTGGCCCAAATTAGGGCCTTTCAGGTCGTTCTACCGCCAAGGGAAGCAACCAGCCTTTGGCTCCTATTTGCTACGTTAAACAATTAGAATTAGGTTTAATTTCATTTTTTAGTGTAAATATATCATTTCAAAATTGTTATTGCACTTTATGGCTTGTTTCATGTCATTAATGACTTTCTTCTTTGGTTTTTCTTCTCTTCGAGTGTTTTATATCTTTTTCTTAATTGATCCAAAAAAAAAAAAAGAGGGATCTTTCTTGACACTCACATACCCCCTATTTGCTACATTCTTACACCCTTGTTTCCCTTCCGAATACTTTCAAATTTGTCAATTTCCCTCTCTTCTTCATCTTACAATTTACACAATTCTCTAATCAATCCTCATAGACCATCTACAAACCCTAAATCGGTATCTACTACAGGTTTTAAGATTATATTGTGTTTATTTGGCAAATTTACTAATGTTTGATTTTTCAATAATATCAATGTTATCAATTATTTTTTATTTTTATATATATTTTTTTGTTTTTCTTGGTTGCAAGATTGATACATATGAAATAATTATGAGCGTGGAAGAATTATTTAAGAAGCATCAAGAACTATTCCTTAGTCTAGCATATTTTTGCCCAATGTCTACATGGTAAAGATTTCAGAGAAAAAGAAGTCTACCAGGTTTCAACAAGCTTTTAATTTTATGAGCAAAATTTAGGAGCTAATCCAAGTCTACCTGGTTTCAAAAAGCTTTTAATTTTATTTAGATTATTTACTTCAACTTGCTCTCATAAGATTTAATCCACCAACTTATTTGCTTGCAGAGCTTATTTTAGAATGATAATATATTTATAAGTCATTATTAGATATGCTAAGCATTTATAATATTCAGAACAAATCATGCCATGAGATTTATCGAGAGGTAGGTGTATATTGATCATCTATTATTGTGTGACCATTTGAAGTAAACATAATATTAATTTTATTGTTTTGCTTGTAACTTTATTTTTAAAAATCATAATGATTTGTTTATGATTTTTTTTATATTTTCTACTTGATACCTTTGGCTTAACTATTCAAAATGCATTTGTTGGTCTATATTTTTAGGTATGATAAGTACAGTTTTTGAGGTTGGTTCTGTCTGTGATGACAAGATCTATGAATTTATCAATTTATTGCTATGGTTGGGGAGTGATATGAGATGGCTTTTTATTATTTTAGGATTAGGATGATATTTGTATTCTAGATTGTCAGTAAATTCTAATTTAATCTAATATATGTATAAATCCCCCTCTCATTTATTTCTTCTCTTTAAATTTCTTATATATGTATAGTATTTACTCTCTTTCTGCTCATTTTTTTCGCTTTGAAACTTGAACTAAATGGATTATTCTTATTTTCATTCCATAACTTTCTCTCTCTAGTGAACCCATGATCCCCAACGATGAATCTTCTTTGCCTCCAGTTTAGAATTGATATGTGCTGGTGATTCGTTTGTTGTGATTTGTTTATGTTTGTGGAGTTTAAATATTCATAGATTGTAGCTAAAGATGACAAATTAAATTTAGATAGAATGGATTTGCAAATTTTCAGACTCACATGTGATTATTTTATCAATTGATTAAACTCACATTTTTTTCTCAGGTTGTTTTGGGTGGAGGCTTTAGTTTGACTTTGGCTGATAAGATTTTCTAGGGCAAATTTGAAGATTTATTTATTCTTGGGTGAGCGTTGAATCATATTTTCCTGCTAATATTAAAAATAAGTCTTTCATTTTAAATCTCAGGTAATGGATTTATATTAGATTAAACATTTAAAATTAAATTTTTTTTTTATCTTGTATTTGACATCTCTCTTTTTTTTTTGTTTTGAGAACATCTTTATTCTGGTTGGTAATTTTGATAGATGAAATAATTTGTGTGAGAGAAAGAGAGTGGAGGAGTATTAGCGTTTTTTGTGGAAAAAAAAGATGATATAGGGCGGTTGAATTGCTTTAATAATTTAAGATTTTGATTATGTATTTTGAAGTCAGCCCAAAATTAGTTTAGATTTTGATTAGCTATTTTTTGCTGATCTCTGTGATTTTTTTTTTTTTGGCTTTAATTTAGATTTGTTTTCTTTTGGATTGATATTTGGGTGTGCAGGAAAAATGTTTTTGTTGTGCTAAACTTTATAATGATGTTGTTTCTTACAAGAAAAGTATGTCATAATTTTGATTTTTTTCTGATTCATTTATTTTCATGATAATGGTGTAGAATTGGATAATCTTTTATGACTTAAGCGATGGGTACAAATAGTGCGCAGAAGTTATCAACCAATGATGCAGTGGCCTATTTGAAGGCCGTTAAAGATTTGTTACATGATAATAATGAAAAGTACAATCAGTTTCTCAACATAATGAAGGATTTTAAGACTGAAAGGTTTTGAACTTGCTTATCAATTGTATTTGTATCTATGCTGTTGGTTGTTTGTTTTTCTTTTATTTATTCTTGTTGGTTACAGGATTGATACAGATGAAGTAATTATGAGAGTGCAAGAACTCTTTAAAGAGCATCCTGAGCTAATCATTGGTTTCAGAACTTTCGTGCCTAAGGGCTACAAGATAAAGATTCCTGCGGAAAAGAAGCCTGTTGAGTTCCAAGAAGCATTCATCTTTGTGAACAAAATTAAGGTACTAATCTAAAAGCTTATGGCTTGTTTGGGATCATTTTTCTCTTGGTTTTGTTTTTAAAAATATATTTGTTTAGTGTATTTTTACATGTTTTAATATTTTATTTCTAAATCCAAATTAACTTTTTTTTAGAACACTCATGTAATTTTTAGGTCTTTTGAGCATTTTTAAGAACAACTATATCTCAATCAAATATGCCAGACATGCTTTGTTCCAAATCAAAACATAAACAAAATAAAATAAAAATAAAATGTTGAAATTAAAAAATAAAAGTCATCCCAAAGAGCCCCTTAGTTGTTTACTAGTTTAGATTATTTACCTCAATTTGCATTCCTAAAGTTTAATTCAATCGCTTGTCTAATTGCAGAGGCTATTTCAGAATGATGAACATACTTATAGGTCATTTTTGGATATTCTAAACATGTATAGAATGGAGATTAAATCGATCTCTGATGTTTACCAAGAGGTATGTAGTAATCATTTAATATTACTTGGCTATATGTACTTCAGGTTTGAAGAAGAACTAATCTTAATTTTATTATTTTCTAGGTTGCATTGCTTTTTAAAAATCATAAAGATTTATTTATGGAATTTTTACGTTTTTTACCTGATGCCCCTTCATCAACTACTCATAATGCATCATCTGGTAGACCTTTAATGAGAAATGTCGGGCATCCTTCTACAGAAAAGGTATTCCAATAAGAAATATTTTTATACTAATACCAATGACCATATTGCAACTTAAATTGGTTTTACTTAACACAACATTTGTTTAACATGATTTCTAATCTTGAAGGTAGAGGACAGAGATAAGGATAAAGAACTCGAAAGAGATTACACAAATAGGGGCCTTGAAAGCGATAAAGATAGAGAAAATAAGTTAATTAATCGAGAATCTCCATCCGTATCCAAAGTTGAGGCTAATCATGAAGTTTCTTTATTAAACCCGATTTCAGACCCTCATCCCTCAAGCGATGGCTGCACGCCTAGCTATATTCTGCTGCCAGAAAATGTAAATATTTTATTCCATTTTGCTTTTTTTCATTATTTATTGTGACGATATTTATGAATTTTTTAAATAAATTGCAATTGAATTGCAGTGCTGTACACCACCCGGCCGCAAAACTGAACTTGGCTTATCCGTTCTAAATGATGTTTGTGTTTCGGTGGCATCTGGAAGTGAGGATTATTCTTCCTATCACAGGGAGAAAAACCAATATGAGGAAATATTATTTAAATGTGAAGATGACAGGTAATAAAATTTCCTTTATTCTATGAAAATCTACTTTTTATTATCTTTATTTTGTTGGTTCTACATAATGATAATTTATTATTGTGAGATTTTTTTTTTGCAATTTCAAATGATCTTTGAGAGAGATGATTTTATTAGCAATCACATTTTTCTTCGTTTGCTTACTATTATGACTTCAGGGATGTTTTATAGTTTGATGAATATTGGCTGCTCATTTTATTTAGTGTGCACTGCTAAAATTCTCATTTGTTAATTTTTCAATTTTGTGCTTGTATTTAGATATGAGATGGATATGTTATTGGAGTCGGTAAAATCAACTGCTAAGAGAGTTGAGTTATTGCTAGAAAGGATGCAGCATAAAATCATTAAACCAGATTCTCCATTTCCCATTGAGGATCACTTAACATGTTCGTGTTCATCATTATCATTTGCCCTGTGTGCTTATTTTCATTTTTCACTTAATTACTTTTACTAATTTTGAATCCTACCATTTTGATAGCTCTAAATTTGAGGTGCATTGAACGGCTATATGGCGATCACGGCCTTGAAGTGATGGATGCTTTGCATGAAAGTGCTGGTCTTGCATTGCCTGTCATATTGACCCGTTTGAAGCAGAAGCAAGCGGAATGGTCTATGTGCCAGGCCGAATTTAATAAGGTCTGGTCTGAGATTTTTGCAGAGAACTATCATAAATGGCTCAATCATTCCAGTTTATGTTCCATGCAACGAGATATGAAGAGCTCAAGTCCAGAAGGTACTTGGTTGTAATTTTCTTTTTGAATGTTTAGTGCTAGCACAAATTTGAATCTTAGCTATAACTTCCAACATTCTTAAAAAAGAAGGGTCTAGTTGGGACGGCTGTAGCTTTTTGTAAACTTTGATTGTCAACATCTTACGAAGTTGCGGTGTAAACTATATATATATAGA
>NW_018164496.1:1578435-1583860 GCF_001263595.1 Phalaenopsis equestris
TATATATATATATATATTTGGAAGATTTACACACTTACCACTCAATTCTTATGTATTTACATATCCAGCACATAGACTTAAATTTTCTCATATATGCCACCTCACCTAATGAAAAGCTATATTTCATTTTTAAAAAGTTAAAATAATGGTATTTTTTGTGTGATGTGAAAGATTTGGGTGATATAAATGTAAAAGCAAAGTTTAGGCGTTAAACATCTAAATACATAGAAATTGAGCGGTATTTATGTAAATGCCCTTTCTTTTTTCCAAAAAAATTACATAACATCTTTCTTATAGCCACCACACTTTAATATATCTTGTTTCAAAAACTTCTCAGCACTAAAAAATTATAAAAAATAGCAACAAAATAATTATCCAAACAGAACTTTGGCGGTGGAATGAAACTCAATGCAGGCATAAAACTTGCCCGAACAACCCTCGAGTTAGTTAAGATCTGTTGAATTATGAGAATGACCTTTTCTTTGCAGCTCCATTGGCTGAAATCGCAAAACTTTGCGAGAGGAAGAGGAAAGAGAATGGCGTGGTTCTTTCCCTTGCTGCTGAAAATCAGAGACCTATAGTTTCTAAAACGGAGTTTGAGCACTTGAACCCAGATATCCATGGGATCCACTCCGAAAACATTTCACCCGGACAAAGTAGCATGTATGAGGACAAACTTTTGGAACCTGAGCTGGACGTTTCCCATTCTCCTCAAACAGAGGAGACTGATACTGAATAGAGTAGTGCTAAAACAAGCTCATTCAGAGCGGATGTAAATATTGGTAGAAGAGGGACTGGTTCTTAAGAATAGTTTTTATAGCTCTGAGCAACTTGCTTCGCCGTTGGACAGCCTCAAAGGCGTCCTGGTAATTGTTTCCATCTTCATTTCTATTTTTGAGTCATTTAGTGACATTGCCTTGATATTATCATACAATCTTCATAATTCTAAGCATCAAGTTTTGTGTTTCTTTACTTTAGATCAATACTTGGGTAGTGATAGAGTTTATTTTACTTTTTGAGAAAAGTTTCCTATGTATATACATATCTAACTTCTAAATTTTACTTTTTTACATTCATATCACATCAATAATACCGCCATTTTAACTTGTAAAAAGTGAAATACATCTTCTCATGCATAGGTAAGGTGGCATGTATTTAAAAAATGCAGTTGGAGTGTTAGATATGTAAATGCATAAGAATGGAGTGTTATGTATGTGAATCTTCCTTGACTTAATTGTTTACTATTTTAAGTAATTATCTCCTTTGAATTTATTATGGATTTACAAGATCTCGAAATGATTGATGAAGTATTGTTTCTGTAGAGTCTATGTCCATCATCGTCGTCTTCTTCTCTAACTTCCGGACTTTTGTTGCTGGTAGGATGGACGAGACAAAGAGTTGATGATTTAGGACATTGATCTACCTGAATCCAATTACAAGCAATCATGCAATTTTATAAAAGTTGCATGTAGACTAAGAAAGGAATCATATAGTTTGAATGAGGGAAAGATAATTTCATGATTTATGAATTAGTTTTGAGTGTTTGAATGTTTCTTTCAATCTGTAATCTGATCATAGCCTATTGAATATATTTTCTGTTAATTCTAAAGCTGTTGAAAGGTCAAGGAATTTTTTCAAAGGCCATGATCAGATTACGGATGCATTTTCTTTATAACTCTGAGTTTGTTTTTCTGACAATCATTATGTTTGGAGAAGTTAATCTAATATTATCTGGAGAGAATTGACTCATTATTAATGTCTTCATGCTTTATGTAAGCCATATTTTAATATACACAATAAGCAATTTTTGTCTTATTTTATTTATTTATTTATTATCTATAAAATATGCTGCCATACATGTATTTATTCTGACAAGGTTTTCATTTTATTGCAATAAGCAAGCATAGCATAATCATAAGTTTTCATTTTATTGCAATAAGCAAGCATAGCATAAACATAAACATTACATTACATTACATTACATTCAACCTGATAAAAGAGATGCAGTGCACAAACTTCATCTCATTAATTAGGTGGAAACAAAATAAAACATATTAAATATTTAAAAACAAAACCATAGCATTTTTGCATCATTACATGTGCACATATATTAAGCTTCTTCTGCTGCCTTTGTT
Organism: Phalaenopsis equestris; assembly: GCF_001263595.1. NCBI lineage: Eukaryota > Viridiplantae > Streptophyta > Magnoliopsida > Asparagales > Orchidaceae > Phalaenopsis > Phalaenopsis equestris. The sequence goes on from NW_018164496.1 coordinate 1,580,571, forward strand.
AGTTTTTTCCTTTGCTGACTTTTGCCTGCATCATATAGACATTGAAAATTTCAATTACTGTTACAAATCTATGCATAAAAAAACATATATGCAAATAGTGTATGTTTAGGTGTTAGATATATAAATATATAAAAAGTGTATGTCATATATGTAATAATGTAAATGCCCCTTATGAGCTATATCCCATAAAGTTAGGAGGTTTGATCTATTTGAGATTTACTTTCTTCTTTGTTTTATTTTTTAGACTTTTGCCACACATTCATATTGCAAAATTTGCAGCTGCCTCAAACAAGAAGGTATGTACCTGAACCTTCTTTGTTGGGGCACGCGGCTTCTGTTCAGGCTTCTTAGAAGCTGAAGACTTTGGCGATGAGGGTTTGGGCTTTGCTTCGGCTGTCTTGCTCCCCAGTCCTATCGGGACTTGGGAACCACCAGGCCTCTCAGCCTTCATGGATGCCATCTTTAATTCGCTCTCTAAGAAGCCTAAAAGTTTTTTTTTTTTTTTTTTTAATTTAAGAGGCTTGGAAGAAATTAGTGCCTTGTTTAGGACTATTTATAGGATGAAATATTAGGTCTCGTCAGCTCAAAGAATCACATTCATTATGACTTCATTATGAAGTATTCGATGTCGGCTTTACGAATACTCATTTTTCATCTGTTGCGTTCAATATATGTTACATATCTAATATTTAAAGATGTAATATTTATATACATGCCGTTCAAATTTTTAACATCACATCAAAAATATCAATTTACTAACTTATTAAGAGTCGAATAAATCATCTTTGTATAAGTTTATAACACCAAGATGTTGACAATGTGTGTGTGTCTATATATATATATATATATATATTATTTTTATTTATTTAATAAAAGTGTACCACCTCTTCTCAATGTTTGATATTTACACTGACAACACTTTGTTGCCATTAAATTATTAATGAGAAAACTATATTTCATTTTTAATAAGATAGTGATGATTTGAGGGTGCATATGTAAATATGAATGTTTAAATGTTAGATGTGTAAATACATAAGAATTGAGTGGTATATATGTAAATGACCCTTCAATTTATGTCTTTTAACCCTAATCCTAACCTAGGGAATCAGATTCAAAGAAAGGAGATGGTGATTATTGGAGTATGAGGCCATGGAATCAAATGCAATTAGAAAAGGTTTATTGCACAAAGAATTAGATGCCTGAATTTTCATCCACTATAGGGAATGATAGAATTATATATTATAAATGCATCCAACATATAATTGTTTATATCAAATATATGCATAAAAAATATATTTACTTTATTTTAGATAAATTTGTGTTGATGCCTTAATAATATTCTTTAGAGATAAATAAATACTATTTCCTATATATTTACATTTTTAATATCTAAGTTTTGCTTTTTACATTTATATCACTCGAGATTTTCATATCGCCTTTAAAATATCACTAAAATTATACAGTAGGTATATATATATATAATAATAATAATAATAATAATAATAATAATAATAATAATAATAATAATAATAATAATAAAGCTTTTAGATATGTAAATACTAAGAATTGAGCGCAAATCTTTCAAATTATATATATGTATGTATGTATATAGGATCCTAATTTGGCCTTTGTGAATGAGAGAAAGGAAGAGAGATGGTAGAATAAGTTTTGAATTTCTATAGAGAGAATCGAGGGGAGGTGAAGTCCCATTTATTCGTGTTTTTACATGGTACTTATATATGTTTGTTTTGTACAATTATAGAATGAATGAGCGATTATGAAAACTATTTTTGAAGTCATTAATGTCGTAATTGATTGTACAAATTTTATGTCATATTTGTATTATAATTTGAATTTTAACATTGGAGGTAATTGACGAATCGACTAGCTAGAAGTCAGTCGACTGAGGGGACTGGGTGAGTGGCTTATGTGCCCTTACGTGTTGGTCGGTTGAGTTGTTCTGTCTCAAGACTATCTTGCTCGTTGTCTTTTGACACAGTCAACCAAAACAGTTAATTGTGAGGTGGTCGTTCAATACGGACGCGGGGTCGGTCAATCGAATTTGATTGGTTTGTTTTTTTCGTTGAGTGAGTCGTGACTCATTTTCTGTTCGGCTAGAGTTTTATGGGGCTCCTATCTCGCCTGTCTGATTTGTTCGTCGCCTCGACCGGATCTCCCAATCTTGCAAGGTCTTAGGCAAAATTTGTTACAGCCCGTGCCGAAAATCCGATAAGACTTATTGTCGGGATGATCTAAACCTCACTTTCGCACGGGTCTTGCTGCTACCGAGCGGGAAACCATTTCTAGAGCTCAAATTTATCACAGTTTTGAGATGAGGCTTCATACTCGAAATTGAGTCATTGGTTGATTACTTACCTCGAAAAGGAGACTCTTTCATATTGATCGTTCATTCTCTTTAATATTCATGCTGATATTTTGATATATTGTGTGTGTATGTATATTGTGCCACGTATTCAGATCACTTGGTTGAACATCTGCTAGTTAGTTGTAAGCCACTTCTGGTTTATGGTTCGATTCCTTTTGAGTGTAGGGTGTGGTGCTCAAATTATTAGGCGCACGAGGAATGACCGAGACTTAATAGTCTTCCACCATTCCTTTAAATATATATATAAAATGGATGGAATCACAATTCGCACAAATCTCGATGTAACATGGACGGCAATCACTGCTCCGTTTTCATTCATAGGAAGAATTTCGCTTTCCTTGCGACTGATCCCCCTTCTCTCTTTCTATCCGAGCAAGCGCAACTGTTTCGCGATCGATCAGACAGTGGAGTTCGATCGAAAGATTTCTGAACATTTTAATCTATCTTTACTCCAATTTTTGGCTCCACCATCCGTATTCACCCTTTCCTACGTCCCTTATTCGCCATCGCCAGCTAGGGTTTGTGGTTCTTGATCTCTGTTGGATCTCTTGTTGAAGGGATGGAGCCAATGGATATTGTCGGGAAGTCAAAGGAGGACGTTTCGCTCCCAAAAGGTGTGTTTTTTTTGTATGACTTTTTTCTTTCATGATATTGTTGCATTTTCTGATTGTTGATTTGGGAAATTTTTTCAAGATTTGGGGATGATTTTAGGTTTTGAGAATGGAGAAAGTTGGCGTTTTGTATGAAATAAAGTAATTTTTTTTTTAAATTGCATCATTATTGTCAGCCTCATAGCAAGTATTTGGGAATTATTTGATGATTTTTCATTTTTTTTTTGTGCTTCATTCTCATTTTCTTGCAGATCTTGTTGATAAGTTGAATCCACACACTATACCTATATATA
>NW_018164496.1:1583931-1600311 GCF_001263595.1 Phalaenopsis equestris
TATATATATATATATATATATATATATATATATATTTCTTTTGCACTAAATTTATTTACTTGTCTAATGCGGCAACTCTTATTTAATGCTTATTACATGCAGAAGTTATCAACCAGTGCGGTGTGTCATTCTAGGTTTGAATTTTGAAGGCAGACTTAGGGAATTGGAAGTGATGGAGGATCTTCTTGTCTGTTCTATGTTTAGAAGCTGGACTTTTTGGGTCTCTGGCGGTTCTTAAGATTAGGATCCCTTTCAAATTAGGAAGATTTACATACATACCAATCAATTTATATGTATTTTCATACTGCCACCCAAACTTCAATTTTTACATACAGGACTCCTTACTTATGCATGAAAGTATGGAGTCATGTATAGATGTGATATGATAGGAAATGTTCGGGTGGTATAGACGTGAAAAGTAAAATTTAGATGTTATATTTGTAAATATATAGGAATTGGGTGGTTTTCATGTAAATGCCCCTTAAATTATGGAATTAGTAGGAATGGTATGTTTCCATTGAAAAACATGGTAAATAAACTTAAAGCATGGTTGTATCTTATTTCTTAACCGGCGGCTCAATGGTGGCTCAGTGATGGCAAGATGTGATCGTGGCTCAGCAATGGCATGATGTGATCGTGGCTCAGCGATGGCATGATGTGATGAGGTGATACAAGAATGATGATCGCCAACTTGGCAGCGGGCTTCATATTGGAAGAGGGGTAGAAAGAGTGCTACTAATTATGTTGGTGAGAGTGAGGAATAAAAGTTTTCTTAGGTTGTTATAGGTTGTTATTGTAGTTGTTGTATAGGCTGTTTTGGGGATTATCGTTTGCCGACCTTCTGGTTTATTGTTGGAGTGGACGAGAGAAGTGTATAAAATTAGTAGAAAAGAAGTGTAGTATTATGAAATGCTTGATTTAGTTTTGTTTATCTTCATCAGTTGAGGTTAATGAATATGAATTTTTATGAAGTTTATGTGCCAAAATATTTGACTGTGGTGAGCTTGCAAAAGAATTTATATTTCATCGTATTGGGGTTCGATCATGGTTTCATTAAATGAGATAAAGCATATCAATGCTTCAATCTCTTTTGTTTCTTTTCCATTACATTAAAGTAAGTGGTTTTCTTGTATGTGGCTGCTGCTTGAATGGCTCCTACGTTTTTTTTGCTTGGTATTGATAATGCTAAGTTTGACAGCTATACCTTCACATTAAGATAAAGCTTCATAATCCTATTTTGATTGGATAATTTCTTTAACGTACAAATTGAGTTTGTCGTTGATAGTTTTGATGCAAGACATCGTAGGTTTTAGTTTCCTAAAGTCATTAATTGATGCTTTGAATTAAATTCAAGCACTCCAAAATTTTGAATACATGGTTAAGTGAAGGCTAATTTAATAATTATTCACTTTCTTGTGTTGAAAGAAAAAAATACATAGAAAGCATTTTTAATGACGATTTAATGATCTTTAAGTTGGAAAATTATAAAAACACCACACTTCCTTCACAACACAATAAAAATGCAAGCTATTGTTAACTTGACTAAAAATAATTGCAACTTATGTAGAATAAAAAATAATAAGGACATACTTTCTAAAGAAAAGAAAAATCTAGGTCTTACACATATAGGGATATTACATCCCATTGAACATTGATAATAATTGTTTGATCCACACTCTAAAAATTCAACTTCTAATTAGCATTTAAGTTTGAGAACAACTAAAAATATTTTTACATTAAATCTATTATTGTTCTTGCACTATTCGTTGATTTGGATATGAAAGATTCCATCATGGATAGAGGTGGATGCAATTAAATTTGAAAATAGGTTATGTGTGTCAATTAAGAAGGTCCTGCACTAAATTTGCATGTCAGTAATAAATACGCACACAATCAGGATTCAAATGTAGAGGATTTATGTGGTCAATTAAGAAGGTCATGCACTAAAGTTGCAAATAAACTCAAAAATAGGTTATGTGTGGTCAATTCAATTATGGATAGAGGTGGATGCAAATAAACTCAAAAATAGGTTATGTGTGGTCAATTAAGAAGGCCGTGCGCTAAAGTTGCATGTTAGTAATAAATACGTACACAATCAAGATTCAAATGTAGAGCATTTGTGTGAAGATGCCGCTTGTTTAACAGCATAATTCACAAACAAATTGTGGGAAGTTAAACATGGGACTAGCTACATAATCACATTTGAAAAGTAGTTACATGAATCGACTATTGGTCAATAGAAGAGTCTAATAAAAAAATATACTCTAGCGTCTAAATAGAACTAAATGACTTAACAAACCAATAAACTCCAAATCACCGACCGGTGGTTGAATAAATTAAGAATCAAGCCAATCCAAAGATCAAAGACTTAATTGGTCCATGGAAATCAACTCAAATATTAGCCTTATTTCTGTTGGATCATCATCGTAGGTGTTCACTTCGATAACCTAAAATTGAAAATATAATCTACTAAATAAAAAAATCACATAATAAAATTACTAAACTGAAAGTAATGTCAAGATCTCCATTAAATCTTCTTAACTTGGAAATGTTCGGCTCAACAATTGAACATGATATTTAACAAGTAAATCATGGTGTAGTTGTTGCACTTTGCAATGTAATCCATGAATTATCGCATACATTTTTTTTTAAACCATTTAATAAGATGTCTCTTGATTCTCACATCAATAATGAATATGATTTTATCATCCACAGTGATTTTAGAAACAAAAAACATAAACTGTTTGGCAGAGCATTGGATTTGAATTCACATAGAGATTGAAGAGAGAAGAAGCTATGATATTGGCAGTAAGTTAATGAAGTAAAATCAAATTAGATAAATTGAAGATTGTGCTAGTATTAGTTTGAAAATTTCAATTGATAAACATTTATTCTAATGCATTGCGTGAGTTTAAATGTTTCAGCTTGTCTTGTGTTTGATTTCTTAAATATTCATGCTGGAAAACTAAGATTTCACATATCTCCTATTTACATTAGCAATGAATTTATAATTCTCATAATTAATGGTCAATATCCTACAATTATTATCCTGCATGCTATGCCTATCTTGTATAAGTGGTTGTGCACATTCAGTAGATCTGGACTTCATTAGAATTTCAACATAATTTATATAGGTTTTTCGGTTGAAATCCTGCTACTCATTCAAATAGACTTATGCTATTAGGTGTATTAGTAGATGAATTGCATACAAATTGAGTCACAAGTAATTTTAATCCTTAATCAGATGAATGTTTTTTAATTAAACATTATAAAATATTCCCTAATTATCAATTATTAAAAACAATTTGTCCATTAGGTTGTGGATGATAATTAATTAAAAGTTTTTATTAAGTTACTTTTTTTCCACTTAGTTTTTTAGAAATAGCTTATGAAATTCACAATCCTATCTCTATTATACATAATAGTTTAAGGTGAGACATATAATTTAAGTATTTTATTGAAATAAAATTTGGCCATGTGAGTTGCATTAATAATTTTATTGCTTTGAATGAAATGAGCCTGCTAGAAAATGATCTATCAGTATTCAAATAAATTAATGTTGTGGTTTGTAGTAATCCTAAAGTAATCTATATTAGTATCTTCTTGGGATTGCAAGGAATGTATAATTGTATGTAGAGCCCAATAATATTCTTTCCTTTTTTTCTTGTTTAACAAATTTTGTATTGTGAGTTTTATGTGCATTGCATATATTTTCAAACTAGGCTAGTAATATATATCCTCATATATGGTTATGATCTTATATTTGTCGAAATTTCTCATCATACCAACAAAATACAATTCAAAGACAAAAAAATATCTCAAAGATGACTATAAAATACAAAGACTTTTTCTTAAGTAATCTTGAATCATAATTTTCTTAGTAAACATACGTGATTAACAATCAAAATTATGATTTATCTATGTTTAATCCTTACAAGTTACAATTAGCATATTCTTTCTGAGTTTGATTAAAGTTTATCCCCTTAACTTTCATTACATGCAAAATAATTGCAACTTTAATGTATCGACCATCTTATTTTCAGTCTATCATGGGGTTTAAGGACAAGTATTCTCTTGTAATCTACTTAGCATGTTTATGCTTTGCTTTCTTTTGTGAAGTTAAATAATTCAAAGCTTGGTGATCATGATTAAGAATAATTTTTTAATTAAAATATTGTGCTTCTACTATGAAGATATTACACTGGTGCACAAAATTTCTTATTAAATTTACTCAATTTTCATTGTCCCATTCAATTCCTCACTAAATTATACAATGGAATGCTCCTTTAACTTTAAACTCCACCAATTTCTGGACTAAGAAATCACAAACATTTTATCAAAATCTGCCAATTTAATCATGCGCCGTTGTATTTCTTCCCTTAATTTCATTAAAATTACAGTCAACACATCTTCTTTGTCTAAGTTAGGTTATAATTTGTGTCATCATAACACTAATCTCTTAATGAATCATCTATAAAAAGCAGTTAAATCATGAAAACTAAGAGTCTCATGAATATTAGTGGGTGTTGGCCAATTATTAAATGCCCTAAGTTTCTTAAGATAATATATAATCCTTCAAAAGAAAAATTAAAAGCCAATGCGAGTACAAAACATTTTTATAGATTATGGTATAGTTTTTTGTTTGTTTGTAAAGTCTAAAAATTTTTCCAAGATACACCAAATGATCATCTCTTGTTTTGCTGTGGACCATAATATCTTCAATGTTCTTATCAAGAAATTTTTGTTTGAAAGGTCATAGATGATTATTTTTAAAAATTCGTAATAGTAATTGGTGCTTTAATAAAATTGAAAAGCATTAACAATTATCGTAATAGTAATTGGTGCTTTAATAAAATTGAAAAGCATTAACAATTATTCATGAAATTCATCTTTGATATTAAAATAGGTTTTCATTCATTATTCTCTTGCATTCTTACTTGAGGGTAAATACATCTGAAATCAAATTTAGAGCTGATAACCAAACCAATCATCATGTCTAATATATCATCCAATTATGGTATAGTAAATTTAGTATTTTTAATTTTACATCTGTCTTTCTTAACATAAATTGAATCTAAAACATCTACTCTTTTAACTCGCTCATCAGATTGTCCACATTTTGAATATTTGTAAGTGACTAAAATTCATCAAGTCGATCAATAGGACATATATCTTTAAAATCAAATCATATTGGACAAACGTTCTCAAATATTTATATTTTTAAGGGGACAAAACCCGTCATGATTATAGTCATTAAATCATAATTCAATCCCTCCTTTTGATTCTTTTATTCAAAAGTATGTTGGTTCAAAGTATTTATTGGTTTTAAATTTGTCCTTCTTTCATTATTTTTGAATGCAGTATTAGATCTCCCAAAGCAAGTAACTTCTAAATCATACGACTATTGTTTATCACGATATGAATAAGATAAACATCTTTGTATCATTTAAACAATAATCTTATCTACCAAGGCTCCTTTATCTTGTTGTGGGTTTGGTTTAGGTTTTATGCTCATGCTTGAAATAATTTTGAAAAATAGAAGTTGTATTCCATCATATTAGGGGTGTCAATGATGATTCACATTACATTAAAAAAATACTCACCTAAAGCATCCTCATAAGTGCTAGTCTCTTTATCATATTTGTGTGCGACTCATCCTCATTAATTTAGTGGCATCTTCTTACACATTAATATGAAATTTTTATCAGGACACGCATTGTCATAGTGACCAGTTTGATGATATTTAAAACATTCTTTCATAGATGATTTTGTTCTAGATGCAGTAGCAATAGATTTTTTTTCCTAGTGTTTTTAATAATGGTTATGCGACTCTCTTTAGATGCAGTGGGTATAATTTAATGTAATAATTTTGACTAAATGATGCCCTTTTGATATATGTTTCAACTCTTTTAGGTGTTCAAAATTTTGACATATGTTTAAAATCCAGTGCAAGTTGGACGTGAGGGAATTAAATGTGGTGTCTTTTTTTGTTTCAATATGATGACTCAAACCAAACCTAAATCTGAGGCTCATTATTTTATGTTTCGTTAGTAGTTTCAGATGCAATAACAATTTTTCAAATTTGTTTATGTATGTATTTACAATTTTTTGTTTTTTATTTTAATGTATTGCATTCATCAAGCTATCAATCATTGATATAACGCACAAATATTTTTCTTTTAGCAATTCTTTAATTTAACTCCAATAGTTGGAGGTTCTTTATCCAAATTTTCTTTCTATTTCTCCACACCCATCTAATTCATTTTAGCTTGTCCAATGAGTTTTAGTTTTGCAAATCCTACATGATGCTCACTTGACATAATTTTTTATGTCACAAAATTTTTCATGTACATTACCTAGTTAGAAAATACCTTCGGATGTTTTCCCATTAAAAATTAAACAATTTAATTGTAACCTTTTTCTATTATGTCATCATCCCCATTGTTCGGTTGATGCTCATGATGGATATAAGCTTCAATGTCATTCATTCTATATGATTTATCTTGATTATTCCGTCCATGTTATTATTGCAAGATTTAATATGGCCATGCTTTGATGGCTTATTTCAGTGATCACCATTGCTATTAACTCTGGCATGATAAATAGTCCCACAACGCGCCATGATTGCTCGTCTTATGTCATGTTTGAATTTTCATAGGTTGATGCTTGGAAAATTTACCAACATACCACACAATTCTTATGTATTTACATATAATGCCAAAAGTTTGATATTTGTACTCGTTGTCATAAATCTGTACTTAAAACAGGTGTATTTCACTTTTGAAAGGATAGTGATGATGGTATTTTTGATATGATGTTAAAAGTTTGAGTGGCATGTAAATATGAATGTTTAGGTGTTGGATGTGTAAATACATAAAATTTAATGTTATGCATGTAGATGCCCCCCGGCTTATTTAAGCATCGCAATTGCACCTAAATCCGAAGTATTAAATCAGATACCAATATCATTATTTTATTAAAATTTTATCTTATGCATCTGTATGAAATTTTTGGTAGAGATAATGAGGTATGTTTTGAACTCCTATGAATGTAGTTGGGAATGCGAATCACATGGAAAAAAAACATAGTTAATGGCGTCCTTATGAATTATCATGAGGATATTAAAGAATGAATCTTTCTCTTCTTTGAGAGGCATATATCTTATTAAATCAACTTTGATTTTTGGAGAGTGAAACCCTTTTCTATGTGGCTCTATTTCTAAAATTCACAATTATGAAAATGATACTTAAAAGCTTGTAGGAATAAAATGCTTGCAAAACTGCATTTCTTATTAGGGGCATTTGCATACATACCTCCCAATTTCTATATATTTACAAATTTAACACCAAAGCCTTTTTTTTTATACGTTTGTACCACTCAAATCTTTCATATAACATAAAAAATACCACCATTTTAAGATTTAGAAGTGAGATACACCTTTTAATATGTTTATACGTTTGTACCACTCAAATCTTTCATATAACGTAAAAAATACCACCATTTTAACATTTAGAAGTGAGATACACCTTTTAATACATAGGTAAGGTGGTATATATGTAAAAAATGAATTTTAGGTGCTAGATGTGTAAATACATGAGAATTGAGTGCTATGCATGTAAATGTTCTCATTATCATTTGTGTTGTAAGTCGGATTTGAATGCGTGGATGCTTTACTGATTGTAGGATAACTTTGCCAATTGAAAAACTTCTTATGAAACCTATTTGGCAGTCTTTTCGTGAGAATTAATTTGAAGTCTTTAAGTTTGGGGTGCATTATTTTTATGCTTCGATTTTTTACTTTGTCTTGATGGGTTTTATACTTTGAATGCACTATTTGATTTTTAATTTTACATTGTGGTCTTGAACTTAGCTTTTTCTTATTCATTAGTTCATAAAGAGTAATTTTTTAATGCTTTCTTATCACATATCTGGTCATGTATAGTGTTTAAGACTTGATTGTCCCGATACGCACATTACACAATAGTAATGTGTGAAATTGAACAACTCAAGGATAGTTTAGGTGTAACACGAGGAAACAGAATGGCAAGTTTCTTTTTGTTTTTGTATTGCCTAACAAAGTGAATATTTTCATTAGCATTATTTGGGAATTTGTGGCTTTAAGATTATTGATATAGTCTCAATCCACTATGCCTAGTAGCGCTCACATGTAGGGGAGTTCTCATATATTTAGAAGCCTTAGTAGCTGTATTTGCATGTAAATACTAATGAAAATTGCTTTCTTATTTGTCTCAAAAAGTATAGGGCCATTTACATATATACGACCCAATTCCAATGTATTTACATATCTAACCCCTAAACATTACCTTTTACATTTATATCACCCAAATATTTCATATCACATAAAAAATACTACCATTTTAACATTTAAAAAGTGGAATGTACCTTTTCATGATAAAAAATACTACCATTTTAACTTTTAAAAAGTGGAATGTACCTTTTCAAGCATGGGTAAGTTGGTATGTATGTAAAAATAGAAATTTAGGATTTAGATATGTCAATCTTCCAAAAATATATTATGACCAAGTTATGGGGTCATTCTGTATTGGTTTTCTTTATGTAAGATTAGGTGGTGAAATATTCTATCAAGTGGATAAAATTTCTGATTCAGAATTTGCACTATTTTCAGCAACTATGTTCAAAATAATTAAAGAGATGCTTCCGCCCGATGTCCGTGTAGCAAGGGATACTCAAGATCTCCTTGTTGAATGTTGTGTTGGTATGAATCTAGCTCTAATACTATTGTATTATTATTATTTTTTTAATTTGTTATTTTTATTGTTATTATTTTTAATCTAATGCTAATTTAGTTCTTCAATTTCCCATGTTTTCAGATGCTTTTATGGTTCTTAAATCTTATTTAAATTTAGACATTTTTAACAGGAGTTATAGGAGCGCATGTAGCCAAATATCATCCCGTTTTATTCCCTTTAGAACATGATAAATATAAAAATATATAATATTTATTTAATTGATGTAACATTTAATGATGGTGCAATATGATGGTAGAAATAATTAATTAAATATTTATATAGACATTACTAAACTGTAAAAAATTGGGGATAAAATAATGCTACACCTTAATGCCATCTATCTCTTATAATTTGAATCAAATAAGCAAAATATTGAATATATTGTTCGAATAAAAGTAGTTTGATATCATTAAACTTATTGTAAATGAGATTGCAAACAATTTTTATCTATTTACGTATCTCTTATCTAAACTTTCGTATTTACACACATAACACTCAAATCTTGAATATCACATAAAATAACATTATTACCATTTTTGAAATGTGAAATACACATTTTTATGCATAGATTTAACACACAAAAATGTTATTTTCATAAATATGATAGTTTAGATGTGAGATGTAAATACACAATAATTTTGTGCTACGTATGTAAATTTCCTATTTTTTTTGTACATTGTGACAGTTATGTGACTGTCCAAGTTCTTCGCCGTTAAACTTGTCCTGCTTTGGTGGTTTCAGTCCAAAGTTGTGTTCCTTAGCTGCGGAAATTGTGTCCATATTAGAAAATTTTAGTGCTTTTACTTGCATTTTGTTAAATGAATGATCAATAATCATCCTCATGATTAACCTTATCTCACATATTTGAATTTTCCAACATTTTTTTTCGTGCTGATTAAATACTTGCTTTGTTTGTATTTTTCTCCTCGTTAGAATTCATCAATCTGTTATCTTCGGAGGCGAACGAAGTCTGTAATCGAGAGGACAAGAGGACGATTGCACCAGAGCATGTTCTTAAGGCATTAGAGGTTGATTCCTCTCACTTTTGCCCTTATTGTCTTTTCCTTTCTTTCATGTTAATCTTATAAAATTTAGGGGCATCTACATGTAAACCACCCAATGTTTATTTGGCATATCTAGCCCCTAAATCTTTACTTTTTACATTTATGCTATTCAAATCTTTCATATCACATTCAAAAATACCATTATTTTAACTTTTAAAATGTGACATGCAACTTTTCTTGCATAGGGAAGGTGGAATATATGTAAAAATTTAGGGGCATTTGCATACTTAGCACTCAATTCTTATGGATGTACGTATCTCACACCAAAACTTCCATATTTACAAGCAGAGCACTCAATTATATGGCATCACATAAAAAATAGCATTAATTGCCCATTTTAATATCAAATTCACGCTTTCATACATGGGTAAACTGCCATGTTTGTAAATATGAAAATTTAGGTGTCCATAAGAATTGCTATGTATGTAAATTTCCCATAAATTTAAGAACTTAAATACAAAATGAGTGAACCATCCCAAGAAAAGAAAAGATGGAGAAAATAGAAACAAGAAGTATTGAATGCTATTAATTTCAGTTTTGGTCCATGTTAACAAATGTTTGGGAAAGAACTCGCCGGGATTGTTTATTATATCATGCTACATCATTTATATTATATGATAACATGATTAGGCTTTATTTAGGTTTCTATAAATTATCATCAATAGTGTTTTTCGAGGTTTTTTGGGGGTATATTTGTGAATCTTAACTCGTCAAATGTTTTTATTTAGTTTATTTTTGTTTTTTGCAGCTAATTTGGCTTGGTCGTTGGGTGTTGTTTTTAAAGATCTTGAGTTCAAGGCCTAGCATATATTATGAGTGTGTGCCTTAGTTTTTAAAAGAAAGAAAAATAAAAATATGATGATTAGAGATGTTTATTTGTTTTTAAAAATTCTCAAAATAACTTTTAGATGATCGAGTGTTTTTAAAAAAGTTAATTTATTTTCTTTACATACATAGCACTCAAAACATTCAAATTCACCTATATCAGACTTAAACATTGATGTTTGCGTATAAAGCACTCCGTAATCTTTTGCCGTTTTCTTTGCCGCTGATCCGGTGGAGAGGTGGAAATCGCACCGTAATTTCTTGTCTTCCTCCCTTTCACCGTTTCTCCTGCTTCTACTTCGATGGGTGCCGTGGCAAACTGGATCGTGGGCCCAATCATGGATAAGATCATCAACACATTGTCACGGACAAATATTCCCATATCGGCTAGGTGTAGGGCCGAAAATCAGTATTTAAGTCCTGGACTGTCTACCACCCATAAGGGCTATTTTGATGGAGCCGATTTGTGACGAGGGCGTCACGTGATTGGGTGGAGGAGAATGTCACAGACAAATAGTCTTACATCGGCTAGGTGTAGGGTCAAAAAGTAATATTTAAGTCTTGGGCTGCCCACCACCCACAATGGCTCTTTTGGGAGGTGACAAGTGGTATCAGAGCAGATTACTGCCTGCCAGGTGTGTGAACTCTCCATGGTGGGACCCTCGGTGGAGCCGATCCGTGACGAGGGCATCACTTGATTGGATGAAGGAGAATGCCACGGACAAATAGTCCCACATCGGTTAGGTGTAGGGTCGAAAAGCAGTATTTAAGTCCTGGGCTGCCCACCACCCATAAGAGCTCTTTTGGGAGGTGACAACATGCTCTGATTACCTGCAAGATCACTATAAATGGCAGACAGGCATGGAGGGGATGGTAAGTCTGCCAGAGAACAACCACCCCAAGGTCCAATCTGTTATCACTCCTTCCAATCATTCCTCCCGGTGCTGACCACATTGTCGCAGCCGGACCACAATGGGAAAGTTTTGGAGTAAACGAGTCCCTGACAGTTTGCTCGCGCTTCTCCTTTTTGGCGAAGTCCGACTTGCCGCACCGGCGAGCTTCAGCAACAGGTGGGGAAGGAAACCCATGAAGAGGTTCCTCTCGCTACCGGACTTCTTCTTAACCGCAGAGGCTGACAAAGAAAAAGGCAAGGAGAACAGCAAAGAAAACAGAGCGATTTCCACCACTCACCCGCATCAGCAGCAAAGGAAATGGGAAGATTACTGAGTGCTTTATACGTAAATATCACCTTTAGTTTTTTCATGAATATGCGATTTAGATTAGTACAGGTTTATATGTTTTGAGCATATAAGCTCCAAATCAATGATGATGATGATTCTCATCTCTAGGTTCTTAACAGAGCGAATTATTTTAAAAGAAAAATTTAAATGCACGCTGAGACCTTTTTTGTCAGTCCAATCTAACAATATGTGTTGAAACAGGTTCTCGGCTTTGGAGAATACATCGAAGACGTATACAGTGCGTACGAACAACATAAGCTCGAGACACTGGTACTCATCTCTAGCTTTTCGAACTTTATAAGTTATGTATTTATATATCCAACACATAAACTTCACTTATTTACATTTGTACAGTCCAAATCTTTCATATCACATCAAAAATATTGTCATTTTAACCTTTGGGGCATTTACCTGCATACCAGCTAATTCCTATATATTTACTTGTCGAATGTCTTAGCTTTGCTTTTTTTCATTTATACCACTCAAATCATTCATATGACTTCAAAAGTACTGCTATTTTAAGTTTTAAAAAGCGAAATACATCTTTTCTCATGTAGGTAAGACGGCATATATGTAAAAATTGAAGTTTAGGTGTTAAATATGTACACACACATAAGAACTGAGTGCCATGTATGTAAATCTTCCTTTAACGTTTAAACGTAAAATACATCTTTTCATGCATTGGTATGTAATGTGAAAAGTATAAGTTTCAAGTGTTAGATATGTAAATACATAAAAAACGAGTGGTATGTATGTAAATCTTCCTAACATACATTTGTAAGTTCTTATATTCATCCATTTGAGATCTCAGGATTCTCCCAAGGGTGTTAGATACAGCGGAGTCGAGATGACAGAAGAGGAAGCTGCAGCAGAGCAGCAGAGAATGTTTGCCGAGGCTCGAGCCCGAATGAACAACGGGGTCGCCCCACAGAAGGAGCCCGAACCGGATCGCGGGTTCGCCGTCCCGGATCGCGGGTTCGCCGTCCCGGATCGCGGGTTCGACGGCGTGAATGCTGATCACGTATAACAAACAAGCCCGGCTCTCTATCGCCTGCGAAAACTGGAAGATTATGACTATAAACTGTTAATGTAGATAGGGGCAATTACATCATTAAATACAGTGATTAACCCAACAACAATAGTAGTTTTTATCACTAATTACACACTTTAACATGCTAGAAATGGCAGTATGTTACATCTGTGTTTGATTGTTTGATTTTGTGCCAGATTCAGGTATATCTGATACCAGTTTGGTTGCTTTCAGTATTATTTTCTGGGCTATTTGTAATATCATATTTACAGTCATACCACTCAATATCTTAACATCACATCAAAAACAGCACCATCAATTATCTTTTTAGAAGTGAGATATAGCCTTTCATGCTTAGATTTATTAACCCATGTTTTTAAGTGCAAAAATGTAAATACATAAAAAGTGTGTGGTATATGTATGTAAATTTCCTTTTTTTTTTTTCTGTATGTGTAATTTAGTTTTTCTTGTAAGGACCTCAGTTTTTTTAGTGTGCTTTCATCTAAAACACCCTTAAATTCCAGATATTTGCACTGTTTTCTTCCAAAAGATAAGTTCTTGCTAAACAAAATAGATGATTTCATGGCATTAACTCTTCTGTCCAGTCCACCCACAATAATTTTCCAGTCTTGTTTTAATGATTCTAGCCGCAACCATATACTAGATGAGAGATTGTAGTTACTCCGGGAACAATAGACAGCCCAACATTATCAGATTTAGGGAGTAAATCCACCAGCTTGTCTTTCCAATTTCCATGCATTTCGACATCTCTCTGTATCATCTACCACGAGTACTTGTGGGCCGAAGGGGGTCCGAGGTGGCTGCAATCGTCTTGAGTCAAGGTTCCACTCTTCGGAGGTGGCCGCAAGGACTTGAGGAATAGTGGGTTGTTATTCTTGATTTGTGGTATGGCGAGTGTCCTGATTTATTGCATATTTAACAAATGACTGATTGATTGGCTTGCTTACCACCCCTAGATTACATGTATATGATCTATTTTGTTTGGTGATATGATGCAACTTGTTTTTCAACTGTATTAGTCTCAAATGATTCGTGGGCTGTAGACGTCGCCCCAGGGTGCTTCACATTTTTGCGTTAGATTGTTCATGTAGGATGTGAGTGAGAACAGCAGGACTGATGATGGAAAGAGGAGTGATGTTTGGTTCGAGGATTCTCCCATTGTTGTCACAATCGTCTTGAAGGTTTTCAGCACTTGGAATAAGGATGGTTGAAGATGCGGAGTGGTGCTAATAAAAAGTGGTGGTGGTGGCCAAAGGTGGCGGGGGAACGGTGGTCGCGGTGGTAGCGAGTGATTTATGACAGATAATCGAAGGTGGCGGTGTCCAGTTTGTTGTGGTGGCGGTGCTTGGTGGTTGGCGACATGTGTGACATTGACGTCAAGAGGAGGCGAAGGCAGAGCCGGCGACCGATGGTGGCCGACAAGACTTTGCATAAAGTCATGTATTTGAAATTCGACAAAATCCATCAAAATTCAAATACACTGAGAATGAACTAAAGAATGATTTATAAATTTATTTTTATTTTACATTGAATTTATAATTCTCAATGCTAAGTAATAATAGTAAAAAATTTGGAATGCAACACAATCATTTTGTAACGTATCAAATAACATACCAGATCATTTACATGAGATCTTTTTAGTCACACAGTTTATATAAGTATCAAAATAGTCTCTAATCATTTTAAAATTTAATTATATAGAGCATGAATTTAAAAACTTTCTTAACTATTTTGTCATTTAGAACCAAAAATAACCCATATAACTATTTTAAAGATTTACTTTTTAATATTAGTCTATTAGATAGCATGTCTCGCGGAAGTTTTTTTTTTCCAGACATTTGACATTTCCCAATAAAATCAACGGTTGTTATGAACTTCACAGCTCTCTCCCTACCATTCATCTTGATCTCCGCGGGTAATCAGAACACCGTCCCCTATTTAAAACCTCCGGACCCATTCGACCAGAACCCTAGCCTCCACATCCCAGGAAAATGGAGAACGGGAGCTACATCTCCGGCGATCGCCGTCCTCAGGTTGGCGTCGCAGTCTTCCTCCTTAAATCCTCCTCTATTCTCCTCGGCCGCCGCCTCTCCCCCGTCGGCTATGGAACCTTCGCCCTCCCAGGCGGCCGCCTTGAGTTCGGTACTTCCCCTTTTTCATCTTCCTCCGATTGATTAGGGTTCAGAAGCTCTTTGGCTATTTTGTTTTCAGTTTGTACAAACATTCAACTCAATTCTAAGGTGTTTATAGATCTAACACCTAAACTTATCATATATTTGCATGAATAAGATGTATTTCACCATTTGAGATTAAACGTTGCAGTACTGGTACAAATTAGTGGTATTAATGTAAAAAGGAAAAGTAAAGCTTAGGTGTCAGATATGTAAACACAAGAATTAGATGGTCTGTATACAAATTAGGGGTGTAACTGAATCCATAATTTGACAAAATTATTATATTTGATGAGCTGCGTCATGATTAGTCATGAATCATGATTACTAATATATTTTTTATTTTATGTGTTATTGGTGGTATTGTCATGATAAAATAATATCAAATACTACCAATAATACATTAAATATTACTTAGTCGTAACTACGGGAATCCGTATGTAATAATCACTCCCATGAGTGGCTCCCATAGTGACTCTTGAACTAAGCTTGGCTGGGTCACAAGCCAAGCTCAGGTTAGCCTTCACTTGACTCTTGAGTTTGTGAGTTTGTCAAATGGCTTGTATACAAAAATATTAATATAAAATATATTTAAAATTTAAAATTTTATCTTTAAAGTATTAAAAATATTTAAAAATTAATATGTATATATTTATATTTTATTTTATTATAGCATTATATTGAATTATTTTTATTTTCTCTCTTTAATAATTAAAAAGCTAGCTCATGAGCCAATTCGAACTCGTAAATTTAAGCTTTGGCATAAACTCAATAAAATTAATCAAACAAACTCAAGTCGAATATGACTCAAGTTCATCTTGACTTGGTTGCGCTCTTAATGGAAATTGCCCCTTTTTTTTAGGAGAGAGCTTCGAAGAGTGTGCTAGGAGGGAGGTGAAGGAGGAGACGGGGATGGATGTGGGCCGGGTCGATGTCTTGACGGTTGTGAACATGGTGGCCCAAGATATTCCCGAACCGACCCATTTTGTTACCCTTATTGTTCGGGCCGAGTTGGTTGACTTGGACCAGACCCCTGTCAATTTGGAGCTCGATAAGTGTTCTGGGTGGGCTTGGTATGAGTGGACCGAACTTCCCAAACCATTGTTTGCCCCTCTTGAAGATCTTCTGAAAGGTGGTTTCAACCCGTTTTCAGCATCCTGCCTCATGTAGAATTTGTTTTAATCTTTTGTTAATTAATAATCTTCTGTTCTTTAAATTTTGTGTCAGGCTATTCTTGTATAAACTGGTTTAGGATGG
>NW_018164496.1:1600864-1616262 GCF_001263595.1 Phalaenopsis equestris
TTCATCTTCGTCGCCATCTTCAGCAATCCGCTCGCCAGACTCGGTTGACTTGATGAAAACATCGTTATCGCCATCAGCTTCATCCCCATCTTCGGGGATCCGCTGGACGAACTCGGTCGATTTGACGATGATGTTGTCATCTCCACTGGCCTCATTCTCGTCTTGAATGCACTCGATGAACTTGACTGACTTGACGATGATGCCGCTGTCATTGACTTCATGGCTTTTGTTCTGATAACACAAGTGTAATTATGTCAGAAGGTAGGGGGGGTAATGGTAAATATGGACAGATGATTTAATTTTGATTCCAACGCTGAAATAAAAAATATGGTTGGGAAATTAAGAGTTACAAGTTCTAATGAAAGCTGCATTCAAGCCTCACAAGTTGGTGATGAAAAATATGAAAAGAATGAACAATTTTCCATTTTTCTAATGTAAGATGTACATATATACCCACTCAATTCCTATGTATGTTGTGAATGTGAAACTTTCTCTATTGTGGAGGAACGTCCATATGTCCTTTATTCTATTGACTCTAGTATTATTAGTACATTCTTCATTGCTATACAAATTTGGCATTTTTATAGGGAAATTTACATGCATACCACACATTTCTTAAGTATTTGCATATTTAACACCCAAAATTTGATTATTACACTTATAAAACCTTGCTGTCATAAACCTATGCATGAAAATGGGTATTTCATTTTTAAAAATGTAGTGATGGTGATATTTTTCATGATGTTAAAGATTTAACTGGTATGTTTGTAAATATGAATGTTTAGGTGTTAGATATGTAAATCCATAAGAATTGTGTGGTATGTATGTGAAGTTCCCCTTTCTTAAAAGGAAAGGAACTACTTTGAAACAAGCATCTGTACATCATGCAGAAATATTACAACTTTACGTAGTTAAATTCGTCAATCATAGAAATAAATTTCCACCACAGAACGACAATGTACTGCACAATCTTCAAAAAAAGAAGGGGCATTTACATAACGCACTATTCAAATGTATTTACATATCTCCCACCTAAACTTTCATATTTACACACATGGCCATTCTAATTTTTAACATCACATACATCATAAATAGCATTATTATCACTTTTTTTTAAAAAAAAAATACATCTTTTCATGCATAAATTTAAAGCATTAAAATGCTAAGCGTGTGTATATAAAAGTTTAGGCGTGAGATGTGTAAATACATAAGAATTGTGTGCTTGGCATGTAAATTTCCCAAAAACGAGATAATCGATAATAACATCAGAAAACTTCGGAAAGGTGGGCATTTTAAAATGGGGGCATTTACATACATAACACACAACTCCAATGTATTTGCATATATAACACCTAAAAAATGCATTTATACTACCCAAATCATCCATATGACATAAAAAATGCCACCATTTCAACTTTGAACAAGTGAAATACACCTTTTCATGCATAGCTAAAATGTAATGCACGTAAAAATTGAAATTTAGGCGTTGGAATTGAGTGGTATGCGTGTAAATCTTCCTAAAAAACAAGGCCAAAAGATAATTATTCCATACCTGAGAATTCTTTTCAGACGGAACTTCCACAGCATTTGGAACAGCAGACTCATGCAGAACATTTTCAGGGTTATCGAAGGAACGAGACGGCTGCGGATCATGGAACGAGTTTCCTTCCGCAGCACCACCGCCATGACCGCCACCCTCCACTTCATTGCTTACTAGTTGACTACTTTCCACCTTATTGCTTCCAGGTTGACCGCCCTCGAACTTATTTCTTACTGATTTACCACCCTCAATACTGCTTTCTGGTTGGTCAATCTCCACCTTATTGCTAACTGGTTGTCCATCCTCCACAATATTGCTTTCTTGTAACAGTTTAAGGCTCTCAGCAGTATTTGCACTGGAAAAAAAAAAATAGTAAATCCAACTAAAATATGGTAATGAAATCTTATTTATTTACATATCTAACCGAAAAATTACTTTTTGACAAATATACTGCCTGAATCTTTCATATCACATCAAAATACCAGCATTCTTAACTTGTAAGAAGTAAAATACACTGTTTCATGCATAGGCAAAGGTCGCATGTATGTACAAATTGAAGATTAGCTGCTAGATATGTAATTACGTAAAAATTCAGTGATATATATGTAAATCTTCCAAAAAAGTATCAAGTAATAGTGCTCCATGTCAAAGTTCTTTTTGCCTCATGATTGACAAACCTACAAGAGAAAGTGCTTAAATAATTACAATAAGCATAATGATTCAGTGGTTTTTTGACCAACGTATTGTTACAAGGGATAATTATAAAACTATAAGAATCATTCCATCCCTTCATTATGGATATAGATGCCAATCAAGATCAACTCAAAAAAGCCTGAAAAGCTTATCAAAGAATATTTGATGCTTACACGGTAGACCGTCGCAGATTGTAGCGCTTCTCTCCAGGGGTCATTGGCCGCGAAGAAGTCTGCTGCTTTTTAGGCCGTCCCCGAGTAGAAAGAGGTTTGTTGCCCTCGGGTTCCATTTCTTCCGAACGCCTTTTCCTCCCTCTACGGATTGGTGCTTGATCAGCTTTTCCAGAAGCATCAAAGTTCTCGTTTGGAATGTTTTCGGAAACTTTAGCATCGCTACTCCGTTCGTCATCGACCATTGTTTCATAAACATCTCCAAGAATGGCCTTTGCATCTTCAACAACGGACTTCACAGAGCGGGTTCTGTGGATGGCCTTAGATTTCGCTCTCCTGCCGGGCCGACGTCGCTGCCCCTGCTCGGAAGGTTCCGGATGTAAATCATTCTCCACATTTATCGAAGATCCTTCCAATTCATTATTCCTGTCATCCGTAACAATCGGAGTCTTCTGTGAGCCATTATCTGAGTCGATCTTTGGGATATCCATGGAACCATTGGCTCCATCAAATGAAGCTTCTGCATCATCTACTCCGTGGAGTTCTCCTGTCACCACATCTCCACTGTCTACATGAACTATCTGATCTTCAAAAGAGCCAGAAGGTGGGGATTCGTAATCAGCATTCTCGGAAGCAGCCCCATCAAGTCGTTGAACGAACGAAGTTTCGGTCTGATCTTCAGCGGGAGAAAAATTATTATTTTTTGGGGAAACCTTGAAAAGATTAGCACATCTTTGAAACCAGCGTTTTACATTGCTACCCGAATCAGCCGATCCTGCAACTGGGCCTTTTACATGCTCTTCTAAAAAGCCATCTGTGAGGCTTGGCAAAAGAACATCTTCAGAATCATAGGTAGCTCCTAATGGCTGAAGGTTGAATTTATTAATCGGAACACCGCAGTTGTGGCAAGTCTTGCATTGCTCGGCTGCAGTGAGAAACAAGTCTCTCTCCCTCGCGAATTCTTCCCGCTGATCTTTCAGATTCTTACTTAACCTTATAAGAGTCTCTATATCCTTCTGAATTTCACATCGATCTGCCTCTAATTTTCGTCTTTGCTCTGAAAACTCCTCTTTTTCCCTCATTAATTGATTTTGTTGCATCTCCAACCTCCTCCGTTCTAAATCATTCGACTCGTTTGAAGAGTTGAGTCGACTCAGTTCCGTTTCCCTCCACATCTCAAACTCATTCTTCTTCTCTTGAAACTTCTTCTCCGTATCATCCTGCTTCCTCTGCTCGCTCATCTCAAGCCGATGCTTAAACAGTTCAAACTCACGAAACATATCAGCCCTTTCGCTGTCGATATTAGCACGGGCACCAGAACGCTCCTGCGCCATCAACTTCTCGAATGTTTCTTTCTGCAATCTCAGATCTTCGAGCTCCCGCTGCACAGCAGCTAGGGCCTCCAAGTTTTTGTGTTTCAGTCTCTCCTCTTCGTCATGTCTCCATTTCTCAAACTTCTCTCTCTCAGCCCGTAGTTGTTTCGAGCCTGCTTCTAATGCCACCCTTTTCTCGTCTAGTGCCTCCCACTCTCTCTCAAACTTCTCCCTTTCCTCTCTCAACGCCTCCTTTTGCTTTTCGAGTGATTCCATCATCATCTGATACTGATCCTTTTCGAACATCAACTCGGTTTGGAGCTTGAGATGATGTTCCCGTTCTTCCTGAGTTAGTTTGAGATTTTCGTTCTGAAAGATGACTTTTTGGACCTCGGCTTCAATAGCTAACTTCTCGTTATGAAGTTTAGCTCTACATGTTTCTATCTCATTGGAATCCTCGAGTAGCTTCTTCCTTTGTTCTTGCAAAAGTTTCTCATTGGTTTTCAGGGAGTCCTCCCGCTTCTTCAAAGCTTTAGATTTTGCATTTAGATCCTCTTCTTTGCTTTTAATTTCGCCGGCTTTGATCTCCAAGGCCTCTTCTTTTTGGAGGAGCTGTTCCTCTTTGGATTTGATTATATTTCCATCTTTGCCCAATATATCCATATAGTTTTCTACCTCTTCATTAAAAGATCTTCTTTTCTTAGCCATCTCTAACTCGAAGTCTTGTTTCTTGGCGTCTAAGACTGCATTGTGCTCATCCAAAAGCTTTTGAATCTCGTCCTGTTCATTAGATAGAAAATTAGATTGGAAGTAAAGAAATCAAAGAGTTCTAAAGTTATGTTATGAAGAACCAAAAGTAAGCGAAAGCAACAAAATCAAAAAGACAAATTTACATGAGTAACACACAATTCTTATATTTTTACATAATTAGCACTCAAAGTTCGACATTTACACTTACAACATCTTGTTGTCATAAATCTATGCATGAAAAGCTGTCTGTCACTTTAAAAAAATGGTAACGGTGATGATTTTGAAGTGAAGTTCAAAGATTTGAGTGGAATGTATGTAAGTATGAATGTTAATTGTTAGATATGTAAAACATAAAAATTGTGGATGTATGTAAATGTCCCTAAAAAGTAATCAAGCTAAGCATGTATGCATTCAACCCAAATCTTCTGCTTCAAGGGAAAGGGCTTACTCTTTCTCTGGCATTGAGTTTTTCTTCTATTTCCAATAGATCCTTTCCTTTCTTCTCCATATTTAAACTCTTAATCTCGACATCCTGCATCAAAAAATGGTGGAAGAACATATCCATCAGCATGCATGACATACTATAAAACAAATAATTCCTGCAAAATATGATTTTTACAAAATCTAACCTTCTCTCTAACAGTCAGAGCACTTAATCTTACTTTATAATCATCCTCTTGAGTTTTAAGAGCACTGTCAATGACATCAATCTTTTTTTTTGCATCTTCAACCTCTACTTCCTTCTTCTTCAGAATCATATCCAGATCATTTGCCCTCTCCTCCCTCTCATTAATAAGTCTTTGTTCCTCAAGAAGCCTTCTTTGTTTTTCCTGCAGCTCCTTCTCCCATTCCAGTAAATGCTCGCGTTGTTTAGAGTAATCATTTTCGAGCACTTTCCGCCTACATGCATTTATAAATTGATATTTACGAAATGCATGCCATAAAATTACTTCAAAAAGAGTTTGCACAAGAAGTGACAAAGTAAAATGCATACTCAGCATGTAAAGAAGAAAGTTCTCGTTGCACTTTGTGTTCTTGATCCTCAAGATCCTCTAATTTTCGATCAATTTCGGAATTCTTCCGATTTGCTTCCGCAAGCCTCGCATCCGCAGCATGCCATTTCGAATCAATCTGTAATTGTTTCTCTTCTAGGTTGGCCTCGAGCGCACGCGCCTCAGCTAATTTATTCTCGGATGTAAACTTAGCCTCGGAAATTTCAGCTCGAATCTCACGCAATGCTTTTTCTAGCTGCACAGATCACAAAAAGAGATTAATCCCCAAGAAAAAACAAAAAAAAAAAAAAAAAAGAATCATTATACATCTTAACAGCTTGAATTTAACAAGAAATTCTTCCATACATCTATCACACATTGCTTCTCGACCTCCAGAGCTTTTTTCAAATTTTCTTCACGTTTCTCCAACTCAGACAAGGCAATGATGTGTGCTGTCTGTTCTCTCTTCAAAGTTTCATGTGCTTCTGCTGATGCTTGTCTCAGTTCTTCCATTTGTGAAGACCACTCGTTCTTTTCGATAAGAAGCAGGCCCATGTTGTATAAGCATTCATCGCGCTGCACAAAAATTGAATAAATAACTAAAATTACAAAAAACAATGTGCATATATAACAAGGGAAAATTTTGTAAAAATGCCAAGGCATCAAATGAGAACATATCATTGTGGAAATAATAAGCAAAATTAGCATTAAAGATACCAAAGTTGAAAAGGTAAAACTTGAAGGTTGAAAAATACAGAGCACAACTTCAAAAACTCACCAGCTACTTCACAATTATGCATGAAAATTTGTGCTCACAATAAAGATCGAAAACACATCCTTCCCAAAAGTCATTTTCTCATTATTGCAGCAAATAAAAGTTCCACAGATGCTATTTGCAGCATTAAGAAGTGAGAATTGGAAAAAGGCCATGGGAGAAGATTTGAATGCCACCAACCAAAAAAAAAAAAAACTTTGAAGATGAATGATTTACCAAAGGTAAAAAGGCTATAAGATGTAAATGTGTTTGTACATTGAAATATAAAGCCATTCTAGCAGCACAAAAATATACCCAATTCTATCACAAACAAACATTTACTCTAATTGCAAGAAAGAATATGATTTGCATCCTAATATCTTTATCTGCTAGCTTGTACTGTGCAATAATATAATGTAAACAATTATATTTCTGGATAGAGATATGGAAAGTCTCAATAGATCCTTTACCAATATTCAACAGCTCTGCATCACAAATCTAGAAATGCAAACTAAAACTATGCCGGTAGAAACAATGCACTCTTTATAAAACACACGACTGAAAGGAAAGCGGCTATTCTCATTATGTCGGTGATGATATAATTATTAAAAGTGATGGCTCAATCCAAAATCTGAAATCAAAGAACTCAGCAAGCTTAAATACTTCTTGAACATACAAGTAAATGAGTTAAACAAAATGATATTTATCTCAAAACAAAAATATGTTATGAATATATTAAAAGAAATAAATATGACTTTATTACAAATGACAATATCAATGATTTGTTGAAAAACTAATCAACCCATCTCATGTTTTTCATGCTATTGCATTTGCAGTGAACCTCATAAGTCAGTTCATGCATAAATCAAACATATGAACCTTCAAGCTACTTATCGAGTTCTCGGGTATTTCAAATCAAACACGGAGAAGGGGATTCTCTATTTAAAAAAAAAACACATAGAACTCCGAAACCACAAGGGCATAATAATCAACTTCAAGTTATTGCAATTGCTCATATGAAAATGTATTACATGAACTAAGAAGAAGTGATGTAGAAAAAAAGTGTGGAATCTAAATTTAGAGAAACAATCAAAGAACTTAGTAAACTTTTGCTGCTAAAAAGAACTAATGATTGAACATAAATGATCTATGAGGATATATCATGGCGAAAACAATTAGTATAACATGATCAAACCAAACACATGAGGGAAAATAAACACTTCATAAGAAAAAATAAAAAAAAAAGATAGATTGATTTGATCGGTACTCCTCATATTCTAATAGACAATCAACTTGTTGATATATTCACCAAAGGGTTTTACAATCCTACATTCTAACTACAGAACAAGAGCAAATCAAAATTCCCAGCTTTACAGTAGCAGATACACTCCCAGTCTAAATCTAAAAAGAACAACATAAACAACAAAACAACAACTTTGATCACTCACCTCAATCTCCAGTGCAGAAACCCTCTCTGCGAGCACTTCTTTGTCCTTCCTCAGCTGCACCTTCTCATCCAAAAGCCCGGACTCCCTAAACCTCTTCCAGTCCTCAGAACCACTGCCATCAACACCCATACCTTTCCGTTCTCCATCTTTCTCCCCCAATAACCCCTTAGGCGGCGGCACTGGAGTATCCTCCGCCGCACCAACCACACCCTTTCCCCTACCAAGAACCAACCCTAACGAACCCCTAGGGTTCGTCCGCAACGCCGAGCCGTTCTCCTGCAAGCCCGGCCCGGCCCAGCCCTTCCTCTGCGGTGTAAACATCACAAACCCTCCTCCTTCATAGAAACCCTAACGGGTACTCAAAGTGAAGGAATTTGGGGCAGAAGAAACGCGAAAACCTTCGAAATTCCGCGGATCGGAAAGCTGAAGATTACCTGAACCGATTGAGAGGAGCAGATATGAAGGAATCGATTGAAAGGAGCGGTTTTGAGGTGCGGAGAAATCGAACACGGCTTCCTTCTGAATAAATTTCGTATCTTTTTCTGAGATTTTTTTTTATTTTTATTTTTGTCGGTCGGATCGAGTAACAAACCAGAGATAGCGGGAGTTATCATTTATGCAGAAGACGAAATTGCCCCCTTTTCGGTGAATTTTTGAGTTGTGGTGCTCCGAGGACCATGGGAAGTTAACGTGTGCCTCCTCTTGTTTTACATGTGAAATGGTATTTTGTTTTTTTTTTTCTAATATATTTAAAAATAACATATCTTAATATTGAAAGTGAAAATAACACGCATTCAAATGAAAGAAAATAATTAAAAAAATATTAAAAATTTTCATATAAAAAATATTAAGCGTGATCTCATAGGCAGAAAAGAGATCACGCTTAAGTAAATATATGTAAAGTTCATTTTCATCTCATAGGCAGAAAAGAGATACAATTTCTCGAGTTACAACGTCGATGCGCGGAAGAACTCGTCGTCTTGTATTATACTTGTAGAGAGGGATCATAGCAATAAATGACTCTCAGAGCTCTAATGCACTCTCTTTGGAGTTAACACGACATTGAGGATTATGCATTGTTTTGTATGTTGCTATGTGATTATGCGGTGTCAATGGACGCTTCGCATGGTGTTTCACCCCAAGATGTAGGTGACGGTCGATGATGGACGGAGGCGGCTTTCGGATCTGGCCAGGGTGATGACCAGATTTGCTCGAAGGAGTTGACCAGGGTTAGCCGAAGGCAGAGGGTTGTGGAAGTTGTGACAATCAAAATTGTTATATTTCGCCATCAATCGCCGCACATTATCCTCTGTTGAGATCCAATTTCTCATATTCCACCTGCATTACCTCAAATTTCAACTAAAAAAAGAAATAATATCTTACGATAGAATGAAAAAATATCCATCAATAATTTCAATCAATAACTACATACGCATTAAAAAATAAAATTTATTAAATAAAATAATAATTTAATTCGAATGGTATTATCGTCTTTTCACATTTACACAACAAATCCAGATTTGCATCGGACTGTAATTATCCGAAACGACGCTTTTAAGGCGTGGCCACCAACACTTGTCGGAAATGTAATTTGGACAAAAAGAAAAAAGTATTTAGGGAAGAATAAATTATTTACGGAATATTCCGTTAAAGGATGCCTGCCGGACAAGCTCTGCTTGGCGGGCGGGAGGCGGCGGCTAACGGCGTTAAAGAAATTAGTTATCGGGTTGAATAACGGGCCGGGTCGGAGGGAAAGGCGTCGTTTAATTGAAGTGAAGGTTAGAAATTTACATACATACCACTTAATTTTTATGTATTTACGTATTATCACCTAAATTTTACATTTTAATTTGAGCTCACATAAAAAATTACATACCACTTAATTTTTATGTATTTACGTATTATTACCTAAATTTTACAATTTAATTTGAGCTCACATAAAAAAAAAAATAAAAAAAAAACTACCAATTTAAATGACAACCATAGGCAAGATGGTATGTATGTAAAAAAATTGAAGTGAAGGTTAGAATTATAAATAGGGAAATTATGAATTTATATAACTCACACCTAAAGCTAGTGTCATTCTTAGGGTAGGCTCACCTGCCGAATTGGTCGAGCTAAGCTCATATGCTGAAGTGGTCGAGCTCAGCCCACTTGCCGAAGTGGCCGAGTCAAACCCATATACTAAAAGTGGTACAGCTTAAGCCACCTTTCAAAGTGGTCGAGCTAAACCCACATGTCTAAATGGTTGTGTTGAGCCCACCCATCAAAGTGGTCACACTAGCTCGGGGTGAACAAGTCAAATAAAAAAAAAATCATTAAATGAGGGTGCATACGTCAATCCTTATTTATGACATCGTCTGACTTCCATATGGTAATCTTTTCACTAATACACTGCAAATAGGTGTTGTACTGTACTGAATGTAATTTTATAGGTGTTGTACTGTACTTCCATATGGTAATCTTTTCACTAATACACTGCAAAAAGGTGTTGTACTGTATTGAATGTAATTTTATAAAGACTTATTTAAACGTGGGATAGTGGTTAGGGGTATAGTCCCCTACATTCAATTTGAGTCAACTTTCCCAAGTATACATATATAATGACGTGAAAAGAAAATTCTTTTGAATAAAGAAAAAAAATAGAAAAAAAAAACTAATTAATCCTTGAGTAAGCCCGAGTCGGTCACCACCACCTTCACAAACGGACGATTGAACCCTCTCTCTGCCACCACCGCCCTCTTATCTCCGATCAGCTTCGCCATCCTGTTCTCATCACTTAAACAATTAATTAATTAAAAAAACCTCCCAAATAAACCTTCAAAGTGTGTCATTTAGTTCGCGCGTTTTGTTAGTCTATTTGAAACTGGGTTTGAGTTTTTACACTAAAAGCATGTCGCAGGTCAACTCCTGCGGCCGGCCTGCGGGCCTCATTACAAGCTGTCCTAAACGGACCCTTAAAGTTTGAGTGTTTGAAATATTATATTGAATGTTTTGGAGGGTTGATATGCAAAAAATATCTTTTTTTAAACGATATAGAAAAACACAAAGGAGTTTCAAAAACCTGAAGTAGGGCGATCCGGCGTTATCTCTAACCTTGCTAACGCCGGCGATCTTTTCCACCACCTCCATCCCCTCAACCACCCTCCCGACGGTAACCGCCCTCTCATCCATCTCCGGCGACTCCCTCGTCGCGATCATAATCTCAGTCCCGTTAGTCCCCACCTCCCCCTCCTCCTCCTCCACCACCTCAATCCTCCCATTCCTCGCCACGATTCGCATAGCCGGAGCAGATATCGCCGGATTCCTCACCACAATCCCCACCGTTCCCGCCGTGCTCCTCAACCCCGCGCACCGATCCGCCTCCGCCGCCCACTCGGCGACAAGATCTGCATCGATGCCGAAGGATTGGACGCCGGCGAGTTGAATGAAAGTGGGGGTAATCTTGACGAACTCTTTCCGGCGGAAGCTGAGGCCACGGGAGCCGGACGCGAGAGCGGCGAATCGGGCCGCGGCAGCGGGAAAGGCGTCGGCGAAGAGGCCGATGGTGATGCGACCTGCGGGAGTGCCGGCGATGGAGATGTCGAGGAAGGATTCGGAGGTTATGGTGGCGGAGGAAGGGCATGGGGAAAGGAGAGCGGAGGAGAGGGGAGGGAAGGGGAGGGAGGGAAAAGAAAGTGAGAGGGTGAGGTTGAGGGCTAGGCGGCGGGAGATGATCGGCGATAAGGGGGACGGCGGCGGTGGCTGCGAAGAGGGGAGAAGAGGTTGTGGGGCAGAAGGGATGGCGGGGATAAGGGTTTTCATTGGGGTTTGTGGTGAGAGTGGATTTGGAGCTTTTCTTTTATTTTGTTTTGTTTTATGTAATTAGGGGTTTTTGCATAATAATCCCCCCTAAAATCTAAAATCTAATTTTTTGGTTGACTTAAATTTAAAATTTTACATTTTTATCCACCCAAAAGTTTGTTTCTAATTATATTTAAACCCTAAATCTTAAATCTTATTCAGTTATATTTAAAATTTTGGGTGATTTTTAGCAAAAATTTTTCTATGCGGACTCCTGACGTAGCTCTACGTGCGGTGCAATGTATTTCTGAATTATTTTCAGGTTATTTCTGGGTTATTTTCGATAATCCCGAAATAACCCAGAAATAACCCAATATTTTTGGGTTATTTCTAGATTATTTCGAGATTATGGAAAATAACCCAAAAATAACCTGAAAATAACACAAAAATAACCTACACCGCACATAGAGGTACGTCAGGTGTCCAGACAGAAAATGCGCTCGATTTTTAGACGATTGAAATGTAAATTTTAAATTTATGTAGGAAAAATATTTTATTTAAAATTTGGTATGATTGGCATTTATTTACAAGCATACATATCATATAGTTATGTTACATGCCTATCAGATAATTATGTATTTACATGTCCAACATCAAAATTTTGATATTTAGTTTTATAACATCGTGTTAAACATGAGAAGGTGTATTTAACCTTTAAAAAAATTTATAATATTTTATCAAGCAAAGATTTCAGTGATATGCATGTAAATATGAAAGTTTAGATGCTAGATGTGTAAATAAATAAGAACTGTGTGGTATGTGACTAAACGCCTCTTTAATTTTTTTTTACTTTTATTATATATCAAGTATATCATAATAGTAATAACTAAATGTATAAAAATAAGTTTCATTTCTTGCATATTAAAGAGTTGATAATAAAATAATTATTTGTAAAATAGATTTTCATAATATGATTTTTTTTATACGCCATCAATAAATTCTTTCATCAAACACGAATCGCAAGACATGACGCAAATATCAAGATAATATTTTAAGTAAGAAACATTCAGTTTGATAAAAAAATATTCAACTATAACTCGGATTTCAGCAAACTTACAGTCATAGACTCATACTGACTGACTCAACGAAGCAGACTCATTGATACAAAAATTAGTCTAATCTGAATCAAATCAAGCTCAGATCAATTCATTAAACCACATTTGGAAGTCTTTAGAGAATATTTGAAAGATCAAAATGCTGTCAAATCTGGCGAGTTCATAGTCAAATCAAGCGTCTCGACAAGATAAATCCAATGAGCCCAAGTTCGTTTAATTCTGATTTCATTAAGGCACTGCAATGTCCAACAAACATCGTCTGAATGAGGAAAGCCCTATAAGCCTTCCGATCGAGTGGATCATATTTCTGCATTAATTGCACTCAGAACTCTATAAATAGAGTATCATCTCTCTCATGAGAGAGGAGGAAGTTTGAGGCTTGTGAAACAGCTTTAAGCTTTCAGAATGAGCAAAGTCCAACATCACTTATGTTGTCGTCGATCACGTTGACCGCCGTCGACCACCACCGACCGCAATCGACTGCCGTCAAATACCGCTGACTGTCTTCCCCCCCCCCGCCAACCACAATCAACCGTCGTTAAACACTATCGACTCCTATTGGCCACCGTCGACCGCAGTCGACCACCGCCGAACACCATTGACCGCCACTTGTCAGCCGTCACCGATTGCTATCAGTCACCTCTCACTCCTTGCAACAATTTCATTCAAAATTGTCGTTGTAATTTACAGGGCTTTGGAACTCTTTCTCACATTTGGGGCAACGGGTCTCTGTAATCATCAACTTACAGTGAATTTTTATAACTAGGACAGACCTCGTGGTTTTTCCCTTTACGGGTTTTTCAAGTAAAAGCTTATGATATCACTGCTGGTTGTTTTCTTTTCTAAGTATGTACTGAATCTTCGTATCACGTTAAGACAGTAACTATTACTCTACTGTCATGAAATTTGTAGCACACATCAATATTAATATATGTAATATATTTTTATAAGAAAATATAATACTCAAAATTCATCAAAATGTAAAAGTTATCTCTATCATTTGAGAAATTATTATGTACGACTACTGCACGTCCAGACGACTGTTTGAATGGGTTGTGATGTGATTCACAATAGTGTGGCCGCATCCAAAAAAAAACAATAGTGTGGCAGCATCCGCTTTGTCATCTTGACGTGTGGTATGCCACAAGTAATGATTTTCTCTATCAGACATCTATACAAACTACTTGTTGAAGTAATTAACGATGAGACATTTCAATAATTTGAGGCCTTCAAAGTACATATTTAATAAAGCATTAGCATTAATCTTTGTTAAAGTTTATGAATTATTTTAAGAACTAAAAAGAAAAACAAAAGTATTGAAATAATGGTAGAGCTAACAATCTTTCTAAAAAGAAATAAAAAAATATGATTTTTATGATATTCATAATATCATAATGTTGAGCATAAAAATACATGAAATGAAGACTCCACATAGCATTTCAATATTTAAAAATTTATGAAAATATTATTTTATCACATTGAACATCACCCATTGTCCCTCAAAGTCATGCAATTGTATCACATCCTTAATATTCAGCATTTATCTTAATATCACATCATATCATAATTACTCTTATTTTGAAATTACATATGATGTGCCATCACGAAATTTTATCAGTTGACATAAATTTTGAGATAATTTTTTTAAATAAAAAATATTTCAAAATCAAATTAAAAATCATCCCACACCCTGATTTCAGCAAATTTATACTCAAACTGACCATCTCAATAAGACGAATCCAATAATACCAAATTTGTTCAATCTGAGTTCAATCAAGCATGAATCAAGACATTAAAGAACATTTAGAATCTTCAAATCATTAACTGAATAGTCAAATGAACTCCAAATTTGACATAATTTAATCAAATCGAGCGTTTAGATGAGAGATCTCATGAGTCAAAGCTCATTTGGTTTTGAGGTCATTAAGTCCTCTAAACATTAAGAAATCATCTATGATTAAGGGGTCAATATAGATTGTCTGATATGATGTTTACGAGAGTTATTCACAAAAGAACTAAAATGTTTATACATTAAAGGCGACAAATAAACCCTTATCTTCACTCGAGGAGGTCGAAAATGAGTCAAATTTTAGTATTGTTATGAAATGAAAACACAAAGATAACTTCCGACCTCCGTACCCACTGATCATCATTAATCACCACCCATCAGAGATCACCACCCATCAGGAGTCATCGACCAACCCCTGCTCGCAATCATGGATGAACTCCGTAGTGCAACGATGTATCTCTTAATATTGTGTAACAAAATATTTAAAATACATCGTAATGAAGTATCCCAAATGTGATGTAACATGTAACACCGTATTACAATCCATCAATAATTTCCGACAATAACAACTCACAAGCACTGTACTCAAAGTATGACGACTTTTTCTAAACACCTAAAATTTTTAATACATGGTGCTCGAACAAGTGATGTACTTGGTGGATGATTATATTATTTTACCTATTGTGTGTCAGACCCTTTGATTTTTTCCTTTTTTAAAATTTTTCACGTAAAAAGATTTTGATGTATCATCTTGATAATTTTCTTTTACAATATTAAAACATTAAATTATTCCTTTATCATAACAAAACTTTAGACACACAACAACATATACTATAATTCAAAATTATAAAATTCACTCAAGTTTTCATTATTTAAATCAAATTAAAATCTTATAATAAAATAGCGAATAATCAGCGCTTGGCTCTAGTAGTTACTCGTTAACCCCTAAATAAATAACAAATGAATGCCCGAGTCGCTCGTGAGCCGAGCCGATTTATAGCAGAGGAAAGCGAGAGAGAGCTCAGAGAGGGGAAAGTAGCAGTCACAACAA